>NC_135012.1:5440116-5763450 GCF_051020985.1 Nomia melanderi
TATATTTTTCATAAGCCCAGTGTTATTTGAATTAAGTGTAATATATATATAGGTTTTTAAATTAATAGATGAAACTCTACTAACATATTTAATTTATTATTGCTCGCGATCGAACATAGCTAATCGTTGCTATAACGAATATACGCAGGATTTCGTATTTATTATTACATTATGCAGTTAGTAAATACATACAATTAAACGCTATTTAATACGCATAAATCTTGTTTACATCATGTTTTTTTTTTTAATCAATTTCTGCACTGTATCCGAGATGTTTTGTCGCATGGAAATGGTACTGCGTTTAACTTCTATAATTGTATTGTTTCACCGTCACCCACCAGAGAGCGGGTTGTCGTTCGGGACGACGAAGTTACTTATAAATTATTTTTGTACTTGGGTAGAAATTCATAATTTGTTCCTTCAGCTATAGCACATGAATCTTTTTTTAATACATTTGATTTAACGGCATATTCGTCTCTGAAGAAACTATCACATTAATATAAATATATAAATTTATATATATGTAATTTATATTATATTAAAATATTATTTATATATAAATAAATTTTTATATATAAATTTATATATATATATGTATAATATAGCTTTACATTTTCACGAGATGAAAAGTTACTTTGAAACGATGGTTTGATAGTTTTCACGCAAAATAGAACTATCGCAGCTTCTTCTGCGAAATGAATTGCAGAGACCCAATATTTCTTTAAAATAAGAAGTACTATGGAAATCACGTAGTTCTCCCTTCGATCAAAATGTCCGTGCGATTCCAAGAATGCGTTACAAATATTGTCGGATAAATTGCAACGCGTTCATGTAAATCATGTTGAATTAATTTACAATTCTTGTCCGTAGACCAACAAAGTCAGCGTAATCGTTGACTAATTTACGTTAAGTATGCGTGAAGACTGAATTACTGTTACAGGATATTTCTAGCAGGTAATAGAGCGCTGATCCTATCTGGGTTGTAAATAGTTTAAACTCCAAATAAATAGAAGATATTTTTTATTTTTACGATTTAAGTTTGTACACTTTTGTCAACAAGTAAATTCTCCGATTGCGATTAGCAATTTTTTTATAACTATCATTCTATTCGACCGGAAGAGAAAAAAAAAACAAATTTTGTTCATAGACTCGCGATTCGTCGCAACGTAGTACTTTTTGATCGTAATCGACTTCGAATCGTGGTAACTCGCGCATTTGCGAAGCACATACTCTACGTTTCTTATTTTTTTTACCACATTCTCTTTAATCCACTGAAACCTGGCAAAAGTATTTGATCGAATTAAACATCCGATGCAGAACACTAGTAACGTACTTTTCACAAACAGTGAAAGAAACGAAATGCATTAATCATTCTTATGTGAGTAAAACATTAACACTTAAATAAATATCTTCAATTATTTACAAAATATAAAAACAAGGAAATTAGAAGAAAAAAAAACGTTGGTAATATATCATATTTATGCATTGAAAGAAGTTACTTTCTCAAATGTTCAGATTGTATAATTTGAAACAAATGTAAAATCAACCTTTCAACTGTTCAGCAAATATTCATAACAATCATATGAACTCAGTTGATCGAATACACTTTGCCAGGAATAATATTTACACTGTTCTGTGCTTCGACAAAGTACCTTAATTCGAAGTCACATTCACTGTACATAAGACTTAAAAAGAAAAAGGAGGTAAAAGAGACAATCATCCTGTAACCATTGAGCTATCAATTTTTCGTTAAAATCGAGAAGAACGTATAAAAAGATGTAGGTACTATTTGCTGCTATTCCAAACGTACAACCGAGGGCAATAAAGATAAAACATGGAGAAAGGTACGTGACCACGGCACGATTCGATGAAAAGAAAAAGGAAAAGGACAGAGGAGGAGAAAGTAACGTTGGGTAACAAACACATATTTTTTGATCATGGAACAACATGACACAGTTACAAAATAGAATTTCTGTTCGAACGTATGAAACATCATTCTACCAAGTGTCGCGAATTCGACTTGTTTAATAAAACGCGGATAAATATAAATCAGGTCTAATAATTTATTCGTGACACGATACTCTCTTTTTTTGTACAGTGCTGTCGTTCGTATAGAAAGATAAGATAAAATCATACACAATATCACTCTCATCTGTTATCGAAAACTTAGATCTGTTTCTTTCTTTTTTTCCCCCCTTATTACATGGTACTTCGCTTAATACATGTATAAATAGATTTCCAATAAACGGTCCGTGTAATACGTTTGAAAATCTGTACATATTTACACGATTCTTTTCCGAGAGCGATATACCGTTGCAAGTATTTTAAATCTTTTATTTTTCTGTTTTTTTTTCTCTTTTGTTAACTGTATAATATACCCATACGTGATACTCGTTTCCTCTTGACATTTGGTCTTTTCATTCAAAAGACGTTACAAGACATTATACTATATAAGTTACCCCCTTTTGTTCGTTCAAAAAGTATATACGTAATTTGAATTTGTTTGCGTCGCGACAAAAGTTTCTCTTCCAAGAAAATCAATCTGACATTGTAATTACATAATGCTTACAATTTATATTTCATTATTTTACCGCACTTCGTAATGCAAATCATTTCATGGTGCATGTGTAACGGTGCCTTCACGCGACAAATCTAAATTGATGCTTGATTCATGAACTTGCAATTACTTTGGAATTTGTATATCGTACGATATACCAACAAAAAATCGCAAATATATTGTCGTGGAAAAATTTGTCCATTTATCTGCGTTCGTGCGATCAATACCATTATCTGATATCGATGACACTCAAGATTGGGAGTACGTTTTTTTTTCATATACCCTCGTTGATTTCTTTTTTTTTTTCTTTCTTTTGTTTCGAGGGAGACTATATCCTATCGTGGAATCACCAGCTAAAGCAGTTTTTACATTATCCACCGTGTTTGCCTGCAAAAGCAAATCAGAATAATGTTAAAAAAATCTCGTGACGTGAACCTTATTGTCTTACTACAGCATGCGATTCGACTCCCTTTTGGGGAGAATTTCTTCAGGCGCATATAGTTACTTTAAAGGACCAACAGTTCTTTTGATTTCTTTTTACGAAAATAGAATTACAGTCATTCATAATACCTCACTATTCCACCCTTGTGACATTTATCAGGGTGAATTATTGTTTGTTTACAGTTTGATCCCCGCTTGCGGTAGTCTGACTGCCCTGTTGTTGTTGTTGCTGTTGCTGTTGCTGAGACTGCTGTTGTTGTTGGCCCCAATACTGACTGTAATACTGCTGCTGATTCCAACTATTCCAGCTACCATTACCGTAACCCTGTTGATTATAAGAGTTCTGTTGACCGTAGTTCTTCCAGTTTCCTCCCCATTGCTGCGATGATGCCCAGTTATTTTGGCCCCATCCTTGACCACTCGACCAACTTGGTTGGTGGTTCCAAGATTGTTGCGACCCTGAATAATTTCTTGCAAGGAAACAAAGAATCTCATCTTATTTGATACGTAAGCATATTGCCATTGACGCGCATAATTCTTTCCTTTTCAAAGAAACATGAGAAATCAAAAAAACTCGAAACTCTAATTACCCCATTGGAGCCCAGCCACCCTGACGGGAACCCAAAGGTCGACCTCTATCGTTTCCCATTCTCCTGTCCATGCTGCCGCCTCTTCTGTCCATTCCACGATGTACGAGCGGTATAGGTGCTCCTCTTCCTCTCCACGATACTGGTGGACCATAACCACCACCGTGTCTCATGTGTCCACCCCTTTGAGGCCTGTCTCTCCAGCCCATATTGCTACCACCCCGCCAGCCAGGAGTACGATTCCTCTCAGAATCTATGAACATTAAACACGTTTCTAGTTATCTTCATGTTTTCCACGTTATTACATCTCTCACTCTAATTACAATGCTTACAATTATTGCCTCGCCTGTCGCGATAATCTCGAACATCACGGTTATCACGATTGTGTCGCGCGTTACGATTTTCTCGGGAGTTCTCTGGTCTTGATTCAAGTCGCGGTCTTTTACTCGCTTGCTGCAGACCATAACCGGCTTCTTTCGCCTCTTTATTGTATTTCCCTATAAGTTTCTCACCCTCCTCTTGATTGAGCTCGATCCAATCAATTGTGTCGAAAGATTCACCGATGACCGGAGCTCTGAAATTTGCTAAACCGACATACGACGCTGTATAAGTAAAAGTTTACGAGTGAATATATTCGAATGTCTCAGCGTAATTCACACTAACATACCTTTCATTTCCATTAACATAGACTCTGTAGGTTCTTTGCCTTCGATTGGTTTGTGCTTAGCAACACGCGATTTATATTCTTCTTCGGATGGCACCAATACTACCGCTTTCCTCTGGTATCCACCGAAAGTCTTCATTTTACGTCTTTGTGCGGAAGGATATACGTTTGCCTGCGCCAAGATTTAATGAGACATAGTTATATTACGAGTTGAATGTCACAATATCAATTGAAGACGTTCGAAATGACGAAGATACGAAACATCACGTACATACCTGATCTAGTATATAGTTGCGCCTTCTAGTTGGAGCCATCTCCAGTAATTTGTCTAATGCGCGCGTACATTTATCGATAAGAATCTCCCATTGATCATTGTTGTTCTCTTTGTAAGACAAGTCTGAATCCTGAAGTAACATTGTTGAAATGTAGAATAAGGAATATACAACAAATCATATGTATATCTATTAAGTCGTTTAAAGCACGTACTTTTATCTTATCGATTAGACTACCAAGTCCTAAAACATTGTACATTTTATGAGGTTGTTCAGCCGCATGTTTCGTTGCCCAAGTAGTTTTCCCACAAGCGGGTAATCCGCACATCATTATTACTTCGCATTCTTCCCTTTTGTCGGGTCTCCGTGGACCAGGTATTTTATACTGAGACTCCATATTTCCAATTGAAATGTAGCCTTCCAGAACTTCTTCAGCCCACGGTTTCTCTTGGCCGAAATTACAAGCGAAGCTGCAGTTCTTGCTCAAAATGTGGGGGAACAATGGTTTGTCGCTAAGTTCTTCTTTACTGACGTTAAATGCAGTTCCTTGGTCTTTCCCATTTACAGTATATGATAACACGATATTGCTTTCGGATGTTGCATCAAGGTAACATCCAATAACATCATCTTTACCGAACTGAAGTCCATACTCTTCGTATTGGTTGTTCGTTAATTTTTTGCCGGTACTACTGTATCCGAAACTATGCTTCTCTTCCCCTAATTGCATCGACGTGTATAGAGTAGACCAACCAATTCTAAGTATGTGCGGATATTCTTCATTTTCCGTATCAATGGGACAGAGATCCACTATTTTCGCTTCGTAATAAACTTTCCCACGAAGGAAACCATATGAAGCTCTTGCCCCAGCCCACATGTGCAAAAAGCCATCATTATGCATCGGGGTAGCAGTGAAAAATCCGTCCTTATCGATAACAAGATTTAAATCCGAATCATCTGAAAAGAGAGAATGTCGTTATATCAAGATCATCGAGTACAATTACACAAAAATACGGAATTCTACTGTCGCAGTTCGCATAAAAACTTACACCAAGATAAAACTAAAGCAGTATCGTCGATTTCAGGTTCATTCTCGATAACTTCCAATGCTGGTGATTCTTCGCGATCATCCATAGGACTAGGGGATCTTTTTCGTTTTCTATCCATTTCTTCGTCATTTTTATTTTCTTCCTTCAAATCTATATCCGCATCTTCTTCAGCTTTTATCTCTGTCATTTCTGTATCCTTTCCATGTAAATGAAAACAATTCAATGATTAAAAATCATCATTTTTATAAACACAAATTAAATTATTCATATGTACCTGTTCTTCTTTGTCGTTGTTAACATCTTCCAGTATTTTCTCGTTATCCGATAAAATGTTTTGCTCCTCCATTGAAATATCTTCAAGTTTCGCTTCGTCATTCTCATTCTCGTCAGCATTTTGTTCTTGGTCAAGCAAATCGTCTGTTGGTGCTTCTGTTTCAGGAATGTCATTGATCTTAGCATTATTAACAGGTTCTACAATTTGCGCACTGTTTGCTGCTTCTAGATTTATTTTATCATTGTCAGTGGTATCTTCCTTAACATGATCTATCTTATCTT
The DNA here is from genome assembly GCF_051020985.1 of Nomia melanderi. Lineage (NCBI taxonomy): Eukaryota > Metazoa > Arthropoda > Insecta > Hymenoptera > Halictidae > Nomia > Nomia melanderi. The sequence goes on from NC_135012.1 coordinate 5,446,239, forward strand.
CTTCATTAACTGATTCTGACTCATCATTCTTCACCACATCTGCCTCGCTATGTTTGGTCTCATTTAAGGCCTCTGTACTTTCCAATGTCTCTTTTACCGAAACAAGCTCTGCTGGTTGTTCCGCTTGATCCGTATTATCTAAGTCTTCTTCGGATTTCTTCACAGACAAATTTTCATTCGTATTACTTTTTACAGGTGATTTTGATTTACATACTTGTTCCACTTCTGATTCAATCTTGTTATTTTTTGTTTCATCTATGACTTTAACAGCTTCTTTTACATTTGAACTTTCGGTTTCTACTTCTGGCAGTGATTCTTTTGTTTCTGTCACTTCCATTCTCTCTAATGAGTCAGACTTTTCATCCTGTGAGGTAATTTCATCCTGTCCAATCGTTTCTTCTGGTATAACAGCTTCCTCCTGTAAAGCTGGTTCTGATACTGTGGGTGATGATTCGCGAGACGCATCATTTTGATCTGATTTCTTTGGAGAAGTTCGTTTCCTAGAAGCGTACGAAGAGACCCTAGATGTTCTCCGTTTCTTAGCTCCAGGAGTTTCGCGTGGTGTTACTGGTACTACACTTTTAGATAATCTACTAGATTTTTTTGGCGTCTGTGGTACTTTTGCAGATTCTGACGATTTTTCATCATTCTCTTGAATGGCTGTGTCATACGCATTTTCTGCATTAGTGCTTGCTTTCCCTTGGTCTTCCTCTATGATATATGAATAACATTTATAAAATTACATGTGTAGGAAGTGAACTTTTTGACAAATATAGATTTTTCGATTAAAACATTGCAAGAATTAACAATGAAAACAACCAAGGTAAACTTTAGAAAGAACGTTATCGATTAATTGTGAAAACAATTTTCAAGAAGCGTCGCGCGCAGGAACATATGTAAACACGAAATAAAAATGTGAAGTTCGCGCGTGATTTTTTATTAAAATACAAAAAATAATTACACTACAATCGTTCACTGCTTTCAGCGACACCGAATAAACAGTTCGGATTGTTTTAATTTAATGTTTAGTTGTCGAACGACGTACCACTCGATTCGTTGGTAGGGCAACTATCACCTGATTCGAATGTTTGTCAACATTGGAATGAACGGACGCGTCGACCGTTATACGACAAAGAACGCGTGTGGACACGCTTAAAGCACGCGAAAGACTATTAAATAGGGAAAGTAAATGTAACTTACGACTCGCATTTTCTTCTTGTAATGCTTTACGAAGTCTTTCAACGAGCACTGACTTGACGCCTTTCGTATCGAGTCCACGCTGTGAAAGTTCTGTCCTTAACTCGACCACTTTCAATTTTTCCGGATCCATTGCGCGTGAAATTCGACAACAATTTTTAATCCACGCGCTTTTATTCGGTAGAAAATGTTACAGAAAGCCCATACACGCGCCAGTAAACCCGCGTTAAATATACAATATGGCGACGCAACTGCAAACAACGCGTTACGTGTTGTAAACGGATTTTATTGGTCAATGTGGCATTCGTTCAAACTAACGCCAACTTCACTGCTAATGGAATTATTTGTCCCCATTCGCATTGATATACCAGGAGATATCTTATTGGTTTTCTTAAGGCGGGACTTCTCCCTATTGGTTGATAAGTACTATATATAGGGTGTAGTACTTCGATTTAACTGAAAAACTTTACCAGCTAATTCAAGAGGTTACACTGGAAAAGTGTTGTATAAACAATAAGTCGATTCAGATCTCCTGGTGGGATGTGGATTAAAATACTGACACATTTATGATTATGTTTGTCATACTTGATCTATCCTTTTTAAAACTTTTTCTATGCAGTTAGACAAAGTCATAAATATATTTAAGTAAAGGGCCACCGTGCGTATAACATTTTTTACCTGTATTTTATAAATGTTTTAAATACACCGGTAAAGTTTGTCGGCTTAATCGTAAGTCACTCTTTATGCTTGATACTCGTGTAAACATTACGTTGTATTTTAGTTCACTAGGAATGATCCGATTATTTGGATCCGTAAAAAAAAGGAGAAAAGCGTGTTTATCAGGTTGTTTGTCAATGTTTCAAGAAAGAAGAGGCCATTGTTAAAGAGGGTACGGTGATCATGAATGCGATAAACGTAAACTGGTTACATTCAGTAGAAGGAGAATCATTGGTACATCATTTTTATGTAAACACATCAAAAAAAAGGAGATTCTATGGTAAATACTAAAATCACTGAATAAGAAATTTGTATCTTCATAAATTTTTATTTCATGTTTATAATTTGTATATTGACATTTTGTAATGTTTTTGTAGGTATACTTGAAAGACCGCCTCTACCATCTTCAATCGAAGAAGTGACTTATAAAATCTTCATGGTTGGTAGATCAGGAGTAGGAAAAACATCTGTTGTAGCACGTCTCGGTGGCATACAAGAATCTAATAATTACATAGAAACAAATGGAATAAAGAAAACAAATGTTTTTTGGCCAGTTAAAATATGGGATAAAGTTGTATTGTTTAAGTTACAGTTTTGGGATACTTCAGAGACAAGTATTAAAAAATATAATCACATATTGCCTGTATGTAAGATGTCTTGAAATTCTGTAGAAGCATAAATCACAGGCATTTATATTTTTAGGCATGCAAGGACAAAGTTGATGCTATATGCTCTGTGTTCTGTTTCGATGATGCCACAGGATTTAATGATGTTCCATATTTGATGAATACAATGGCAGCTATAAAGGAAAAACCTGCTAATATAGTTATAGGAACTAAGTAATTTCATACTCTCCCACAGTTTCTTTTTTCAATTGCATCTTAGATATCTTGGATGTTTTGTAATCACAATTTGGTAAATCTTTTATAGATTTAAACCGTGGTCAAGCTCTACAGTAGACGATGCAAGGATCAAGGAGTTCGAGGACAAATGGAAAGTTAAAGTAATTAGGCTCGATATCAATAAATTGTCCACCAGATCTGAAATATTTGATTGTTCGTATCAGTTGAATGCTATATGCAGTATACTTTGGAACAGAGATAAAGAGTTCATATCTAAGCAAATGGGACAGAATTAGGGCAGTAATTAATGATTTAATTTTGTGCTGGTATATTTTTCTTTGTCAATACTAATCAGAAACAAATTTCAAAACTCTTTTTCGTGTATCAATATTCCTTGTAAGATAAATAAGATGACTAAAAGTGTAATAACATGAAAAATAAAATAATATATTTTGATTTATGTAAGATTCCTTTATTTATACCGAACTGTTAACACTGATGTCTTAAAATAAAGTTAAGAAACAAACAGTTGATGATACACTTCATGTAAATCATAGTTAATATAAATGTAATAATAATAACTGCAATGAACATGGTAAAAGAGCGCTTTTCCTATCTCCGTAATGAGTAAGACAAGGACATAGCGACGGTGCGACAAGGATAGACGATTTTGGTTGAGGGCGACAGTGTCGCCATCTAGCGGTAGGGTATTTTCAGAGTTTCTCCCTATACCCGCAATGTGTAAGACAAAGACGGAGATAGTGTGCGACAAGGACAGAGATAGCGTTGCCCGTGCCACCTACTTGGAAAAAGCATCTCATCAGTCCCTGGTACGTACGCGTGAAGCATGACAACCAAAGAGGCATCCGACAAGGATAAACATATGATTTGGCGGGAGAGAGACAAGGACGCACGATGGCGTCCGCACTGCTGCGCAATCGATGCAGAATTCATTAATAACTCGACTCCCATGAATGACTCGTTAATATTTACAATTGGAAATCGTAGAATAGACCTTCCTCTATTTTCCCCTATCATTTTTGATAGGATTTTGCTTCGCGTTAATTAGTTAGTAAATATTTTTCGAGACGATATCCCGAGATAATCTGGAATTTATTGACAGGTGTAGAGGAAATAATTAATTTTCATAGTTAATGGACATAATCAGTGAACTTTTATGATCGAAAAAATTAGAGTGGACCTCTAGAAATTTTCTAGTATCGGCTTTAGTCACGTATGAAGCGTAATTAATGAGCTATTAGCGATTTTCGGATGGGTTCATCGCCTTCTATAAGAAACGCAATAAGCAAGACCCTGCACAACGCAAACAACCTATTCGAAAATCGCTAATAACTCATTAATTACGACTCGAACGTGACTGAAACCAACACTAGAAAATTACCCTTTCACCCTTTACGTCTATTAATAATATAAATTAATTATTTTCTCGACACCTGTCAATAAATTTTAGATTATATCAGGGATATCGTCTCGAAAAATAATTAATAATTAATTAACGCAAAGCAAAATCCTATCAAAAGTGATAGGGGAAAGTAAAGAAAGGTTCATTCTACGATTTCCAATTGTAAATGTTAACGAGTCGTTCGTGGGAGTCGAGTTATTAATGAATTCTGCATCGATTGCGCAGCAGTGCGGACGCCATCGTGCGTCCTTGTCTCTCTCCCGCCAAATCATATGTTTATCCTTGTCGGATGCCTCTTTGGTTGTCATGCTTCACGCGTACGTACCAGGGACTGATGAGATGCTTTTTCCAAGTAGGTGGCACGGGCAACGCTATCTCTGTCCTTGTCGCACACTATCTCCGTCTTTGTCTTACACATTGCGGGTATAGGGAGAAACTCTGAAAATACCCTACCGCTAGATGGCGACACTGTCGCCCTCAACCAAAATCGCGACGTAACTAAATCTCAACTTCTCTTTATCGAACTGTAGTCTCTTAGCTTTACAAGCTTTTTACACTATTTACGAACATTTGTATTAGGAAGGTTTCGTAATACAAAATTGAAACTTATAATTATGTGTTTTTGTGATTTCATACTTTATAGAAATTATGGAACTCATCACATGAATCATGATTTGGTAACAGTCAAATAATTTGATAGCATACTTGTAGATTTTTATAAAATGAACTGCAGAGTTTGTTTATGTGGACAGAAGGAATTGAAGAAATGAAATTGTAGTTTCTTTAAAATCTTTTATTGTCCACTGCATACAGCGCTAAGTGAATGTGATTTCTACTGGGCAGCTGTAGCTGATGGCGCCGAAGTCGTAGCTTTAGCCTGTTCTTCACGGATACGATCTTTCTTAAGTTGACCCATGAAAGAAGCTTTGTCGGCTGCGGTTTGGAAGCGCCCATGTCCGAATTTGGAGCTAGTATCGATGAATTTCAGACTGATCTTCTCCAAGGCAGACCGTTTGGTGTGTACCAGCAATGACTGCAAATATACATCCTTCATATTATAACCATATTGCAACATATAATTTCTTAGCATTTAATCACACATATCAGTCCTATCATTAAATATCAATAGAGATTCATATATTGTGTATACTTGGCTCTATACTGATTCATCATAGAATTTTTAAAGAATTTAGGAATAAAATAATCGTGATCATTTACCTTGCGCAGTGTAATCACACGTTTTTTCGGTCCCATGCAGCAACCTTTAATCATAACGAAGTCATTGTTCACTTCACCATAATGAGGAAAGCCACCCATAGGGGTAATGGTTTTTTCGGTACGATCATATTCGGTTGAAGCATTGTTCTTCACGATCTGAAATGAACATTTAAAATACAATTCTCGTGTGATAAATAAAATAAATTTGTGTAGCTTGCTTTGGAGACCTAAAGCGTGACAGATACATGTCTTTAGGCACTATGACTGCAAGGCGTTATTATTTGCCTTGTATAAAAAAATTAATCTTTAACAGTAAAGACTAACAGAGGAACAAGGCAAATTAAAAAGAGGCCACAAAAAAGTACCTTGCCATCCTTGGTGTGAATGCCTTGTCCAATTCTGTAGATCTTCTTATTCATTTCTGTGCGATGGTGATATCCTTTTTGACCAGCACGTGCAACAGTGAATGACACGCGGCTTGGATGCCAAGCACCGATACAAGCTACTTTCCTCAGACCTTTATGTGTTTTGCGTGGCAATTTCTTTGTATGCCAACGTGATGTGACACCTATAAGTACATGGTCGTGTTACTTAAAGTTAGCATGTACCATTAAAGAAAAGTTATAATAACAAAGGTTTCGTAACAAAGGACTTCAGAAGGAAGGCAAGCATAATATCTTCAAACCAGTTAGAAATCAGATGAATACACATCCTGCTTATTCATCATATAGTCCATAAATATAAATACATAGTTCATTGAAAAATTATTAATCGAACTCACCTTTGTACCCTTTTCCTTTTGTCACGCCAATTACATCGATCATTTCGTCTGGGGCGAACACATCATTCACTGGTACAGGCTTTTCTAAATGTTCACGAGCCCACTGAACTTTATCTCTAACAGTTCCACCGTTCAATTGAACCTCCATAATGTGTGCTTTCTTCTGACGTTGTTTCAACAACCTCATCTGTTTGTACAGAAATAACACATTAGACATTGAATAATAATAAATCTTGAATTCAAATAATGAACTATTTAAAAAATTACCTGAGTATGAGCAATAACTCTTACAACTTTACAGTACTTTACGATTTTATTCAAGTCATTTTCTATGGATTTACGGCCAAGATCATCTTGCCATTTCTTGGAAGCTTTTGTGAATGCCTTCTTTTTGCTCTTGTACCTGTAGAAAAGTAACCGTAATGGCTGTTTTTCTCTATACGTCTACAATGATACCCATCTGTAACGTGCCAGCCTCTTCATATAGAGCAGAGACTGTGCACAGTTTTTGAATCAACCTCTCAAAGAACATTTCTCTTTGTGGTTAAATTCAAATGTATACTCTCATCAAAACGAGCGGAGAGCTAATATGAAATTACTTTAATATGTTGTACATGAGAATCAATATCATTATCAAATTAAAAAACTGAAAACGTTTTCGTACCAATTCTTGTAGAACCTTCTACGGCAACCTTCAGAAAGATGTTCTGCCCAAACTGTGGTAAGAGCACGCAGACCATGTGGAGTTTCTGTATAACCAACCACACCAACCACGATCATCGGTGGTGTCTCAAGAATTGTAACTGCTTCCACAATTTCCTTTTTGTTCACCTCTAACAAATACACAAAGTATTAGAATCAATGTTTCATTCAGAAGTATAATATTTGTCTAAAATTAAAGAACTGTGCCAGACATGGTTTGTCTCAAGGATCATCACCCAATGGGTTCCCAAGAGATTATGGAATATGCCGTGCCTCCTTGCACTCTGTATAAACAGGGCATAGAGCTAATATTCGACACTGTGGCGAAGACCATACTGCACAATGTCAAGCAGCTCTTGTACCACAACCGAAGTTGATCCACACAATTTTGTGTTTATCAAACTAAGGTCATCATGTCGGTATTTAACTCTTTGAGTGCCATGGATGTATACATACATTTTTCAATCTTTTTGATTCCATACATGCCACGATAACAATTATGAGTTTAAGACATTAATATAGATGTTTCTTAGCATTATTCAATTTGACAAAACTGAGGAATTACGATTACAATTTAATTACGCCTTGTACGAATATAATTCACGGATCTACAAACGACAACCTAAACTAAAAAAATTCTCTCCACGCGAAACGTTTCGGCTAGGAATATGCAGCATTCGAAGAGTTAAAAACTGTACTATAATCTTAAAATTAAAAAAAGCAGGCATATTCAGAGTGAATCATGAATCGCGATTAGTAGAGATTACTCTATTAGCAGTCCGATTGAAAATGTTTTCGATTTCCGAATTCGTCTTGAAATCCTCTAACAGATTAGCGTAAAAAATTGTTTATTTACAAAAAAAAAATTCATGACCTTGAAAAAATACAAAACAAAAAGTTAACAAACAATTTTTTATAATTATGTTAAAGTTCTCTTGAAACCATGTAAAAGCTGATAACGTTTTCGATCGGACTGCTAATAACAAAGTAATCTCTACCGACCACGATTCGTGATTCACCCTGTATTCGAATCGAAAGAAACTCATGGAATTTGTTACTCACTTGATCCTGGCCGATCAGCTTCCCTGACCACGTGGGTCATGCCAGCCTTATAACCAACAAAAGCAGTCAAATGGACTGGTTTGCTCGGGTCATCCTTGGGGAATGCCTTTACTTTCCCACGGTGACGCTGGGATCTTTTTTTAGGATAGAATCCCATAGACCCATGGCGGGGAGCACTGAACTTCCTGTGCGACTGTTTGCAACGAAATCTAATATTAAATATATGAAACAACTAAATAGAACGAGGTGTTCGAATTATTTAGAAATCAGACCGCCCTAGGATTTTCAGCAAGATTATTCAGTTGAAAACCATAAACTGTACACTAGTGGTATCATCATTTAATACGGGAAAAAAAGTTCTGAACACGTGGTCAACATATTCAATCGTATCGAGATCACGAAATATCACAATTAAATTGTTACATACTAAAAACTAGCTCTAGAGTAACGAATATTTTATTGAACAGATAGTAAAAAGATTACGCTATAGCAAAATTTTAAATTTGACAAAAAACCGTTAAGGATTAGCTAGATTTTTGGAGATACAAACAACGTACTCACCATGGTACTCGCAACGATGAAAATGGAGGACTGCTTCCGTTAGAATCGCTTTTATATGGATGAAGCGCGTCAGACTTGCAATATAACGAGGAAAATATCTCTAAATCTAGGGACAATTAGTGTATTGAGCTATGTGAATATTTATTTATTTAAAACACGCCATTTTATTTTTTGAGCATTATATGTTATTTACTTATAAATAAAATTTCTAATTTAATTTGACATTATATATATACATATATATATATAATGTCAAATAAAATGTAGTATGCTATCTCGCGATTCTCTAAAACTTCAGAAAATAGTTTACGAAGAAAAAATAAAGTCAAAAAATAACAAATAAAACCGATATTGCACAGCATTTACATGTAAATAAAATGATTTAATTGCAAATATTTATACAACTCGTTGATTTTTACGAACTAGTTTATAAAATCTGCAATAAAATAGAACTATATTTACTATATTTAAAAATTCTATATAAAATAAGAGATTTTTTGAAATTTATTACATTTTTTATAATTCTGAATTTTACGTAATAGGACAAATGTATAAAACAGGTAGATCATTGAATCAAATTTATCACTTGTAATAACCATTCGGATAATTGATCTTTTACAACGTCTCGTCGTCTTTGGCCTGAAGGCGTTGTGACGTCAAGTAAAGGTTCGAGTGAACTAAATAATTTTCGTTAACTTTGTGTATAAATTGTTGCCATTCAAATGGAGAAAAAGCCAGGTCCGATAGTTCGTTTGGTTGATGGTTTCGTTTGGATGTTAGATGCACCAGTGATCTGGTTTCGAGGTATTACCTAGTCAATTAATTGGTTATGTTGATGTAACATGTCTATAATGGGTTACAAAAATAAACTGGTTACGTTTAATAGAAAATATCGTCCTGCCAAATAGGCAGAAATATCCCTACTATCATCAACAATTCCGTCGAGTTCCAACAATTGATGAATGTCACGTAGATGATGTAGCCTGTTACTTTGAGGCAAACCATCAATTTCTTCGGGATAAGTAATTTCAGTTTCAGTATCAATCTTTATAATTAATTAAACTTATTATTAAGTAAACGTTTCTTTTATTTTATTGTGCATTTTATTAGAATCTAAGCTAAGACTTTGGACTGTAAGATACAAATACATAAAATTTAATTTAAATATGATTTCTTTGCAGAAAGGTCGATGACAAAATTCTTTTTATACTAAGAAATCGATACGAAGAATGTGCACTTAATAGTATGGAGGAATTACAGCTTTGTGGCCATTTAAAAAAAACCTATGACGATGCTGTTACAAACCATTTTATAAAATGCAAGCATATATATGTTATTAAATATCTTGCAATAAATGTTATACACATTAATCTTTAATACGAATGTTCTATTAACTATAGATGGAGACCTCGGTTGCACTATCAACGTAGTAGATGCATTTATGAAGCAAAAACATCGTATGGCTTGGGAACGACGACATGGTCCTATTGGAAGCGGAATGAAAGACTAAATTTTGTAGCTTGATAATTCATGTAAGATATGTACCATTGTATAGACACTCTGTAAGTTGAATTAAATATACAAATTAAAAAAATTTTTAATTTTTTTTTGCTTATATAATGATTAAAATTTTCTGTAATTCATACAATTTTACACATGCCTTATCAATGACTGTCTACTCATTTTCTATTACAACAGGATATGAAAACATCCATATTTATTGTACACGTATAACAAATTATTTTATTAAATACTTGTTTAGAAGATTCCACTGATCAATTATACTTTACAATTTTGTTTATGTTCGTTATTACAATAAAATTTTCTGATACAATCATTTTTTACAAAGCTTTATGTATTTTGACATTTTTGCATGTAGACCAATTTAATTTTCTATTAGCCAGAATATAATACCGAATAATCACATAAAATAATAGATACAGAAATTGGAATTCATGTAATAAAACTCTAAAAAATATATAGAACATTCCTTATAACTAATAGAAAATATAAATTGTGTCAGATTCATACAATTTAATAAAAAATGAAATAAAAATTATCATTATCTTTTATGTAAATATAAAATACAATAGAATCCATTCTTACACAATAAATATAACAAAACTACTTCGTATAATTCATATAAATTAATGGGTATCATTTAACAATCGCAAGATACCAGGAAGTCTCATAAAAATACTAATACATGATTGTCGATTAACGAATGGTAAATTTTAATATTATAAATTTGATTGATATATCGCATCGTTATTTCTTTTACTCCGTTTTTTTTTTTAAAGCAATGTATTCAATTTGAATTATTATAGTGGCAAATTTTCGCATCTTAATTACAATTACAAGATTTAGACTTCCTTACAGCTGCCAAACTGTACACATATTTTTTTTTTCAATAAAAAAATCCCTTATTAATTAAAATAAAATATGAGATCAACAAGATCGTTTACGTGTACTTCATAGAGAGCAATCTTTTCTGTTAGTACCTCGCGTTATTTATTTAAATCTACTAATAATGTATCGTTGCAACATAATGAATGCCAACATTTTTTTTTTCAAATTCAATGTTCTCGCTTGACATTGAAAACAGAAAATATTCCAGTAAAATAGTAGCGTTGTTTAAAAGTAATCATTAGTTAAATGTTCTTCAATCCGATTGATATAATTTATTCTACAGAGTCTTGCATTTTGTCTTATTCTGGATAAAACTTTTTAATTACGTGTCACCGTATTACAATCTCTTTTTAAGGAATTAGTCTCAATTAGAATTCGTAAAAACTTGACTTTTTGCTTGCACCATACGCTTTGTAGTTCTTGCGATTTTAAGCTATTTGGCAATGATTATATGTAAGTTGATAAATATTTTTCCACTTAAAATTAGCTTCGCGTACATAATGAGATAATATGACATTTTAAAGTATCATACAAAGTCTTTCGATTTGTTATCAAAATATTCAAAATACATTCACTTGTAATACAATTTTAGAAAATCAGATGTGCCATAAAAACAAATAGATAATAATGAAGGGAATTCGCTAACGTAAATAGGAAAATAATTGTGTAAATGGATAATTTAAGGTGAACGAATGACCGATTAAAATGAATTATATTCGGTTTCGTAGTTGGTAACGACACTATATCTAGATACGATAATTTAATTAATATGGTCTTGGCTGTTTATATCGTTCTTTAGGTCAATAATTTACAATAATCGATAGGATTGGGCTGATTATATTCTCTTTGCAATAAAAAGGTACCACCGATTAAACATGACAAATACACCAAATATTTTCAATTTATATAAATTGTAAAAAAATATTTAATTTCAATAACGAGAGCGATTTTCGTTGCGAATAATTTCTCTGAATCTACCACTGTAATTAGTCAACTTTATGCAGATATCTCTAATTGAAGCATAATTTGAAATATTAATAAAAATTGTGGCACTCGATGCAGGAATAATAGCCCAAACCTATGGAACATGCACAATTATTGCCAATTTCAAGTTTACCCTCATGTATTATTCTACCATTTGCACTCTTTCTTTCTATTCTATATCACAGTATGAAAAATGCTACATGGATTTTTTTTTATACGGTATAATCGATATATATATATATATCACTCGGTATAAACGCCGCACACTTATTCGCATTTTTCAAATCAGAAATAATAGCTACTTAGTACATAGGTAATATTATTATTATATATATATATATTTTCATATTTCTTGAAAATAAATTCTGTTCTTTATCGCGTATGTATCAAATCCATATAGTACTACCATTATATTTCAAATATAAATGAGGAGGGGTACCTACCATTCAAGAAACGGTGTATAGGTATTGAGCCCGCTGTGTGACAGCCTACCGAGATGCTAGAAATCCCTTCTTTATTAATCCCAAATAACACATTTCAAGGCTGAGAAATGTGTGTATGTGTGTGTATGATGTGTGTGTATGTATATATTTGTATATGATCTATATATATATATATATGTATGTCTGTGCTCCAATGACAGCTTCTTTGCATTCAGCATACGTTTGTACATTATTAAACACTATTTCTATTCTTTAAGATTCAATGGGCTGATTAAACTGAGCAGCTAAGCGACGTTTCCCCGTGTACACTGCAACGAACAAATGTTAACATACAAATGATCTAATAACCAATTACAATAGACTCCCCGTAACACGGTTAAAAGATTCCATGTTATATTAATTTCACATTAAATCTCACTAACGTCGCCTTTTGGATACTAATTCATCTTCTTCCTCTGCTCGTATTATTTTTTCACTTTTATAGTTATTTTCTAACAACTTTTTAATCGTATTATAGGGGAGTTCTACTGTAGAAAACACGCTGGCTACGTACACTGCTTTGTGGGCGTGTTTTGTTTTTCATTGTCGGTATCGTCAACCTCCGTGTTATTGTTGACGTAGTCAATGTTTGATTCGGCCACTGATTTCTTTACATTCTCTTGTTTACCCACGAAAATTTTCGCGGTCACAATGTTCTCCGACAATACGTTCTTTTTCGGAGTCAATGACAACGAAGGAAGCGGTAATTCAGATGGATGGGGAGCCACAACCAAGTTATGTTTCGAGGAAAAGTAAGGAGACGTGCGTGGATTCAAAGGATTTGCCGCAGCAGGTAGTAAATTTTTCGTCGGCGATAGCAAGTTGGATGCGCTATCACCGCAGACTATTTGATTCCAAGAAGGAGGTAGGGTTAATGGAGGAACCTGTCGACAGAAATAAAAGTGAAATGAATGATGCCTATTCTATGATGTATTCGTAAAATATGGGATTATATCTCTCTGTGAAATATACACTTACCTGTACATTGGTGTGTTCATTCTGTGGATATGTGTACTTTGTGGGTGTCATCCATACAGAGGATTCCCACTGATTTTTATTTAAATTCTCCTACGATTCAATAGAATTTCATTGTAATATATATTATGGTGTGTAAACGTTTGTAAAATGTAATATACTCGAATAAACGTATAAAGAAACAAAATTCAATAAATACCTCAGGTGGAGAATCTGGTTTGGGCGGTGGTGGTGGGAAAGCAGATGGTATAATAGGAGTACGCATTAAGCTTTTAAGGAAGCTTTCGCTCCCGTTCTCTTGCATCGACCAATTCATTAATTGATCTTTCGATGCTGACAATTTCCACTGTTCAGGTTCCTTATACCATAAAATATCTTCGTCGGATTGTTTCCACGAATTCTGACTTTCAGTATTTGGTCCTGCCCACTTCACATGTTCTTCTAACGTAACTGAATTATTGGAAACATTCACGCGGGAAGAGGAATCGCTTTCAAACGATTCGTTACTGGAATCCGTATCACGATACGGGGACGCTGACGTAAAAGCAGGTGGCAGCGGTATACCAGCCGCTGTTCAAGAAAACAGAAATCTAATTATATCTTAGAAATATAAAGAATTTTTCAACGATTGTATTAGTTACACACGTACCAGCAAGTTTTTTGTTTAAACGTATAATTGTCTTTTTACGCCGCGTTATCTGTATCGTAACTGTACAGGGCAACGCTTGCAATAATGCGAACATTGTTGAAAATCCGTATTTCGCAGGCTTACAAACAACACCCATAGTTGATAAATATGCAGTCTCAAACTGAGGAAGTTTCAATGTTCCGTTATAATTCATCATTATACGGTATAAATCACAAGCGAAACAATGTAACGGAGTGAGCTCTATAAATTCTTCGTCATTCACCGTTGTAAACTGAAATCACAATTCCAGGCGAAAATGAATAGTTTCGAAGCTCTGTGGAACGGGATTAGTTCCGGGAGGATTTAGAATACCATACCTGAATTACGTTAGAGAGATTTTGTTTAAGCTCGTCCATGTTACACAGCTTTAAATAATACTGGTTATACGATTGTTGAAATTCTTTAACCGTCATTTTCCGTTGAACTTTGTCCATCAATACTCGACGACATTGTAAAGTTAATTGTTGCAAATGGGACTTATCTACCATTGTAACTACCGGCTCGGTTGATAAATATATAACCTGAAACAATTATTGTATCATTATTTAACACGCTCGCTACCAGTTTCACATATTTGTGACGAACGCAATCCTATATTTTAGATAAAGAAAATGAAATTAATCCTATAGATATAGTTAGTTAATGTTATAAGCTACAAAATTACATTTAGGGATTCAATGACTCGTTTTAGCTTCATTTGTTTCAACAGTTTGTTTAAAAGACTTATTGAATTGAATAGAATATTAGAATCGAGAGGATCGCCACTGAAACAAACGCTGGTAGCGAACGTGCTAACGCGTACAGACGTTAATCTTAAATTGACATACCTTCACCGTATCTCCGAGCTTCTGCATAAGTTCTAGTATAGATGAACAGTCGAACGATTCCGGTCTTAATGCGTAACCGAACTGTCGGACAAAGTTTTGCGGAATGCTTGAAATGCTGAGACAACCTTTTGACCGTATGATTAATTTTGATATTTGTTCAGACAGGACGCGAAAACCTTCCTTTTCTGTGAGGGAGATTTGTCGTTCTCCGGTGTTGTCATCTTCGATCTTGACTACGTCCGGTATGGCCTCGAACAATTCAATTAACTTAGTAAAACCATAATCGGACACTCGACACTGATGGCCGAAATGATGATGATACGAAGGCACGAATTTATTAAACTGCATTCTGCATTGAGGTGCGTGTCCTAATAATTCTACAACCTGCATAAATGATTGGTATACTTCTATTATAATAGAATTAACCCCATAGAACGATTGTAACGCTATCACATTTTACCTCCACAGCGAACTGCTTCGTTCGCTCAATCTCTTCCGCAGTTTGTTCTCGTTTCGGTATGGCTATCATTCTATCTCCGCCACTGATCGTTGTCACGACAACAGTATTTTCTGATACTTCGTTAAGAATGTCTTCAATTTCACAAACACCGTAATCCACGATGTCCCATGGTTTAGCTGTGTAAAGTGTCTTCATTATTTTCATCTATGCGGAAATAGTTACGCTTAAAAAGCATGGAACAACGTTTACCTATTACTCTCGCATAAACACTTGGGAACTCTGACAGTGCTACTTGTTTGCTGGCTTTAGATTTTAGAACTCTCAACAGATCAGAAGTAAAACGACGTACTTGGGCACGGTGAGATAATGTTACCACTCGATTATTTCCTTCGCCCATTACCTAAGTACATGCGAATACAAGTTTCAATAATAGTGTGGGTACATTATAATTTTCCTTTTTATTCTGTTTACCTGTACAGTGTGTGTGAGTGCTTCTAGTAAGTCGATCAGTTTAGTGAATCCGTAATCGGCAACTCTACATTGTCGTCCAAAGTGATGGTGATATGCTGGTATAAATCGATTAAATGGTAATTGGCAGTGCGGAGCAGTTTTTAGCAGATCAACCAGTTCCCGGCTAAAAAGTGCTAACTGATTTGCAAGTGGAGGACTTACACACTTGTTTTCTGTAAAAGAGTATGGCACATTTATGAGTAACGGATAAAGACGAAGGAAATTCTTATAATCGACTAGAAAATTTACCTTCATGATTATTATCATGAGTTTTATTTCCCGTCCATATAAGATACTTCACACTACCCATACTCTGCTTCAGTTCCACGCAAGATAAACAAGATACCAAATGCTCCAACGGTACCCCGTTCTCAGCTACCTGAATGTTTTCTTTGAACTCAGCCTCATAACAGTTTGGCAAGCTAAAATGATTTATTATCATTACAAATTCACTAAGAATAAATTTATTTCACTGGATAAATCTCTAAACAATACATTTGCAAATGGTATACCTAGGCAGTGGTAAACTTCCATTATGCGTACTCAGCAACTGATGTATACGTGGATCAAGAATCTTTAAAGAAATGTTTACGTTAGGAAGAGACGCTACTTTTTGTTCAGCCCAACCTTTATCGGACCATGGTTTTAACATGTGAATAGCACAGTATGGTAATTCCACTTGTTCTTCCTGAAAATGAGAAACATTCGTTTCATTTCATGTATTCGAAGAATTTAATGCAAGAACATTGCATTTATTATTTCAGAAGATATTCAACGCTTTGGGCTATTGTCACAACTTCTCGACAGTAAAAGGAACAGTAGCTCTACTGGTACTGGAAAAGCTCGAACTCGGCTTTATATACATCATCATGTACCTAAACGTTCGGTAACGTTAAGAAAACAGGTTCCACGAGTTTAGGATTACAAAGTTCAACGTACCTGAGTTGTAGTATTGAAACAAGGCGACGGAGTGTTCCTGTGGTCTGGATTCAGAGAAACCATCCTACCGCCAGGATCTTCGGTAATGATACAGACATCTTTCATTTTGTACAACTCCGAAACACTGATGGAAATCATAAAACGACTTTCGTACATTTCTCGGAATTTAAAAAGTGGAAGCTTGTGTCCCGGTACTTCTTGCAAGAGCATCACGATCTGCGCTCGTACAACCTGAGGACTTGCTCTGCCACTGTGAGCGTACGCAATCAAAATACGTTTGTAACCAACTTTGCGCCGGTGTAATTGAGAAATTGCGTATTGTGCGTCTGACAAGGAAGGCACTTTGACGCTAGCAGCAAAGTTACCATCAGACTGTGTAAAAATCGATACGTTTAATACCTAAAGAAACATAAGTTAATAAGATAAATTTAAGAACATACATTTATAATAATATAATTGTATATAATATACATGTAAAAAATGTACCATTACATGTTCCAAAAAGATTGAAGCGAGCATATGCCTCATTTTTTTTGGATTAATACTTTGGTCTAGATTTGTGACTTGTAATTCAATAGGTGTGCAGGTTTCGTTGTTTATTGTTCCATTGTGAGTGATGATCGGGTTGAAGAATTTCTGAAATAACGAAGATCATATGTAATTATCTATCAGATGCAATAAATGAAATTTCAAAACAATGAAATACCTCAACTTCTTCGTTTTCTGCGTCACTCTGTTGATAAGGAGATGTGTGACTATTTTGTTGATTGTTTGTTTGCACAGAATTTTCGTAGGGTGATGGTGTTCTAGTGTTTCGTATAGATGCAGATTGTTGATTCTTAATGAACAGAGAAACAAAGGATTAAAAAAATGCATGGAACTTCGTTTCTTAACCCTTATCACTCCGAGAATATTGTAAAATGATTGCCAGTTGTTTAATTTATACATATTTTACTATTGCATATATCCGTGCCAGTTGGAGTGATAAGGGTAAATCTTGCGAAGTTAAATTCTTTACTTGTCCATTCCACTGATTTCGTTCTCGCGCTTGTAGATCGCACATTGGAGATGGACTGCGGCGCTTGAATGAATTCGATTGAGAGTTTCCATTGAAACTGGCAGAAACGTTTAATAGAGATTGTTGTCTTGGTCCAGTCCATTCTGAAGGTTGAACGAAAGAATGGTGGGTTACTCGTATACGCCTTAAACCTTCCGGAGTTCGGGAGGATACATTATTTGTAACTGTATTATCCCGAGCCTGCGGGATATGAATTCTTCTACTAAGTAGTTTTGTTTTCTCCACCTTAAAATAATTATTAATGAATAAAAAAACATATTTTCCATATCCGAATACGATATAAAATTATACATACTTTATATTGTTCTTCCCACATATGACCAAACTGTTGTGAACCAGAGATTTGCCAAAATAATGGAGATTGGACCCGTGCAAGTTCATTGTACGTTCTATTTAAAGTTACATTATTATTATTTGAATATGGTCTCCCAACGAAAATAGGCGGTGGCTGAATCATTCTGTATAAAATAAACATAAAAGGTGAAATCAACAAAATTCATATGAATTTATTACAATTTTTTTTCTGTCTTTTTTCAATATTATATCAGATAAGATCAAAGCTTCTAAAAATTCATAGCCCGAATCAGCTAGGACAGAATTTGTCTACTTGCGACTCAAAGGCTCCCATCTCGGAAAATCATCATTTATAATAGATTACTTTTATATCATTAATACATTATTTTTGATATTTTATATTACTAATATGCAATTACCCCGGTGGTGCAGAGACTGGAGCACAATGAGCACTCCATGCTGAAGCATATGTCCCAATAACTGGAGATGATGACTGGTAATGCGGAATTTGAAGGGCTCTTCCACCCGTTACCGAAGTACTGTACATTTGTTTTGACGAGTTAATAGCAATTTCTGATTCACTCAGGGCACGATTTCTACTTGTATAATTTCCTACAATTATGAAATAACGTTATTAATGCATATTATAAGTACAAACAAGAAAGCGTAACTTTTGAAATAAAGAGGAAGTATACCTTGTGGTGGATTACTTTGAAATTTTTGAAAATAACTTCCTTTCTCCTTTGGAAATTTTACCGAAATTTTCGAACCAAGGACAATTTTTCCATCCATACGTTTCTGGGCCCTGAACCAAAAAAAAGTCACATTGTTATTGAGCAAAGCTGACTAACTGTAATTACAAGGTATCAATACAGAAGATAATCAAATTTGTCTATAAATGACCTTGGAGAACACAAAGTATACACTTATGATACAAATTCAAAATTCAGTTAATTTCCCATAGAAATCTGTACCCTTTGTACAATATACATATTTTACAAGATTCACTTCACTATTCTAAATTATACAATTTAACTGTCTAATACATGTGTCACAAACTTACCTTGCATATAAATAAAATCATTTAATTAAGTCAACATTGTAATACACAAGAAATAAAACAATAAATAGTAATGATGTATCAAATAATAATTGCAATATACATAAATGAATCAAATATTTTATATAAATTAAACTTATGATGTTCCTACAGAGCCACTATGTTCGTTACATTGCTGTTCTCAGTTTAAAATCTATCTTATTTATGTGTTTGTCCCTACTACTCATAATACTAGTTTTTTTTTATACTGTATAATCCAATAGGATATCAGTAACTATTAATGAGTGATTGGTTGTATGTAGGGCGGGCTATTTAAATCTAAGAATATTATTAATACTATTTATCGTTTATGTTGTAAATAAATTAAAAACATCTTAATCATAAGAAACTTATAAGTGACATTAAATATATATATATATATATATCAGTGCATCCAAAGTATGTACCTTTCTGCAAAGATCTGTGAAGTGAAACGTACAACTGCAACATTTGATTGGACATCCAGTACACGTCCACCACAGTTTTCTGACAATTGTTTAAGACGACGTTTAATAGACAAAACATCTTGATCTTTAGGAAGGTTACAAATTAGAAGGTCATAAAATGTAGTAACCTGTAATAAGCACAAGTTTTACAAAGTATTAAAAAATTTAAAACGCCAGGGAAACTAATATTTTAATCTACTTTATACAAAGACATATAATTCTGGTACGAGTACAAATATTAGTGAAAATAAACAAACTGACAAACACAATGTTTTAATTTAGAAAAATCAAAACACATAGAACTTATATAAAGCAGTTTATTGCATAAAAGAACTTAGATAAAATAAATAGTAGAAGAAATAAAAATAAACCTTTATTATTAATCAAAAGACCTATTACATAAGTAGTAGATCCTTTACCTCTACAGTACTGGACGGCAGTGATTCCATAAGTTCTGAAAAATCATAATGCTCATTGGCACAGAGTATTAATGCTTCAGAAGTATACTTCATATGTAAAAGTATCACATGAATTTTCTTCCTATAACGTAAATCACTGAGGTCAGCAGCAAAATCAATATCACTAGATATTAAAATTACAGCTGCTGGACTTCCATGTATATCCGCAAACCTCCGTATAGACTGCTTAAGCTTTTCATCTGCAGCATTTTTACAACTTCCAGAAACATGTATTAAATTAACCTGAGGCATGTAATTTTAATTGTTAACTTATTATATTACAAGAAAAGATTACAAATTTACATAGAACAAATAATGTAGGTTTGCCATAAATTCATTGTATAAATTTACCTGAGCATCATTTAATTCTTTCACAACATGACTAGTTTCCTTCCTAACATCACAAACAACAATAAATTCTGCTTCTCTGTAACCACTAAAAAATTTATCCCTAATTACTTGTGTCGCTGCCATAGCAGACCTTCCTTTTGGTACCTGAAATAATTGTATATGACATAATGTATATGTATATTATTATTATTATTAACCCTTATCACTCCAATTGGCAATCTCATTGCCAGACATGCATACATCAAACACAATTGTAACAGTAAAATATGTTTGGATTAATTTCCTGATTTTTGATATCATTTTATGTTTATCCAACATTCACAATTGAATTTCCTCTTTAAAATTAATAAAATTTATTTGGAACAACTGGCAATTGCTCTACGATATTTTTGGAGTGTTAAGGGATAACTAATTAGTTCACTTGTAATATTATACAAACATGACAATTCTCTATGTCCCAAAACACTCCAATAGGTGGAAGATATGTTGGTAAATTTGGTAAATTGACTGGACTATCATGATGTAAAAGAGAACAATCGTGTTTAGGATGATTAAATAATGGCCAGGTACATGCTTTATTTTCAGCTTTAAAGCTCCCATTGTTGGTACTAGCATCGCTCAATGTTTGGAATATATTACTTTCAACGTTTTGCGACGGAACTTTCTGTGCAGATAATAACTGTAACAATCTGTCATTAAGACCTTCAATTTCATCTTTATCATTTGCACAGAGTGCATGATAATTTGTAGTATCTTGGTTTGCCATGTGTTTTATAGGGTATCATTTAGCATTCTAAACATATAACCTGTAAAAAATACAATGAACATGTTATACAGCTCTAGAAAAATGACAAAGGAATGAGCAGGTTGAAAGAAATCTTATCATTCAACTGATAAATTAAATATCATACTTTGATAACCAGGCTATGAATCTTTGTACTAATACAGACATTTCTGCATTGCTCTTTAGAAATTAGAATTAAATAGAAACATAATTTTCGCATTAACGATTTAAAAAAAATACAAATGAAATCAACAGCTTATCAGAATAAAGCTTGAATGAAGCATTTATGTTGTTGTATTCATTTCATGTATATGCATTAAAATTGTATAAAATGCGTAGTCTAAAGACAATAAACGTATGTAGTATTGTCTAATATTGAATACTATGAAAAATTACCGCGAATAACATTTACATTCTAATACAGTGTAGAAAAATTCGTACATTACCTAAAACATTAACCCATTATAATCGGAAAAGTGTCTAGAGAAGACGCAGATACATAAACGGAACGTTGTCAAACGTTAAATAGATGCAACTTTCTCAACAAAATCTACAGAGTACAGAAAATATCATACAAAATTGTATTGTAAACATACTCATGCATCGTATAGAAATTCACGACTAAAATTCATACCACGTACAGGACGCAAACACCGAATAAACCAACATACAACTATGCATCCGATTTGCTATCTCTCCCGCTTCTTGCGCAGCGTGAAAACGCACACATTTTACGTATCTATAGACCGTCGACAAGCAGTGATTTTATGTCACTAGTCGATCCCAATTTTGACGATAAAAACAAACTATGTAGGTGGTACGAACCGTAAGAATAAATGTAAGGAATACCAATTTACTATAAATAAACTACTTTACGCATATTTATGTGTTTTCAGCATACATTATTTCACAAGTCACAATACGATGGAAATTCAGAAACAATCTAATAAAATTTGTACCTTCTCGTTAATTGATTAAATTTTGTAGAAAAAAGAAATTTGACTTGTTTGAAACTTTTATCTTACCTTCTATTAATTTGCATATACTAAAATTTTCAGTTTATCGATTATATGTAAACTAATCGACACGATAGATTAACAAACTATAGTTAAAATTTGATTTTTCATACTCGATGCACAAGGTACAGTAACTATTCTAGTCCAATCGGAATATTTACCTTCGTAAAATTCTATATGTGAAAGAATAAATATTGCAAATTGAAAATGAAAATGAAATATATTCCTTTCGGCCCGTTAATTATATTTTTCTGTGAAAATTCTTCATTAATTGTATTTTTCTAGTTGCATTTACTTTCGTTGTATTGATATACATTCAACTTAAATCAAGATAAAATGAAACTGCTTGAAACACTCGAAACGTTAGCATTAATAAATGTCATGTTTTGGAAAGATAGCTTGAATAGATAAATAGTACTTAGAATAACAAAAGAGCATTTTTTAAGTAAAAATATAAAATAATGTAAATTTCTTCATAAATAATTTATATTGATGAAATAAAACTGATAGCTGGTGGCTACCACTACTCCACGGATTCCATGATTGTTGCTGCGCGGTGAGTTGTTCAAGTTATGGTCACTTCAAACATTTCGATAACATGGCATCGTTAGACGACGAATCATTTCATGAAGTTAAATCACGTTTCGTGGATACTATGCAAAAAACAGAATGGGTTCCTTTGTCTCTTACTTTAATCGAATATCCCCAGGGTAAGTATTTCTCAACTTTTTATCAAAGTTAATACAAATATCCATTTTTCCAACGCGTGTAAATTTTTACGACAAATACCCGTATATTTAGTTTAAAAAAGAATATCATCCGAGCGAAACTATCTTTATCTTTTCGTTCAGAATTTAGAATTGTTCGGCGCGTGTTTCTGAGTACAAAGTTAATTGTTTTTTTTTTAGAAATTGACATTTATGCGATTGTATAACTAACAACTCACAATGTAAATTAGAAAGTTCTTATATTCTTGGCAAAAAGTTGCAACAGCAAAACTTCAATTATTTTTGTATTTTTAGAAGCAATATTATGCGTTTATTCTTATTTTTGTTTATATATTTTTTCTAATTTGATTATTGTTCTTGCAGGTGATCTTTTTGGGAAATTCTTAGCTTTAATAAGTTTAGTACCATTTGCTATTATAGCTGGTTTTGTAACATTGATATTATTTAGAAGAGATTTGCAAACGGTAAGTAAATACCTTGGAATAAATAACTTTGCTTTGAATTTACAAGTGAAATTAAATTTCTATTTTTATTCTTTTCAGATTACATTTTTTAGTGGAATTATAATAAATGACTTCATAAATTTTGTATTGAAACATACAATTTGTGAAGCAAGACCAATGAGGCGTGATGTTATTTTTGTTGAATATGGTATGCCATCAGCGCACGCACAGTTTATGTGGTTTTTTGCTGCATATGCCACACTTTTTATATGCATTAGGTAATTTATACTTTTCTGAATTAGTATTTAGAAAAAATTATTTTTAATTGTCTTTCTACTCTTAGGTTACACCATAACAATAATAACAGTGTGTCAGAAAGATTCTGGAGAATTATTACTATGACTGCTTGCATAATTGTTGCTCTTTTAGTGACCTATAGTAGGGTCTATTTATTATATCATACTATTTCTCAAGTCCTATGTGGTGCACTTGTAGGAATTATATTGGGAGTAGTATGGTTTATAATAATGCATGCAGTATTTATACCAGTTTTTCCTTATATCGTTTCATGGTATGCTATGATGTTTATAAACTTTATCTTGTTTACAATATATATGTATGTATATATATATATATATATATGTACCATAATGTGACATTTCATTTTAGGCGGATATCAGAGTATTTACTGTTACGAGATACAACATTAATTCCCAATATTCTCTGGTTTGAATATACAAATATTCGCACAGAAGCACGAGCACGTGCACGAAAACTTGTATCAATGAAATCACAATGACGTCTAATGTCTAGCCATGGGCTGAAAACAAATAGGAAATAAATGACTGAATAGTAAATGTTAAAAACAAGTGATATCATTCCTTCAGTCTGGCGAAATTGAAAAAAATCCAAAATTCGTTTGGCTCAAAGAATTATCTTGAATAATAAATGGCAGGCTTTTGCCATTAGTAATATTTAAATGCATAAGGTGTTAGTACAAATTTTGCATACAAATTTTCACGTTTATACGGTCGAAACCTGTATGTTTGGATAATTTAGTTTTTATAATTTTGCGTAAGTTATTTATAATCCACAATTTGATGAGTAATATTCGTACAATTATTAGCTTTTACAACAAAAAGATGTATATACATAATACAAATAATATATGTATATCTTTGTGTTTCGTAAAGACAAATAATGTTTATAATATATTATGAATTGAAGATTAACGAATTTAAAAAAAGGAAATAAACTTAGTGCAATAATGTAACGAAATATACAATACACTTAATATTCAATGATAATTTATTCAAGAAAAAGCAGAGTTAAATGAATGTTAGTAGAAAAAAAATGAGACCATGGCTATGACTAAAAATTTATTTTTTTTTACCTATAATTGTTACCGAATTGTTATCACTTCCGTTCTGCAAACTGCAGCATTACTGTATTGTTTTTAGGATTTTAAACATTGTATATAGTTCCTTCATTTATTACTAATCGGTTAAGTGGTTATTATCATTAAAACTCACCTATGTACCTCGTATTAAAGAATTAGGGAAAACGCAAATAAAAATAAGTGAACAATCGAAACAGATTTTACAGGCTTAACATCCAGAAAAGAAACATTGAATTAAATTTTTTACTAAAACCTACTGTAGCGAGTGTTAAGTTCTTAACGAAATAACGTTGTTTTATTTGAATAATTTATATTTACCATGTAGATGTCTTATATTGAATTACATTTTTAAATGATACTTTTGTTTGATATATAATATAAAAATGATGACGTTATACTTAAATCATCATTATGTTGCTCAATTATTATTATAGCGATTACATAAAATTTGTTATGCATTTGTGCGAAAGTACTACAATGTAAATACGCAATAAAATTTTATAAATGAACTTTAAATAAAATTAATGCACCTATATCATAGGCTTTTTTTCTATTTCCTTTACTAAATTCTGTATTAAAAGGTGTAAATATAAACGGTTATAAGGAATCTATGTACAGTTTAAACACATATAAGTTGAGAGGACTTTATTATTTAATAGTAATTTAAAATTTCGCACTAGCTTGTTATATTGATTCATAGTGTTAACCGGATATGTGACTCAACGATACGAGGAATCGAGATTCAAGTTTGACAAGATGTCCGAAAATTGAAGAACTTTGATAAGAATTTAAAATCGAATAGAGATTTGAAATTGTTTATTAAATCGTCATTGTCATATAAAAAGCTGAGACAGTAAATTAATCTATAAGCGAAATTGGTAAGTTTAGCAGAAGATATCGACAGAATCTTTACGAAAACGAAATAAATAAGCAAATGTCAATTAATATCATTGTGCGAAATTGAAATGTACTTAACGATATTTAATTTTTCCTTCGTTTACTAAATGTTCCACTCTTTTTCCTAAATAATATATTCATTAAGGGTTAATCGGTATAAGAATTTTAATAGTAATTTCTATATCGAGGTTACCTTTTATTCTTTAAGGCATATATGCATAAATACAAGTCACAAATATATCCAATAAACAATAAGTTAATGTTAATAACATACATTAATAGTTTGAATGTAATATGAATATTATAATTTTAAGAGGAAATGTTTCTAAGCTTAATCATTAAACATTAATTAATTCCATTAATAATAATTCTGAATACAGAAATGAATAATATGATTTTTGTACAGTTAAATTATGAGATTATTATGCGATTGTTTCAGATTATAGTAAATTATTTGAATCATAGCTGAGCAGTTCTCTTTTCCTCAATGAACCCTGTTCTGTCATGTCTTACACTGAATTGGAACATGGTTATCAGGTAAATGGTAGTAACATCTACTTGTAACATGCAAAATTATTTTAACCGAATAATTATTCATTAATAGGGTCTACGGAATGCCAGTCGACCAATTTTTTATGTAGGCGACTTAAACACAGTTCAACCAACCCTTGTGGGTCCTGTTGCTTCTTCTATATATCGTTTATCAAAAAGAGTGAGTATAATATTATTTAAGGAAACATAACACTTATTTAACTTAATAATTTACAATGTGTGCGTGAACAGATACATGTTTCTTTTTCTCAACAATATGTAATGTTATTAGTAACGTAACATAGATAAGCAATATTTTTTTCAATTAATTTTATTAATAACTATTAATATAGTCTGTTCAAATTTTAATAATTTTATCAGAAAATATTGTTTTCTTAAAATTTGCTTTATAATAATATTTAGTGCCACATGTATACTTTACAAGTAAAATGTTTAACACAAATAAATTTTGTAGTATAAATAAATTCAGAATTAGCGAAATATATTAATTACTCGCATTTATTATTCTGTATTGTAAATGTGCGTAATAATGATAAAATTATTTACTTATAACTATGTTTTCACTGAGATGGAATGTTTATATAATACCTCTTAACCAATTCATGTTCTGTATTAAATGTGAATATATTTCATAATTAAGTATAATAATTTTTTTATTGCTATACAAAATTTACCTATTTCACCGATTACTCAGAAATAATTTAATAATTTATAAAACGAGAAACACTTAGCAGTTACTAATCTAAAAATAAATTGGCATAAAGCCTGTATTAGATGCATTTTGGATTCTTCTTAAAAAGCATGTGTAACATGTAATTATTACACTTTACACGATTAATGTTTTCCCATATTACGCATTACAGCCTAAATTAATAAATATATGTTATCAACAATATTTAAAAACAACTAGTGTATAAATTTGTGTTTTATGTGCTCCATGTGTTTACTGTGTGATTAATGTGAATTGAACTAGAAGGTCATTGTTATCTAAATGAATTACATACTTAAAAAGTGTATATCTATAATTAAATCAAATGACATATACTTTTGTGGTAATGTTGTTAGTAGCTGCATTTTTGAAGGCGAACAGAAAGTATGTTGAATTTTAATATTTTTAGTACAAATGTATTATTATCTTTGTTATAAGTAATGCAGTATATTCATTTTTTTCATTAAGTATAATGTGTTTTAGTTATAATTTTTGAAAAAATTGATTACCACTAGTAGACACAAGTATATATATATATATAGTTATTCATGGTTTGAACTGGAATCTATGATGGAAAACGTAAATTCTTCTTCATGTACTGCTGTTCCCGATGTCTATATCTTTGATTGTGATAACGAAGCAGAACCATATTGGCAAATGATGGTAGAGTTGTATTTTTCTGATTTTATTTTAATCTTTTATATATTACTTTTACATATTTAAAATATTATATTAATCTATAATATTTTATAACTTTTGTTATTAATACCATTTAGTGATTTCTACTTGTTTTTATTTATGTAATTTCGGAACTATATATATGCTGTGTGAAATCAGATGTTTTAATGGCGCATTTTTTACTTTGCCTTTAAGCGAAGAGCTCTGTGTTTGCTTGTACTCATTTCTTAGTATGTTCATAATTATCCAAGTAATACTGTTAACATCTGAAGAATTGGAAAGTAGCTAGATATTAATAATTGAATAAAATTGAAATTCACTTTGTTAAATTTCTTATTATTTCACTTAATAATATATCTTAACATATAAACGTAATAATAACATAATTATTTTTAATTTCTAAAAATTCAATATATTCTGATAAAAAGAATAGTAACAAGAGATATTACAAACCTATTCAAGCATATAATATTATAAATACTAACAAACATGATCATGTTACTTTAGGAAATTAGTTGCCATTAATTTTTTATAACTTTACATAAAGGAAAGAACAAGTAATATGGACAATAATAAAAAAGATTGACATAAGCTATATGATAAAAATTTATTATTTAGGCCGAACTGTCGGACGGGTGTAGTAATGATGATGGATGCATGGGTGGCAGTGATTTGGAAGGAGAAGGGAAGCAAGTCTTGGTTGGGGTCTGTGCGATGGCGAAAAAGTCGCAGAGTAAACCGATGAAAGAAATTTTGACACGATTAGAAGAATTTGAGTACATTAAAATAGTAGTATTTCCTGAAGAAGTTATATTAAAGGTAACAGAAAAAATAAATATAAGATTCATCGATTCAATTCTACATGAAAGTATGCTCACTTACAGGAATCTGTAGAAGATTGGCCAATTGTTGATTGTTTAATAAGTTTCCATAGTAAAGGCTTTCCCCTTGACAAAGCTATAAGTTATGCTAATCTTAGAAATCCTTTCATCATTAATAATCTACCAATGCAATATGATATTCAAGTAAGTAGATTGTGAGAACTAAAATGTAGTAATTTATTAGAAGGACAATCCATTACTGATTCAGCTATAATTTTATGTTATAGGATCGTAGAAGGGTCTATGCTATTTTAAGCAGTGAAGGTATCGAAATTCCAAGATATGCTGTTTTAGATAGAGACTCGTCTGATCCGAAACGTATGTAATACATATTTCCGTTTAGTTTTACATAAGTTCTTTTATATGTATATAGAAAAATTTGTTTAGATCATGAACTGGTGGAGTCGGAGGATCATGTGGAGGTCAATGGTGTGACATTCAATAAACCATTTGTAGAAAAGCCAGTATCTGCTGAAGACCATAACATTTATATTTATTATCCTACATCTGCAGGAGGGGGCAGTCAGAGATTATTCAGAAAGGTATTACTAATAATAAGTTGTAGGACCGTAAGTGTCATTACATTTTAACTTGTATCACAGATTGGTAGTCGCAGTAGCGTATATTCGCCAGAGTCTCGAGTACGTAAAACAGGTTCTTACATATACGAAGATTTCATGCCCACCGATGGGACAGATGTTAAAGTTTACACAGTGGGACCTGATTATGCACATGCAGAGGCACGAAAAAGTCCTGCGTTAGATGGTAAAGTCGAGAGAGACTCAGAAGGAAAAGAAATCCGGTATCCTGTCATATTAAGCAATGCTGAGAAATTAATAAGCAGGAAAGTATGCTTGGCGTTCAAGCAAACAGTTTGTGGTTTCGACTTACTTAGGTAAGCGGAAACTCCGTTACGACCGAGTCGAAATATGATAATAAATCAATAATAGAAAACCCTCTATTAATTCAGAGCAAACGGCCAGTCGTTCGTCTGCGACGTGAATGGTTTCAGTTTTGTAAAAAATTCAAATAAATATTACGACGATTGTGCGAAGATTTTGGGAAATATGATCCTCAGAGAATTAGCACCTACTTTGCATATTCCGTGGAGTGTTCCTTTTCAGTTGGACGATCCGCCAATTGTCCCTACTACATTTGGGAAAATGTTAGTCAACGTATATTTCAGTCTTTCCATTTCGTAATTACAATTTCGGAATAATATTTTTATATTATTGCAGGATGGAGTTGCGTTGCGTTGTTGCTGTTATAAGACACGGTGATAGAACCCCGAAACAAAAAATGAAAGTGGAAGTCCGTCATCCGAAGTAAGTTCTCGTAGTCTTAGGATATACTAAACGTTTAAACAAAAATACCATCATCCATTATTTCCCGCTTGGATTAGATTCTTTGAAATATTTGCAAAATACGATGGTTATAAACATGGCCACATCAAGTTAAAGCGGCCTAAACAATTGCAAGAGATATTAGACACCGCTCGTAGTTTATTATCAGAGATACAGCATAGAGCTGCTGGACCAGAATTGGAAGAGAAACAAGGGAAACTTGAACAATTAAAAAGCGTTTTAGAAATGCAAGTATTTTATGCTTTTTTGTTTACGTGTTATTTCAATCGTTATAATTATTTTTTAGTATTATTTTCAACTTTTTAAGTAGTGTAAATTAACAAGTACTCTATTACAGGTATGGCCACTTCTCAGGGATTAATCGTAAGGTACAAATGAAATATCAACCCAGGGGACGACCAAGGGGTAGTTCTTCGGATGATGGTACAAAAAGTAACACATTCTTTTTATTGAACTCTGTATCAACAAACATTTATATTTTATACGTTTTCGTCTAGATCGACTAGGAGAGCCATCGCTTGTATTAATCCTGAAATGGGGTGGAGAGTTAACACCCGCTGGACGTATTCAAGCGGAGGAATTAGGAAGAATATTTCGCTGCATGTACCCTGGTGGTCAAGGTAGACACCTTAGTGGTTCGTATCTTATGTTCATATGCTTGTCATAATCATTTCTAAGTTAATTCATATATATGCGTCATAAAAGAATTATTCCTTTAATAAGTTCCACGAGTTGACTGGTACAAGTGAGTCTGTTTTCCGCCTCAATAGCTCGATCGAGCGTACGCATAACATTGCTGTAACTTGCATAGTGTATATGTATGTTAAAGTATGTCTTTTTTTTTAATATTAAGAGAACTAATGAAGCGTGTGATATTTCTAATTTCATCTATTTAAATTGTGATTGTCTTAGTTAAATGGGTAGCAAATAACTAACTTTTTTTTTAACGAAAATGTTTGATTCATAAACAATTTCAAATATTATTTCAGAGGAAGACTCAGAGATGTTACCAAACCACGGTAACTTTTAATTTTTGAATCAATGCTTGTTCTGTAGTTGACTGTAGATCATGTTATAATGCATAGAAATAGTAATAGTGCATTCGATTACTTCTTCATAATATTAAGACATTTAGAAATTTGTGCCAGGTGTATAATTCTGTTTCTGTGCTGACTATATGTTCACTCGACAACATTGCAACGAATAGCTGTTAATTTGATGGTAGTTGCCTGTACAGCATTAAATGTATCTATTTTATTGTTAAACAACTCTGTCAGTAGTGTTTCACTGTCCATACAACATCATGCAAAGTTACACACATGCAATGTACATTCGTATATACATGTTTTCATTCCATTTTAAACAATTTTTGGACATTTCCATTTATTTTGTGGAAACGAAAAGTAAATATTCAAATATCAATAGGGTGAACAGATTTAGTGTAATGTAATTTATCCATACAAGTCAACCATTGTATCACGAACAAATAGACCTGTCATTTGTACAGAAATCAATGTACGATCAACAATTTTTACAATGTTTAGCAATGATCTTTTTACCAGAACACAGATCATTTGTAAAATCATATTTGTACTCTATATTTTTTCGAGATTGAAAAATATGTTTCGATTCCATTTTATCATTTCAATTTTTCTGAAATATTTTCTTGTGTAAATATAGGTGATTATGCTGGTGCTCAAGGTTTAGGTTTGCTTCGACTTCATTCAACTTTCCGGCATGATCTGAAAATCTATGCCAGCGACGAAGGCAGAGTTCAGATGACTGCTGCAGCTTTTGCAAAAGGCTTACTAGCATTGGAAGGCGAATTAACCCCGATATTAGTACAAATGGTCAAAAGTGCTAATACCAATGGTCTTTTGGATAATGATTGTGATAGCAGTAAATATCAAAACATGTACATATCAAATTTTAAGGTATATTACGTAACAAATTTCAAGAAATTATGAGTGCACCTTTTTTTTCTAGGGTGAAGACAAGACTGCACGAGTTATTGCAACAGGATAGAGAATTTACTCGCGAAGATAGGGAACAAATAAATCCTGGGAACGCATTGAGTATTAATGCAGCCATGGATTTTGTTAAGAATCCTGTCCGATGTTGTCAGCATGTACATATCTTAATTCAGAAGTTGATGGACATTGTCAGGATTAAAAAAGACGATGCAAAGACGAAAGGTATGTATTTACATCATGTTAGAAGAAAGCATTCTTTGCAAACTTTATGCGAGATGTACGTTTAGATGCGATTCTTTATCATGGTGAAACTTGGGAGTTAATGGGTCGTCGATGGGGAAAGATCGAGAAGGATTTTTGCACTAAGAACAAGAGATTCGATATATCAAAAATCCCTGATATTTACGATTGCATTAAATATGATTTGCAACATAACAATCATACGTTGCAATTCGAACATGCAGAAGAATTATATATTTATTCGAAATATTTGGCAGACATTGTCATACCACAGGTAAGAATCTTAACATTAGATTTACGGAACGAGTCAATTTGACTCATATTGAATTTTATAAACATTATTTGGTAAACGTTTTAGTCGACTTTACAGTTACACAAATGTATATTAATTGTCTAGTTTTAACCCTATAATTTCTAAAATCTAAATAAACGAATATTGATCTTTCTAAGAACAATAGAACAAACTATACAGTAAATATCCGTAAATCTAGTGTCAATGATACTTGTTTTCATCTATTGTTACTTGATCCTTTAATAAATAAACCACTATTTAATAGGAATACGGTTTAACGGTGCAAGAGAAGCTAACTATAGGACAAGGTATTTGCACTCCGCTTTTGAAAAAGATTAGAGCTGACTTGCAAAGAAATATTGAAGAGTCTGGAGAAGAAACGGTCAATCGACTCAATCCAAGGTATAATTTCATTTGTATCATAATAGTTTGGATATTCCTTATACATTTAATTCTGTAAATATTCTAGATACTCTCACGGAGTCTCGAGTCCTGGTCGACACGTACGCACAAGATTATACTTTACGAGTGAAAGTCATGTACACTCTTTACTGACAGTATTACGTTACGGTGGTTTACTCGATGTACGTAACAGTATTTATCGGTTTTTGCATTTTTTACTCTTCTTAAATATTATAGGTAGTAAAAGACGAGCAATGGCGTCGCGCAATGGAGTACGTTAGCATGGTCTCTGAATTGAACTACATGTCACAAATTGTAGTCATGTTATACGAAGATCCAACCAAAGACCCCAGCAGCGAAGAACGTTTCCATGTCGAGTTGCATTTTAGTCCTGGCGTGAACTGCTGCGTACAAAAAAATTTACCACCAGGACCAGGTTTCAGACCTCATTCACGGAATGAAAGTAGTCATAATATTGTAAGTTAGCATTATTATTTTCTTCAGAAATCATTAAAACATTCTATACTGTATTGTTTGTATTTTTAGGGTGAAAGTGGTGGTGGTTCCACTCAAGATACGATTTCTCAGTGCAGTGCACGAATAGAGGAAGAAGATGTGGAATTTGCAATTTCAGATGATGATTTTATGAATCCACCAGTCCAATCCGTACATATTAATTCTATTTACGGAGCATTTAAAGTGTTTCACACGTTTACTCTTATTTTTATTTTAATTTTAAGGATACTCCGCCACCTATGATAGAAACTGATGCAGTAGATTCAATGATGGACAGTCCAACAACCAGCAGAGCTGTTGATATGATGGATTTGGATCCTAATATGATGGATGAACCTTTCGATAGTGGTTTCTTACAGAGTTCTGCGCCAATTCCAATCAGGTAACCAGACATTCAACTCTGCAGAAATAAATTACGGAATATTCGATCCATAATAATTTAATTAATTATCGTTTAGTGCTAGAACAGTAGCTGGACACGAGGCTGCTAGACTCGGAAGCCAATTGGCTGCTAGCCAACGTCAACGACGCGATGCAGAAAGAGGTGGAATCGTTGAACCACGTGCACGTAGTTATGACCATCAAAGACAAGATAAACCTGAGAAAGGTAAAGGAAATGCATTTTAGCTTCTGTCGGTAGTGTATATATCGTGTTCAAGTAATATTGAGACAATGCTAATATTTTTTTTACATGCATGGTAGGTATAAGTACTTGGAGATATAACTTATATATACACTTATAGATATAACTATTTAACTTTTTGAATATAACAAAGAGTTAAATATCTGTGTAAATAGCTGTTGCATATCCCTTGAGTCAAGTACTGCTAGAATGAATTAGTGAAACTTTGTTGCAAAGGAAACTAACTTCAATTTCTTGGGAACTTAATGGTCCAATGAAATTTACAAATCAATTTTTTTATCACAAAGTGTGGTGTTTTTTCATGTCTTTTTATAGCTGCGGACAAGCTGCAGTATCAGAGCTTGGACGCGGTCAACAAAGAAGGTACGTCACTCAGACTTCCTGTTATGATTATAGCAGGATGATATTGAAAAGAATGAGTTAGCGTTTTTTTCTTTAATTAATAATTGTCGCAGGTTTCTTGTAAAATCTAAATCCATACAATCTGAAGCCTCAATTTTTCGAATCTTCACATCTTAATAGAGTGGATTTAGAACTTTTCTATTACTTTCTTACAAGTATTTAGATTGTTAGATAATCTGATCTTTGCTTTCTCAATAGTATTCTTTAGTTGCAACATAGACAGCTACGATTTGCATTCTCTACTGTTCCTTCTATTAATGCAGCATCTTCGTATATTTATTGATACACAAATATATTTTTATTAAGCATTTGTCCCTCGGTAACCTTAGAATGAAATATACACTGTATAGTAATCCTTTAGTGTCACGCTCACTCCTTAATATTACAATGTTCTTTTTATGTATTGTATGTACCACTTTTTTTGTATTCATTACATTGATTTTTTATGTATTGTAGCATACGATTGAAACTTATTTTTTATTTTCAAGTGTTTCGATACCAAGGCATTGTTATTGGAATAAAATTGAAATTAGTTGTTTGGTTAAAATGTAACTTATGAGCCAGAGCTTGAGTAACAGAACTAATTCATCAAATACGAAAGAAGAACACACAAAGATAGACAGAGATAAAGGAAAATTCAGTTGGAATAACTCTTTGCTCAGCGATAGTTGTGCGCGTGGAAGCCAACTAATTTATGTCGGCAACTGTTTGAGTTACATACAGAATGTGACTTATCCAGTTGCCCTCCCGTTTCCTTTATTCCTAAGCTCACTGTTCCATCGGGATTCACAAATTAACAGAACTTAGTTGTTTTCAAAGATCATGTCTGCTTGTTCTTTATACATACTTGTTAACTGAATTTCATTATTTTCATTGTGTATTCATCTGTTTATAATATTTTTCACCTTATATTTTTATTCGTTTTCCAAAAATGTTGAAATTTTAATTTTAATAGTACTATTGGTGTTTATGTCATTAATTCAATAATAGGTAGTTCGTGTTACATGTATTCACATTTTTGTCTGCAGTGTCATTTTTCATTATTAACAATATAAACTCTTAATGTGTTCATCAAGTTTTGTGTTCTCGGATTAAGTACCAATGACAATCAAATTTTCAAAGGAACAAAATAACTGTGTATTTAATATAAATTCTTATAAAAGAAGTTATAATTTCACAAGAAGTCCCAGACTATTCGAATGTCATTGGTACGAGAATCCTTAATCATGGTGTTGTGTTAATGAGTCAGTGTTGTCTAGTTGGCTACTGGTTGCATGGCTATCGTGTGCCATGGGTGTATAACACTAACTAAAGTTGTTCCTTTTAATCGCAAACAAATGAAAGTATAAGTCATTTCCTCTACATTTCTGTCAGTTTATTCTCCTCCATTGGTAAGGAATCCTTTCTTCGGAACGTCGTCTTCAAACAATATAAAATGTTCAAATTAAGAAATTCCCATCGTACTGGAAGCATTCGAATGAAAAAAGAAAAAGAAAACTTATATCATCGACGTAGCCAAAGGTTCTTGCCAATGATTACTTTTATTTCTTCAACAATGAGTTTATTTAATACTCTATTTCTCTTCTTTTCTTTTCTTTTCTTTCCTTCCTTCGTGCCCTGTCCTGCTGCTAAATTTGCCATTTATTCATTCTAACTGCATCGTTTCACTCATGCAAATGCATGGGAACACACAGAAAAGAAGCATGCAACAAAGTGCCAAGTAGAGATGTCTAGCCAGGCTTTGCTGCACGTGCCTATGGGGAAGGTGGCTTTGTCGCACTCCTTCAGTTCACCGGAGTTACCTGTTCCTTCAGTCGAAACCTCCACTTCAACACCCTTGGTGACATTACACAATACCCCTTTAGTTTCACCGAACAGCAGGACTTCGGGTATCATGAACATCGTAGTTCCGGTTCCCACGATTCGTCTCTCGGCATATCTCCCTACCGATTCCGAGGAAGCTGATCCTCATCTGCGCTTTCGAAGTAAGAAATACGGACGTTCCCATGCAAACGCTACTCTTCCCTGCATCTCGTGTGAGTTGAACAGTTCTATGAAACCGGCGTATGACGATTCATGGAGAAAATCTTCCCATTTGTTCCATCGTGAACGAGTTTCAGGGTTGACAAGTGCTCAGATCCGATTGCAGAAGCAATCTTGTTCATTGTCCGTCCATCAACCCAGATGTCTTTGTTATAATTGTAACGTGTCAGAGCTAATTCTACGGAGTAGGGAACTTCCGCCTGTAGAACGTTCTAACTTTGATACCTATTTCGCTCGTTCGTTATCTCATAAGTTTTTTAATTGTTCTTGTTATTTAAGTCTGTATCAGGAAGAGTGTGATCGTTCCTCTTGCAGTGTCTCGTATGCGAATAGTTGTGGGAATGCGAAAGAGTTTCATCGATTAGTCAATCTTGATCCAGAATTTGGCTTATCCGTTAGGTCTCCAAGAGGACAGTGCTTGACATCTCTTAGTTATTCTATGTTAACGTCTGGTCAACCTTCTGTGCGTAAACATCCAGCGCCTCAGGAAAGACAGAAGTGGAGGTTCGACAAGGAAGATGTTAGACAGATATGTGGCAATGGTTCTACTCTTGAGAAAGTTCGCCGATCAACTGGAACAATGTCGTGTCCAAATTTAAGTAACCTTTTATCCGGTGATTCATTGTATTTGACTGAACACTTTTCAACCAGTGGTTCTTTAACGCGCAGGTGTAGGTCTTGCACAAATTTGAATCTCCATTGGCACAGTAACCTGGTAGATGTATCTGATCATAACAGTATGCTTTATCATTTGTCCTTTATGCACAATAATGATGTTCGCGACAATCATGATATTCCATGTGAGTCTAACCATCGTTCCAAGTGTCCACGTGTACCATTTTCCCGACTCCAGCCTCAGAGATCCTTCTCATCTCCAGACACACGACCTTCGATCATTCAACCTGACCCTACCTGCACAGCAAGGCGCCACCGTCACAGTATCTCCGGACAGATGAGTTATTTCAAGCTGTTGGGCTACAACATCAACAAGAAATTGACAGGATCAGCCAACAGTTTATTCAGTACAGCAGTTATCAGTGGATCCTCGAGTGCTCCTAATTTGAAGGATATGGTACCTCCCCATGCATCTGCAGTTGCTGGTAAGTTCAATTTCCATTGTAATTATGATAGACTGAAATTTAGAAGAGCTCTGCTAATTTACTGAATCCTATTCTATTTAGCAATAGAAGGTTTCGGTGGTGTACCACCTATAAGACCTTTGGAGACGCTTCACAACGCATTGTCTCTTCGCCAATTGGATTCTTTCTTGGAAATGATGACCAGTGCTCCTCTATTTCGAACACCAGCCTCTTCACCTCCAAAATATCCATCACCGGGTGGATCGACTCATGAATCTGTTAATCAGAATCTCAGTATTGGAGGAATCAGTCGCGAGTACCACTCTTCCGACTTGGAAGCTGTCAGGTACCGTAAGAAATTAACTAAACCACCTTTGTGAGTATTCAGACTTTTTTTATTTCTATAATATGTTGTGTTGTTTTTGTGAAACTGACTTTGAAGTAGTTATTTGTATGTCTGCTTTGCGTTTCATTTACTTGTAATAATTAGTAGTTGGATAAAGAAACATTGATGTTCTCTTAGGTACATCACTCCAACTCCGATACAATACAAATCTTCAAACGATGGGGAACCATGCGATATAAGAAGCCAACTATCGCCAACTAGTCCCAACAGTGAGTGTGTACAGTGTGTGCAGTTTAACTTACTATTCTTATCGTCATTAAATGATTGTATATAATTAGGTACTGGTTGGAGTAGTGAACCACAATCATTTATATCATCTGAACCATCATCCCCTGCTCCAACTTCTGCAGGAGAATGTAGTATGTCTATAAGTTTAATTAGCAACGAGGGGTAAGTGAAAAATATTAAACAAAAGAAAAGTGAAAGAAATCATAAAGAGCGCAGTGTGCTTCATTATAGAGTACAATCTTCCAACAGGGGTCCCAAACTTCCTACAACTCCTTGTCTAGATGTGGATTTCAACGAATTTTGTATGAATATTGATCAAGAACACAGAGAAAGCCGTGGTAGCGTGTCATACACGGATTATTACAGTAGTGAAGATGGGCAGATTCGAAAGTGCAATTTTGGGTCAGGCTTCGGCAGTAACTTACAAAAAATTATATGCACCGATGATCTTCCTATCGAAAACATGGATGACGACGAGAATCGTACAATAACGTTGAAGCAAATTGAAGAGCAAAGGAAACAGGATGTTAAACTAATATTTGAGCAACAGGAGAGTTCGAGCACAAAAGCTAGTACCAGTTGCAAAAAAATTGGAAGGTTGGTGTTGCGGTATGCGAAATTAAAATAAACGCATGGAGTTCACTTCCTTGTGTTACATCTTCCTTTTTTAGATTTCTGGTTGAGAGTATGGATATAACAGATGAAGACGTCAGGATCAAAGAAACAGACGTTTCCGACAAAAGAAAGCCACCTAGCTCTCAAAAAGCTGATTCCAATACAGAGAAATTTTATAGAAGTAAAGATACCAACGTTGAAAAGAGTCATTCCTCTAGTACTTACAAGAGAAAGAACTTTTCTCGATCACAGAGCGTTTCTACCCCAAAGTCAGTTGTTCCAAAGGCCGAGACTAACTTAAGTTATAAATGTATGTCAAAATTAAGTTCTTTATCGAACATGTCGGACAAAGATTTGGAAGATTGGAAGCAGATATTGGTGGACACAAAGCCTTCCACCTCGCCTTCAGCAAATTTGGAAGAGCCAATTCTGACTGTGGCAAGCAGTTTGACAAATAGTTCTAGCGTGACTATAGGTTTCAACGTCCACGAAGAAAACAAAGAATAACTTTACTTTGAATAGTATTACTTCATTCAAAAGTAGTGCCTTATTATTAGAAAGCTATCTTAGACAGATGGCGATAGATATAATTTTTGCATATAGTTTTGAACAGATGTTGCTTCGTATTCATATATATCTGCATATAGAATCAGCAAGTATCAGGAAGATAAATAAAAAATTATATTACGTGTATAATGGATCAACAATATAGATTCTGCGCAACTTGTTCATTTTATTTGCGAGGGACAAAATCGTTGTTCAGCATTGTATTATTAGATGAATTTTAATATTTTAATTCTCAACTACATTCTTTTAATCTTAGTTATTTAAACATAGGAACTTTCTATTAATACTTTAAAAAAATGTTATAATTTAAATTGCTGATTTAAAGAAAGTATTCAAACTAATTGAATAATTATAACATTCCTCCTTCCGACTATTCAAACCAGTACTTACAATATTATAAGGGAATTAATTTTCTTTAAACGATGTTCGTGTATACTATGATTGTATTTTTATAGATGAATTAGGTGCAATGTTCATACTGTATTAAAAGAGGAGGCAAGGAGAAACGTTTATTTAATTAAACGTTAGAATAGAGTTGAACTAACTGACAGTTCTTGTAATTTGTCAAAATGAAAAGATACCTCATTTGTATAATCAAAGCGGAGAATAGCAGAGATACATACGTCTACACCGTTTTATTTCTTGTTGCAACTTAATATTCATTTTGTATTTATTTTATATGTAATTAAATTGAGACATACTCTAGATAAATTACCGTGAATGTACAAACACTAAGAATTACGAAGTATTTGAACATATATATATGTATAAATATACACACTGTCTACGTAGCAATTGTTCTATAATCTGCATTCGTTTCGGTGTAAATACATTACAAAATTATCCAAAGAAATAGAAGATATATGCTATTTTTCTTATGGACATATTGAAAAATAGTTAAAAGTTGCAGAGATATATGTAATTGTAATCTTGAAGTGATCGGATATTTAAGGTGCTACATAAATTGAATTTATTATGTTCCTATTTCACTTCATATTCGTAGCAGAGATAATAGAATTAATGCATGTACGCGTATAGATTGCTTCACCTAATTTCATAGCTTGAAATATATTCTTCGTCGTTCAATCAATAAAAGAGAAACAAAAATCTGTTTAGTAACTTGACCAAAGACACTGCTTCTTCTCATTTATAAGAGACACCTAACTCTTCGATTCCAACAAGGAACAAATTCTTTAGGAAAATAATATTAAGTGAAGCATTCTATATCTTTGTAATTAAACGATGTGGAATTGAGATTGTTATTTTAATTCATTGACGAGCACGTACCCGGCGGTTTTACTGAGTAAACCATGTTTGTGCGAAATATTGTTTTGATCAGAAATTGGAGTAATTACTTATTTTCGTGCATCTTTTTTTTACAAATTCAATTAAATACAATGTTTATTTTATTTTCATATTTAATACTACCAATTCTTTTGATAAAAGTTATTTACAAAATACTTTTCCAAAAGTTCTGATATTAAAACACTTCTCAAGAATTGACAATTACTATTTTAGTTACTTAAAAAGTACATGCAAATAATTTGAAAAAAATTAATGTTATATATTTATTACACTTTAAATAAATTGTGGGGAAATGAATTATGTTTGAAAAATGTTCAGAATAGATGTATCAGTGTAAAATAAATAAAATGAAAAAAGATGAGACCGGTGTTCTTCTATATCCTCTTTTATCTTTAGAAATTGAGTAAGTTTGAAAACCATAGACCAAGATCTGCGAACCCCATAGATGTAGAAAACTGATTCGAAGGAAACATTCAGTTTTGAATGTTTAAAAAAAATATATCATTACAATTTGATATTAATTCTTCAACCTATTGTATTAATTAATTATTGAAAATCATTAATTTTTTTAAAAATAGGCATTCCACGACATCCATAGGTTTCACCGATGTTTCAAAAAGTAAAAAATTATTTCTTTAGTGACTTACAGATTTTTCAGCATAAATCACGATCAGGCAGTTACCAAGGAGATTGTTTCTTGTATTTATCCTGCGTTGTTTCGCTCGTTGCACACCTGTTGCATAACACAAGAAAATATACAATTAAAATCGATTCCTAAAACGTGTTTCAAGTTTTCTTATGTGGAATACCTACCGACTAATAGTATTTATATTTTACGTAACGGCAGTTTTATCGACAATACAGTGAAAATGTTAACAAAAGAAACCATTCAAAGAGTAAACGTGGCGAACAATTATTTAAAATGTAGCGTACGGATTTTCCGAAATTTTAATTATTATAGAAATGGTAAGCATTCAAAGCGCAGAAGCCTCTTTTTACCCCAAAAAATCAGCTTCTAACATTTATAAAAAATTAAATAATTAAGATACAGAGAAATTTTTGTTTATAAATCCACCAAAATTTTTGTCTTCGGATGTTTCAGTTTACTAGCGAATAACTGCACCGTTTTGTAACACTTAAGTTTAGAAAAAATATAAAGCAGAAGCTTGCAGTTATACACGCAGAAAAAAATCAGAAGTTTTCACTTACTAGTTATTAACAAAAGATTCTTAAAGTTTATTTATATTTAGGACGTCTATACGCGATGTCCACCCTTAACACGTTACACGCTGTGTCAGTCATTGATGGCTGACGCTTCTGAATTACTTGGAAACAATCATAACATGCATGATAACGGATGTCCAATTAAAATGTTTAATAACGTGACTAAGCTGATGATAGTGCAACGCAAGGATAGCAACGCCAAATAATTAATCATTGTACCTGATTTTTCTTGCTACAAGGGAATAACTCTATAATAAAATCATTGAAAATTCTGCGTTTTCTTTTGTTTATTTAATTTTATATCAATTCCTATATTGTCCGATTAATTTCAATTTTCATTCTTCCTTTTATTTCTGTTTCCACTAAGAAACATTGATCATCTAATTTGTTTATCTCTAGTTCGTAGCCAGTTGACCAGTTACGGTAGGAAAAGTGTCGGTACGGTTAATGTTAACCCTCTATAGGCTCATGTAACTTTGAAGTCACGTGTATAGTCAGTATAGTGGCATCTTGTTGATTTATTTCATTTTGCACTCAAAGTGGTGAATAAAATGAAGTAATCGGTTAACTGTAATATTTATACGCTCAGGCGTGAAAGTTTAACGTCATTGTAACTTGAAAGTTACGAAATATATTCGTTTGATGAAATTATTGAAACTATTGAATATATTGTTAATTCGTATTCATATGTGGATATTTATTAATTTTGTACTACACAGATTTTGTTATAATCGTGAACAAAAATTCGGCCCATAGAGGGTTAAGGGAAAACAATAACGTCCGACGTTCTTGATGTCTAGCTCCTGCCCCTTGTCTTCATCCGTATGGTAGTCGTCCAAAAGAAGCAGGTTCGCAGCCGAGTTTTCCCTAATGCAGGGAGATCGCGTGACAAATCTGCTTAATAAGCGACGAACCATTGAAAAAGGCGGAAACCCCTGTGACGAAATCGCTTAACTTCTGCCAGCGGCGTGATCCCGTTGCAAAACCCGCGGTACATGGGGCTCGTTCATTGTTGGGAGCGCGTCAGAATTAGATCAGAAGAACACGTGCATCCCCTAAGGGGACCGTTATTGTCCTGACATGTAACACCCTTTACGCCATTCCGGATATTAGCCGGCGATTTATTTCGTTCTCCTGGAATCGGTAAAATCGAACGAGACGGCGACCATCGAAACTTTTCTTAACCCTTTGTGGTCTGAATTTTTGTTCACTATTATAACAAAATCTATACAGTACAAAATTAATAAATATCCGCGTATGAATACGATGCATTAACAATGCATTCGATACTTTCAATAATTTCGTCGAACGAATATATTTTGCAACTTTCAAGTTACAATTACGTTAAAACTTTGCGGTCCGAAGTGATCTTGACTTCTCACTTTGAGGTTCACGTCGACGTTAGTTCATTCAATTACAGCTTAACACATTGAACGCTAAATTTCTGTTACTAAAAACGAAAGTGTCGGTGATTATATTAATATGTTTTTAAACATCAATCAAACCGAAATTTGTAACTTGCAGAAAAGAATAAGGAATTCGATTCTGTCATTTTAATTTGGATTAGTATCATATCTAAAATGTTACATTAATGTAGAACTAGCAATTAATCGGTAGACTAAACATCCCGCATTTATTTATCCAAGAATATTTGGGAGTCATTGAAATGGTACCTTTAAATGGTACAATTGTGATACTACAAATA
Source organism: Nomia melanderi (assembly GCF_051020985.1). Taxonomy (NCBI): domain Eukaryota; kingdom Metazoa; phylum Arthropoda; class Insecta; order Hymenoptera; family Halictidae; genus Nomia; species Nomia melanderi. The sequence goes on from NC_135012.1 coordinate 5,489,833, forward strand.
AATATAGAAAAAATTGTTAAAATAAGTAGACGTTGCAACAGAATAGAATGTCGAGTCTGATTCGACATAGGACTGCTAAGGGTTAAACTTTCACGCCTGAGCGTATAAAAGTTTAAGTTAACTGATTACTTAATTTTATTCGCCACTTTGAGTGCAGAATGAAATAAATCAACAAGGTGCCAATATACTGATATGTGATTTCAAAGTTACATGGACCTACAGAGGGTTAACACGTTCCGTGTCACGGAAATCTCGGTTATAGTTTGCTTATAAACTGTATTGATTTTTTTCATAAAATATTAACTTATATTCAAGTTTTTGGTAATTTCTATATATTTTGATGTTGTTCTTTTGTTCTCGCTGCTTTGTAACGCATACCCTCTATGACCATGTGTCCCTTAACATGTTGAACGCCGCACGATTTCATAGAGCAAAATACACAAAATGGGAAAAATATAATATTAAATCATTTCATTGAATTGTACTATTATTATTGCATATTCACCTAGTTGAATGTCACCGCAATAGGTAGTATTATTTATAATATAGAAATGTTGTCAAATCAACGTTTAATTGAATGAACTATTCAATTTGATTGGTCACCGGTGACCCCCACGACATTCAACGTGTTAAAAATATTTTCTTACAGAAAGTGGCGTGTGCCATATATGGTGCACGTGGCACGGGACGTGTTAAGGTTTCTATCAGCTGTCAATAAAATATTTACTAACTAATAAGGAATTTGTAGGTTACAAATAATTTCTTGCTTTGCGAAGAATCATAATAGTTTCTAAACACTGATGAATCCCGTGGATATCATGGAATGCTTGGTTTATCAAAATCGATAGTTTTGAACAATTGAAGCAATAGATTAAAGTATTAATATCAAATTGGGTATATTATTAACCCTTTAACTGCAACAATCGCCATATACCGTGTTCGCAAACATTTCTATCTAAGTATCTGTTTATTAGTTCCCTTTTTATTATATTCATTAAATGCAAACATCCTTTTTCTGTTAGAAAACTAATTACGCCGCAAAAGGAAACAGTAAACTCAAGAGAAGAAAGAGTGAAATTAAAGCGCGTTAAATTGTAAAAATTCTCGGAGAAAAACTCCGTATAAATATTTTAATAACATAGAAACTAATAGAATATTTAATAATTGAATGTTTTCACAAGTACCAGAGAGAAGAGCCTTTGTGCTCATCGATAAATGAAATTCTCCAATTTGGAGGACAATTTTGGAACATTTTTGGTGTTTGCGAGTAAAACCGACGCGCGATCTGTTTTCAAAGAGCTGGGTTCGATTATTTCGTTCTGTCGCAAGATTATAAAACTAACTGTGGCCTTCGGGATATCACGTTACGCCGAATATCCTTCATTCTAGAAAACCATCGAAATTCAGCCATGAAGCATTTCAGCGCCGACGCTCGTGGCATCGATCCAAAGCGTCAGCTTGCAGTTATGGATATAGTGCATATTACTAGACTCGAATTAAAGGTCCGCCTACAGTTGGTAGATACAAACCTATGGAATATGTACGACACGTTAAATTAATATAATACCGGCTGCCTTTGCCACGCGTAATAAATTAAGAAATTTAAATACCGTTTCCAGTGTGACGCTGACTCGAACGTTGCTCGTAGAAGATTGATCCGCAGGAGATCATCAGCTTCCTTCACAACTGAAACCGTTCCTCGCGAGCCGCTCTTGAGAATCTCTGTAGAAATTTCACTTTGATTATTACATTTAATTATGTCGATCAATCGAAATCTTAGTATCTAATATTTCTCCTTTTAATTCAAATACTTTTCCTATTGACTATTGATTATTATTTCGAAGGGTTAACACGTTACCACGGTAGTCACTGATGACCGGAGCTTCCAAATCGCCGAAGGACAATTGCAATAAAAAACTTGGGTTTAAATGAAAATATTTAGTAACATAAGTAGTTAGATCATAGCGTAATACGACTACTGTAATGCTAAATCATTAATATTTATTTTCAATGCCATTTGCCTTTGTTATTAACCAGTTAAATGTGTTTGACGAGTATACACGTCATCTTAAAACTTTTAATGATACTAACTTTTTCAACGATGGATTATTTATTTTTTGAGACAAATATGTGATTCTTCTTCGTTTCGCTTTAGTTTTTCGTTAGGATATATTTTAAGTGCATTTACACTTCATTATTTGATTTTATTGCACAATGAGAGACTTTTCAAACTAAATTCCACACTTAACTGGTTAAAGAATAAGTATTACTATTCAAAACGCTAGAAATTCTCGTGGCAGTCAACGTGTTAACCCTTCGCACTCGAAAATTGTTCTAGATATATTCCTCACTTCCTAATGAAATATCAATGATATGTTTTATAATTAATATTGATATAAATAATATAGAAATTAAGGGGTAGAACTATTCTATTTTAACACTAGGTTTACGGAACGCGTCAATTTGACGCAGATTGAATTTTATAAACATTATTTGGTAAACGTTTCAATCGGTTTTCGTTGATCCAATTACACGAATATGAATCCTGATTGTCAATTTCTACATCTACAATTTCTAAAATCTAAATGAACGAATATCAACTTCCTCAGGAACAATAGAATAAACTGTACAATAAATGCCCGTAAACCTAGTGTTAACGTATCATGGATAATTACGTTAAATGAACTTTGAACTGTATTAAACCAAACGGCGACTGTGAGTCGCCTCTCGAGTGCAAAGGGTTAAAAGAATCGGACTGAACGGTCTTCCGATAGAAATTCGTGGCGTCGCGACAAATATGCTAAACTCCGTAGTACAACGATAACAGAACAGCAACGGAGAATGACAAGAAGAGGGATGATCCCGATAGAATGACTGCTCGCGGCCGAATATTAATCAGTTTATGCACCCCCGCCTCTTCAGGCGAGCACAATAGGATTCGACACGTTGATATTCCACGCGATGTTTATACGCGTCGGAAGGGAGAGAGGACTTCTGCGTCAAGTGAATCGGCTAATATCTATTTAATTAATTTTAGGGGAAGCCACCCTCCGTTTAACAATATGTTACCCTTCTGACGGAGAGTTCGTTACGACGTTTCCTACGATCCCATTCCAAAGCTCAGTTTATGGATTGATTTGTCTGAAAATCAGTCTATCCAGGAAAGTTCTACGACATTTTTTCGTCTGTCTGCAAGAACGATGATTGATCGGTGGTTTTCACGCGTGAGCTAAACTCGTTTTAGAATGGTTCAACGTTTAGTTGACGCTAGAATCAAATTTATCGGCGGATCAAATATATTAGATTTCGGAAAAAGTTCGTGCGGTTTCCTTGTTGGTGATGAATCGAAGTCCGGTTTCAATTAGGATTTCACTAGTTTAACACTGGAACTACCGATCGTTTAAACCCTTGCCTTACGATTTATTTTTCAACTATGATTGACACAAATACTTTACCATTAATAATTTAGTGAAAAGAGAGGCAAATTTTAGGTATATTCTATGCCTATGTTTGCTTTAAATTATAATAATTGATAACAGAAGGATAATATTTTATTTGTATTCACAATAATTGACTAATATTTATATTTTCCATTAATAATTTATTGAAAAGAGAGACAAATTTTAGGTATATTCTATGCTTATGTTTGCTTTAAAATATAATAATTGGTAACAGAAGGATAATATTTTATTTATATTCACAATAATTGACTAATATTTATATTTGTTAAGTTCTGTTTGAAATCTTCACCACGAGTCTCACGCGTTATTATAAGGCAAGGGATTAAAGTGATTGTTACAAACTTCTTTCTAATAACCATAAGCGTACGTTTGTTAAGATTTCAATTGACTTATATCTCAGTTTTGCTATTATCGAATTAGTTTCGTTAATCATTTTTCGCGGGAATATCTGTACCTTGTCAATAATTGTAAAAGAAAAAATTAGGAATTGGTCATTTTGACTCACCTGGTAGTTCTAGTGTTAATAAGAAATCTATGAAAAAAATGTTGTTTCTATATTTTAAATATTAGTTTTCCCTTTTAAATCTGAACTGATCCGAAGCGAAAAGGAGACGGCTCATGCTCACAGTTTAGTCCACGATATTTTTCAAACGAGACTTTCAAACGCGGTCGAAGATATTTCATAACGTGATGATAGGATAAACTTGCCGGACGATTGCACTGCATTAACGACACGTGGCATAGTACACTAGCTTCCGAAGAGAAGATGATCCTTTTTAAAACGAAGCGTGACAAATGAAATCTGCAATGACGCAACGGTAGTAAATAAATACGCGTAACATAAATTTAACCCTTTGCACTCCAAGAGTTTTCTATCAAAAATACCCAACACTTTCCGACGAAATATAGTTAACACGTTGAATGCCGCACGATTTCACGGTGGAAAATGCAAAAAATGGTAAAAATCAAATATTAAATCATTCGATTGAATTGCATTGCTATAATTGCACGTCCGTCTAGCTGAACGTCACTGTATTATGTAGCATTATTTATAATATAGAAATGTTTTCATATAATCGTCGTTTCATTGAGTGAACTACAATAATTCGATTTTGTCGGGGGTCACCGGTGACCCCCATGGCAGTCAACGCGTTAACATTTCTTAAAACCGGCTTCACGAGAAATCGTACATAAATTGAAGAAAGAGGCTGTTTTATTTTAATATTTCACATATTAATGCATCACACGAAACTTAACATTAAATATTATACCGCATAATTTTTCTGTGCCAAATCGAATGGCGACTGAGAGGAGCCTACGGAGTGCAAAGGGTTAACACTAAAACTGCCAGACGAGTCAAAATGATTCCTGATCCATATTTTTCATATATTTCTTATTAACCCCTTGACCTATGATTCATTTCTCAGCTATGATCGATGCAACGACTTTTTCGTTAATAATCTCTTAGGAAAAGACAGAATTTTTATGTTTATTCTACGTCTAGGTTTACTTCAAATGTTAATGATTAATAATAGAACAGCAATATTCAATTTATACTAAAAAAATATATAAGTAACACTCGCATTTCTTAAATTCAGTTTGAAATTTTCATCACGAGTCTGATACGATTTTGCAAGCGAAAGGGTTAACAGACATTCAGCTTCAATATTAGCAAAACAAATGATTGAAAAACCGAAATATCTTTCTTTTATAAGCAACAAACTGAAAAGTGAGAGATATCCAATTCGCCCCCAAATTCAGACGTGACTCCTACTCATATTAACCCTCTATGGGCCGAATTAATGTCCATGATTATAACAAAATCTATGCAGTACAAAATTAATAAATATCCACATATGATTACGAATTAACAATGTATTCAATAGTTTCAATAATTTCATTAAACGAATATATTTTGTAACTTTCAAGTTACAATGACGTTAAACTTTCACATCTGAGCGCATAAAAGTTTAAGTAAACTGATTCCTTAATTTTATTCACCACTTTGAGTGCAAAATAAAATAAATCAACAAGATGCCACATACTGATATGTGACTTCAAAGTTACATGGGCCTATAGAGGGTTAACTATTATGTAGCTGTTTATATTACTAAATATTTCCAATCGACATCAATCTTCTTATCGCAAATGTTCTCAAGCAATCCGAAAGCTCCAGTCATCGGTGACCATCATAGCAGTCAACGTATTAACCGCTTGCCATACAACGACGAGTGAGCCTCGTGACGAAGATTTCTGGAATAATTGAACAAAAATCATTCTTCATTGCCCACGGACCAAAGCAAAAGATTACTTTACTATTATCAATGTATTATCTTCAAATGAAATTTCCACTTCAAGTAGAATGTACAATCTTGTTGCATTTCTTCCAAATCGTCAGTAGTAAAGTATTACACTATTAATAGAGAAAGTAAATAAAAGATTCTCTCGGTATGCAAAGAATATAATAATATAATAAAGAAAATCTAGAATATAACAAAGAAAATATCTGCCGTGTATTATTTACAAACATAGACGTTGAAACGAGCACGATATCGCCGGGAATATCGTTCTCCAGGATTTCGGGCGAATAGTTTGTCCATCTTTAAAATACCATGGTCAATAATCCCGATATTGCAGTTCAACCTCTGCGAAACAGGATGAGTAACGAGGGTTGCCCGCAAGCCCCGCCTCTTTCCCTGGCCCCTTGTCCAACGAGGATCCTCCGAGGAACGCCGTCGAAGGGGAGCTCGTCGAATCAAACCGCGGGACCACCACGCAGGCGTTCGAGAATGGTGAATGAACGCGGTAGCGGAGGGTAGTTTCTGATGGGGGCGGGCTCGAACGCACAGGAGTCCGACACTCCGGTCGAAGGTTGTTTCGACATCCTCAGATCGAAGGTGACACTCGTCCTGGCGACGAACTTTTAATCATAAGAGCATCCTTTCCGTGTGCCGCTGAACGTTTTTTCATTTTTTTTTTCATCGACGACAAAGTGTCCTGAGCTAGCTCGCGCCGCTGGACAGAACGCGGGATATGAGCTACACCGAACCGCTGTGGGAGATCAATGGAAATCAAGCACCAGTAGGTAGAAATTGTTGAAAATAACTTTTCCGCGTGGATTCGATTGGCACGTTCGATTTCACGCAGCGAAATACACGAAACGAAGGGAAATATGTGAAATGGTTTATAGAATTCAATTGACCCTTAGCACTCCAGATGGTTTTGTAATCTATCAGCAACTGCAATTAATTTTTATAGTATCCCTAGCGACAATGAAAAATACTGTAACATTTTTTAGATCTTTTATTTTCCTTCTTAGTGCAAAATTTGGATGTGTGAAAAATCTAATAATTGTAGGGTAGTTTCTTTAAGATTCATTAAAATATCTAATATTATTCCTGGTGCAATATTGGAACCTACAGAGTTCAAAGGGTTAAGTTATCATTATCGCGCGTTTATACTGTCGAATGTCGCGTAGCATTTGTAATGTAGAAATGTTTTCGAGTATGTTTAACACTGAAACTACCGAGCAATTGGAGTGACTTATTTCGAATTTCTTATGGGAATTAGAACGAAAACGTTTCTTGGGATTCGAATGGTGTTCTTGTATCTGAGGAATATACGGGTTTAATTGAAACCCTTTCGGAAACGCGTCTTCGTGATTTAACACTAGAACTATTGAGGATTTAGTACAATTGATACGTAATTCCTATAAAAATTGTAACAATAGATTATTTTCGATTTCAGAGATTCATTACAGTATTCGAGTGAAGCTATTTATTTTCAAGATGATTTCGAATTTTCAATGCTTCTAAGATATAAATAATTGCGAAACAAAATAGTCGAAACCAGTCATTTTGACTGGTACGGTAGTTCTAGTGTTAAATACTTGTAAAATAAACATTCTGCATCAATTTCACCTGTCCCGTAGTTTTAGTGTTAATTCGGTGAATTATAGTAATTCGACTGTCCTAATTGTTACACGAATTACATGCTAGTATTAACCCTTTGCACTCCAAAAATTTGTCACTAGAAATATTCAATTTATTTTTATAAGGTATAAATAACAGTTTTTTAAACTAACTTAACGAGGAATCTATTCGGAAAAGAAGGGGAACAATGGTGTTTTATTTCCACATTTCACGTATCGACAGATTACTCAAGACTTAATGTCAAATACGAAATTTTACAATTTTGATGCACCAGTCGAGTGGTGACTGAGAGGCACCTTTAGAGTGCAAAGGGTTAAATATTCGGTAGTTCCAGTGTTAAATAAAATCTCAATTGGTAATCGCTTCGCGGACATTGTGTTCAGATTTCGGACAGTGTCGGATATCGAGCTGGTCCATGATTCCTATTGATTTCGAGTGATCAACAAACTCGTCCGTAGATAGAAATAAACATGAGTAAATGAAATAGGTGATTACAGCGGACATGTCGCAATACGTAAGCGGCGAACTCGGAAGTTATCCTATGTGGGACAGTTCCGTTTTGTACCAAGCACCACCGCCATCGCATTCCCATGTGAACGAGCACGGATTGTACAGGCAACCGTGTGCATTGCTGCATCAAAGGTAATTAGAATTACACGAATGACAATGGAAAACGATTTGCCATAGGAGACTTTGGATACTCCTGTAGGCAGCGCAGTTTCCTGAACAGTTTATACTAAAACTACCGGAACAGTTCGATTGACTTTGTGAAATTTCTCTGTAGAAACTCCAAGAGCAGTTAAATTGACTTTGTGAAATTTCTCTGTAAAAACTGTAAGAGTAGATCTATTGAGGCTTCAGTTGATGTACAATTTAGTTTAGCTATTATTTCTTGGACAAACTAATAAAGCAAAGAAACATTGAACTTCGAAAGTTAAACTTCAGGTGTTTCTCGTTCGTTCGATTTTAGTCGATATACATCCAACGGCAGATCTCCGAATCTTCCATCGTCCACCACGAAAAAGCCAAGGCGACGGGTGGCAACCGTTTCGCAGAGGCGGGCCGCAAATATTCGCGAGAGACGAAGAATGTTTAACTTGAACGAGGCGTTCGACAAACTCCGCAGAAAAGTGAGTTTCTACCTTTATTAACCCTTTACACTCGGAAGAGTTAGAAATACTTTCGCTAGAAATACTTAACACGTCGAATGCCGCACGATTTCATGGCGAAAAACACACAAAATGGAAAAAATGAAATATTAAATCATTTGATTGAATTGCATTATTATAATTGCACGTCCATCTAACTGAACGTCATCGCGTTAGATGAGATTATTTATAATATAGAAATATTTTCGAATAATCATCGTTTAATTGAGCGAACTAAAGTAAGTCGATTTGATTGGGAGTCATCGGTGACCCCCATGGCATTCAACTTGTTAAAACATGGTAAATAAACCAAGCGAAACATTTTACATAAACTGTGGTATTTTGATATAGCCAATGCAAGAATAGGGTATATTTACCATACGCCAAGTACATGTTAATATCATCGTAGCAACGGTAATCGACAGCATCGCGTTAAACATTATCTAAAAACTTGAAAATACGTTACACAGTATTGATTTGAGTATACGATCTGTGTGAAAATTCAATAGAAACATATAGAAATAATATTGGTAGTACCGACCTACTAGGACTATTATTTCGTGAACGTTGAATTCAACGGGAAACCGGAAATAATCCAGCATGTCTTCATGTGGTGTTCTCTCTGTGGAAGAAATTTCTCTTGATATCCGGTTCATTGATCTAAATACAATGACGCATCCAAATAAATGGACTCCTAGCTTATCTCACATTAAAAATCTTACTGTAGATCTATCTAATTTGTAGAGTAATTATTTTCAAAATAATTTGTAGAATAATTGCTTTCAAAATAATTTGTAGAGTAATTATTTACAAAATAATTTGTAAAATAATTATTTTCAAAATTTGAAAACGATTGTCTTCAAAATAATTTAGAAACGATCGTCTTCAAAATAATTCCAAAACGATTATTTTCAAACTAATTTGAAAGTGACGATTTTTAAAATATTTCGCAATTACTACTGTTTCAGGTACCGACGTTCGCATACGAAAAACGATTGTCCAGGATCGAGACTCTCCGTTTGGCAATAACATACATCGCGTTTATGGGGGAACTGCTTGGAATCGAACCGAGCAGTCCCAAGCCGGAATACATCCCACGAGAATATTATTTACCGAATTGATCCGCGAATACCAATCGTTCCAGCCATTAATCTTAACTTCTTAAGATACTCGAGGAATATTCGCGAAGAAATAATTTAAGTTCGTCGATAAGTATGTTGTAAGAGAAACCGTCGATAAAAACGAAAAATGGAAAATAATAAATGGTATCCAACACGCTCGGAAACGTGGCGACTTGATGTGTTAAAAACGTGTATGTACTTACACGCGTGTAACTACTTAAGGTATCGCGATTCAGCGTTAATGCCATATTAACACATTGACTACCGAGGATTAATGAACTATATACTTAGTCCACATGTGTTAACCCTGTACCCTAATGAGAAATGTATAGACAGCTGTCAAAATGACATTAAACTGTCAGAGCAAGTTCTCTATCACTCATGCGTATCAATGTGGTAAAACAAGAAAATACTATAATAAATAATAACAACCGGACAAGTTCTCATATTTTCTACCGGTAGTCAACGTGTTAAGAATAATTAAGAACTCTTCCATAACAAAGAAAACATTAAACGACACTTAATGTTTTATGTGATTTTACGATGTAAGGGAAATTCGTGTCTTCCATACTTGCGTATTATGTATTATCATTATATTTAAATATAATATGTATACACTGGGTTTCGATGGTACCTGTTCATGTCTTTTCGACGAATCTTTTCCCTAACTTTTCCAGACTTGTGTAAATAATTATGAATATCAGTCGTATCGTTACTTAAATAATTTTGGTCATTATTTAAATGAATTATTCGAAATACATTAATTAAACGAGTAACTACGATGAAATATACATATAAATAATACCTAAACGAAGAACGCAAAACGAGTCCCTTGTGCAGTAACGTGATGCTTCAAATGGCGGTTAAACGATTCTTAATATCGATTCAAGGATTCGCTTGAATTGCAATGCTAACTTCAAGGCAGTCAGAAATTTGCCGACAACCGAAAATTCGGAACAAATGTCACTCGTACCGTGCAAACCTGTCTTTGGACTGTTTGTGCTTTTTTGTTTTACTAGAAACATTAGCGCACAAACTTATAGAAACATGAGTAGCCTTGCAGGTGTAAATTCTGTGGCTTACGTTACCGTTCCAACGCAGGAGGTTGCTAAAAAATTGGCACAGTAAGCCTACGAAATAGCAAGAACCACAGTACAAACGAATTTTTTCTGTAAATTAATTAATTCTTTGAAATTTTACAGTGGATTAGTGAAAAATAAATTGGCTGCGTGTGTTAACATAATACCGGGCCTCACATCTATGTAAGTATTCTATACTTATGCATTAAACAATAGCGCAACGTAATACCATAGCGTGATGTTATGGGAAACTAATAATTAATAAATACTTCTAGATATGAGTGGAAAAATGAAATTAACGAGGACAGTGAATTATTAATGGTACGATTATAAATATGAAAATACAATAAAGTCTATTACGGTAAGACTAACGCAAATATGTTTTGTAATTGTTATTTTTATTACAGATGATAAAAACAAGGACCGATACCGTGGATGCCCTAACTAAATATGTTAAGTATGTTGAAATTTTTTTCATTTTAGGGTTATAAGAGATTATGCGATGGTAACTAATTACAAATTCTTTTAAACAGAGATAATCATCCATACGAAGTCTGTGAGGTAATTTCTTTGCCAGTAAGTATTGCTTCAATGAAATACATCATGTACAATTTATAATTTCGATATAATTACTTAATTATATAAAATTATTTTGTAGATACAAAATGGAAATGAAGAGTATCTCCAGTGGGTCAGTAATATAAATGAAAAGAAAAGTTCTACGAGTTAATCGATCTAAGATAAAAATATGTATCGTTATTTTGTTTAAATCTTTGTTAGTAAGAGAGATTACGTTTCACTATGTATCAGAAAATTAATTCATTTATTTGATTATACCTTTTAAGTATTACAATTAAAAACAATTTGAACACATTCTTATGTATGCATATGTATATACTTATTGCTGATAACAATAGTTCATGAGTATGCATAACAACTATACTACTTACAAATAGATGATAAAAAATTATATAAACCAATGATCAATATAAAAATAAGTATCGCAATTATTAATCAATGTTTGTATTACTTCCTCTGAATTACCATTATCAGTCAATTTTTCGATATGATTATTTGATAATAATAAAATTAGCTATAATTATTTTGGGTGGAATTTGTGAACAACTGCTTTTGTTCCAGTCAAATTTAAAATGCGTTATTCACTCTATTCCTGTATGAGCATATATATTATGAATCTCTTGTAATCCAGTACAGTTCATTATAAACACAAATTTTTACCTAAAGATATTATTTAATACAGTCTAAAACGCAGTTTAATTCATATTTTATAGAACTGTGGTTTCACAAGAAGTTAATGTTATCTGCCGCCTTCGTAACCTGGATAAAGCAATAGCAAAGCGGATGATAAAGACTGATTAACTTCCATCTTATAATTTTTATCTAAAAGATGACGACATGATGGACAACAATGTACACCAGACGAAAAACTACGTTTCAAACAATTTAGACAAATATTATGTCCACAAGAAGTTGTTATCGGATTAAAGACCAATTCCAAACAGCAGGGACACGTAAATCTAAAACAGAACAAGAGAAACCAAAACTTCATGATTATCGGAAAATATAATGATAATATTAATAATATACAATACCTTTCTGATACTTGTTGCAAAAACGCAGCTTTTCCATCCGATAGCACTCGGCGGCATTCGTCCCATAATTTTATATTTCCTTGATCTTCTTCGATAAATTTCAGAACTTCCATTTCTATCTCATAAATCTCACGCTTTTGCTTCTTTTTTGGTGGCTCTTGCTTCCGCGAATCAACTGAATTTTCTTCCTCTTCTATCGTCTCGTTTCGTTTCTTGCTCATTTTATTTTTTGCCATTGCTTCTAAGTATCCATCTGGATACATGGGTTTGAAGCCTAACGCAGTTATTCGCGCTTTACCTTCTTTAGTCCATGGCGCTGGTGCTGGGTCGTCCCTCCTTAACAAATACCTCCATACTCGGAAACCACTTTTACCCGTATCTGGATAATATTTTACTACCTTGTAAATACCATCATACCTAACAGAAAATTATATATTATGTAAAATAAGCAAGCATCTTCATATAATAAATACAAATCATGCCTTAGTACCTATTTCCTTCTTCAGGTGCGTATTTACTGTGTTTAGCAAGTTTGAAATTTCTAACTACTCTTACGGGTATACCACCCCTCCAATCTTCAGCCGTAGCACCATCCTTCGCATTCAACTTAGCATTACAGTTTATAGCTAACGCTTTATTCATTCTAGTTAATGTTTGATCACAGCTTTGCTCCGCCGTTCTTTTGTTCCCTTCATAAATGTCATATGTTAATTAAGTTACAACAAATAATATTTAATAAATTTATCTACCTGATAAATCCCTCCCTCCAGAACCAGTGTACATAAACTCATCGCCATTATCTATGTCATCCTCGTATCCACCAGATAACACAATAGAATATGCACAATCCGTTTCTCGTCCATGAATTCCAGCTATGTGTGGTCTGTGTACTCCAACTTCAGATACCTATAATTTATTTTTCATTTATGGAAACGTATAACTTTCATTAAAATTAAAAAATATACATTTTTAATTACCTGTACTCTGTACATCCAACACATTCCAACTTCTACACCTGGAATAGGTCCACGATGATTGGGTGGAACAATACTGCATTCTTTTGTCCTTCCTACACATGCCATTCCCTTACCCCAATCTCGTTTACTATTACTATTTTCATTCGTTTTCTTTTTTGTTTGCTTCAATTTATCACCTGCCTTTAAAAGATTATTATGTATACATTTGTGAGAAAAGCTACTAAAATAAAATAACTATACAATGAATAACCTTCACAATCTCGTTTTCATCATTTTTACATTCTGGACAATACCAATAATCTTCTTCTGGTATAGACGTTAACGGAGGATTTAAACATCCTAGGTGATATGCAGAATTACATTCATCACACAACAGAAGATTATGTTCATCCTCTTTTCCAGCACAGACTCTGCAACCGCATTCCCTACACTTTTTACGAGGATTATCTGAACATGCATTACAAGTAGCTTGTACACGTCTTCGTTTACCATCACTAATCATTTGTTGTTCATCTTCAGATGTTCTCTCTTTAAGAAGTTTTGGTTGTTCTATGGCAAAAATCTCGCCTCTGGGATTTACCTTACGATTTTCAAGAGGTTGATCCCTGTTAAAATTAAAGTGTGTTATACACTGAATGAAATGAGACTCAATAATAAATATCAAAATTTACCGTCCAATGTGCAATGTTCCAATAAGCGTTTGTGCTCTTCTCTTCTTCTCTATTTTAGAAATTATAAAATCATACCACAATCCTGTTTCTTTAGGATCGTCAACATTGTGATTGATCATTACTTTCTGACCGACTTTTAAGCTATCAAAATGTATGAGATGCCTTGCGCGCGGTCTTATAGATGATTCAGGTACATTAAAAGGTGGAGCTTTATCATCAAACTCCCATTGTACATTATGAATTAGTTTATCTTCCTTTTTAAAAATGTGTAATATTATTGCCTCGAACCAAGCTCCATAAGTTTGATCAAGGCAATCTACAGCATCTCCTACTTTATAATATAAGCTCTCTGCTTCGACAAGTCCTTCATCTTCGGTAGAATTATCTATATCTACTTTAGAATTTGAGCTAGCAATAGCTATAACATTACTGGAGGTAGGCTTTGTTTCCACATCATCAATATTTACTCTCACCATTAATTGAATCACATCATTTAAGTTAATATTATAATCATAAAGTTTATAACCATTTTCTAATTGCTTCCCACGGAAAAATAGCCTTTGTACATCTGCTTTTACATTTAACTCTTTTTCAACCTTGTGCTGAAAAATATTTTCGAGTTTAGTATAAATATGCTGATTCATGTATCTTACAGCTAAATTATATAGAAGAAATTGCCAAACAAACTTTCCAGTATAAAAGCACTTAAAGTGCTTAAATTTTATATAATAAATAACATTACGACGGAGTATCTAGTCCATAATTGTTTTCGTATAAATTTAATTTGTAAATATTATATATTACCAATATCTTGTTAGTTTAATAATATAAATAATAAGAACATAAACACCTTATAAATACCTTAAAGTCTTCTACCTCCGTCAATTTTGAGATAGTTATTATTGCCTCCTGTTTACCATCGATTGTTCTCACTTTAACATACATTTTTCAAATGTTCCTTTAATATTAAATGGTAATAGAAGTCGAATGCTCTTTATCGTTTATTTATCGCATTTATTCATAAATGAAATACGTGAAGAGGCAATTTAATACATTATCAACAATACTACAGGTAAACTGTAACGGCTCAACAGCAATTGTCGCTGTCACCACTAGTCTCGCCACTTGTTGGCGTCTGGTAAAAATGGAAATTTGGCGGGAAGAAATCATGGAGGTATTTACCATGGCGGAAGAAAAGAGAAACTGAACAAAGATGACGTATATCGTGTTTTCTTCTTTTTTATTGGTGAATTACCTTTAGATCCAAGAAATAGACCATTCAGGAAGTTCGCACAGTAGTAAAATTAATTTTCTGGTATTTTAAGGGGCTCGCATTAATTAATGTATATTCTAAACGTATATCCTCTTTCTATTCCAACAAAATCAAATATAATAGAATAATTAAATTTTGTTTTTTTAAATATTTCTAGAAGAATATATTCAGAATTATTTTCTCAATATTAGGCATTCCTTTATTACATCCTTATTTCTTACATTTTTCGAAATCGGAGTGTAAATATGTATAAAAATGTTACAAATTTCCGTGTAAACATTTGCGCAATTTTTATACTTACTCCGTCAGTATGCATATTACTGCACGAACGAATGGTGTCGTTTTACCGTTTCCCGCTTTTTCAGATTTATATTCTTCACAGTTTTATTCAATAAATTAGTGAATTTATGCAAAATGTTCAATGTATTCTATACTGGTTTTGTAAAAGGAAGAAACTTCGAATTCAATGAACTGTAATTATTTAGGAACTGTTCTTGATATTAGTTTAAAAAATTATGTCACAACAATTCCTTGTGCATTCTACTTAATTTAAGTAATTACTTAAAGTTCGATACAAAATTAGAATCAATATAAAAATCACTGTAAATACAATTTATATATTCCAGATAAAAATACTGTTGTATATCATTAAAAAGAACAATGCAGTTTGTAAACAGCTGTAGAATTGCAGGTAATTCCAATTACTTCTGCATAGTTATACATAATATACATACAAGTTACATATAATTATAATGAAGCGCGATTGATACATACCATTGTGAGCAGAACTTTAAAGTTGCTAATTTGTTTCTTTTTTTTATAAAAATATTAGAAAGACGATTGATTAAACTGTAAGATAAAATTACAATTTATACAAATGTATAATAATATGTAAATATATATATAATAATATATATGTATATATATATTAAAATGTATTTATACATACATAACTGCATTTATACTAATTTTATCATTAAACAGAATCTTAAAGAAACCTTTGAGACACATTATCCTGAAAGAAATCACTATATCATTGACTTACATAATTATATATTAATAATATATAATTTAGATTAACTCATTTATGACTATGATTACAATAGAATCAATATATATATATAGCATTAAGCGGAACTTTAAAGTTGCTACTATTTTTACAAAACTAATATGCTACTATCTGTATAATTACATATTAACAAGTAATTCGCGTAACTTACAAACACGATGATAATACGATTCATTTATAAACGTAAATTCACAGTTTCTGCTCTTTTAACTTATACAATAATTGCAACTTATATAATTACATCACTAATATATAGTTTAGCGTGATTCATGTATAATTACAATCGTAATGCGGTTAACAGTTCCATCGTTAAATAGAATATTTTAGTAGAAAATGTTGCTCCATCTGTGGCACAACCTATGGCTAAGCAGCAAAATATGTACCGGTACGAAATGTACATAAAAGAAATAAATGCTTTTGTAATGCATTAAGAACAGTATCAATAAATGAGATTCAATCATACAATTATTTAATGTTGCTGCTTTGACTAGAGAAATTAAAAGACGCTGTTAACTTCAATAAAGAGAAATATTAGTAACGTTCTGTGAACTGTATTAACAAGTGACAATTATGACTACAAATTATTAATAGGAGATATTATTATATTTTTCCCTAAATATTTTTTACCTAAATTATTCACGCCTTAATATTAAAGCATAAAATGTTGTTTATAACAATACTGTATTTTTTTCATATTTACTGAAGGAACAGTTTTTGGAAAACAGTCATTTTCATACACATTGCACAGAATGTATCCTCATGAAATTTATAGTCTAAAATAAATTTAAGTAGAATATTTTTACTGGACTAATTAGAATAGAAATATAATATGTTGAGGAATTTCTAAATGCCTTTCAAATTCAGGAAAACAACAAGTAAAACTATTGATATAATGTACAAAATTGACTCTAAAAAGAACGTTCTTTCAATCAAGTATTATAAAATAATTCAAGCCAAAGTTACAGTCAATTCAATAATTTTAGTTTCATGGAAGATTTTAAAAGTGATTGATTTTATGTACCGGTACATGTGAAAACTGCTAATGTAAACCTAAATTGTAAATATAGAATTCTCCAAGTCAACTTCATTGTTCATTACACTTGGAAGACTTCCGTTAAATCTCCTGATTGTCTTCTCCAGTCTCATTATCTACAAACTCAACATGCGTAAATGGGAAGTGACCAATCTTGCCATGCAATTCTCCTTCCCACTGGCCATTCATATTAGTCTTTGTTACTTTTATCACATCTCCAACTTCTAGTTTCAGGGCTGTTTTATCGTACGCATTTGGTACCCTTGCTTGTTTTACTTTTGCAAAAGCAGGCAATGTTCGTTGAATATTTGATCTGCGAGTGGTCCCTTGTCCGCTTTCTGGGTAAGGCATTTGTGAAGCAGTAACTTGTACAGAATTTGAATTCACCGTTGAACTTCCTCCACTTTCTGGGCGTGAATTATTCTCCATAACTGAATGGTTATCCTCTTCATATTTCTGAACGTATGGAACTGGAACCGATCCGGTTTGACCAAGGCTATTTTTGGCAGTCCACCACTGTTCTTCATCTTTTGAAATTATTGTAAGAATTTCACCTATGATAAATTAAACATCTATATTAGTTAACCAATGAATAAACAAATTTCAAAACTTCATTTATTTACGAACCTAAATAGAAGAAACAAAGCACACAAACCTTTCCTAAAAGGTAAGTCATCAGGATCATTGCCTTCAAAGTCATATTTTGCTATTACCCTCTGCGTTTTTTTCGGAGCAGGCCTGATTAATGGCGTTGTGTCCAAATAATGTAATTTATAAAAAGCTAGAAGGTTGGGAATATCAGGGAACATTTGGTCTCCAATCCGATAACGTATCTGATCGCCCTGCTGAATTTTATTTATTATATAGTGGCTAACTTTGCTGTCTTCTCGTACACACAATACAAAATCTCCTTGAATCGAAGTGCTGTCACGTACTAAGAACACACCACCTTCTTTTTCACCCATAAGTAAATCCGAGGCATCTTGACGTGACATTGCACCGAAATACCAACTAAAAATTAAAAGAAAAAATAAATATAAACTTATAGAACTTAACAAACTAAACGATATAAAAAGGACATTAACACAGGATACAAATTTTAAGTTGGCATGTGACAAATTGTCATCCTTAAAGTTAAACATTTTTTAATAGACTGTAATATTTTTTAAAATATCGAACGTTGCAAAGGTCACTTGAAAAATGTACGAGATTTCATTCAGATGTATCTTATAAAAGACTACGCGAACATCGTGATATAACTTTACAGGTTAACAGTCGATACGACTGTCTATTATTCGAAGGCAAGTTGAGAATCAAGTTGATAGAGAGCAGTTATAAGGGGAAAAAATACATCGCTATTTACCTGGACTTGTCATATTGATCGAACGCAGCGGCCATTGTTTTACAATAGATCGGTATTCAATCCGTCAAGATCGGTGGTGTTGAATTTGTACTTGTTGATCAATATATCGTGGGAGCGCCTCTCGTATGTGTGCGTGAAAAGGACCCGGAAAAAGTAAAAAACGCAACAGGGCCTCGATGGCGCGGCGAATAGCGCCCTACCATAGAACGAAGAGGACCGGGTTCGAATCCCGAATAAGTTTCTCTCTTTTTCCACAGATCCTGCAATATCAAAGAGCACTGTTCTCGAAGTAGCTTTAAACGTCTCTGCATAGTAAGATTTTTTAAACAGTCTTCCCCGAAGCTGTTCGTAGTTTCTCAATGCGGTATTTTTGAGACCGATATTTTCGAACGGGAAGAACGTACTACCTCTGTAAATAATACGTTAAAAAAATCGTCGGTCAACAGGGAGTTACATGTAGTCAATCAACTTTTTGAAAAATCACTTGTCAAAGAGTCTCGTGTGAAGTTGCGTATTTGATCGGAACGATTGCAAACATGTTCGAAGCAAGTCCTTACTTCCTTTTTTTTGTTAGGTTTCACACTCACGTCGAATATGTTGCACTTATTTCTGTTCCTTTTAGAAATTTCACGAAGATTTAAACATGCTTAGTTACGTACAAATTGTTCTCGGAAATCTCTTTCCAGTTGCACTCTTCCGAAAATGGTAACCAGCATATTCTACTGAAACCTACGACATAAAAACAGCAGCCAATGATTCGTTCAAGTTCTGCGTACTTTTAAGTATAGAGCTAGGAGAACGGAAACCCTCGTGAGAATCTCGGAAAATTCTTTCTTATCCAAGAATTTGAAGAATTCTCTATTACCGATGTCTTCGTGAAGAATATTTTTATTATACAGATTGTCAATTTTATAAATTGAACACTCGTTGTTAATAGTTATTCGCTTCATTAAAATATCTCAAAGAGAGCAGACGTGTTGATCATTCGTGGTAAAATAGTTAATGAATATTATATTATATAGCTTATGAAACACACAAAAAAGCTATGAAATGTTGTTTACAGCGCTATCTAACGTTTTAATGGAAAACTACAAATTTGTTAACCATAAGACCCTAATTTTCAAGGAAGCATACAGTACTGCTTCAATGCTTGCGATACTCGATAGTTTATTGGGCTATTCTGTTCGAGGATTTTTTGAATTATACGTCTGGGAAACGATGAAGATACAAATGAGACGTTAAAGAAACCCTAGAAACATAGAATTACGGTAGCAATACTGTATTTTTTTATCCGACTTCCAAGCTAAAACTAATTGTATTTCTTAATAACAACATTTATATGATTCGTCTAAAGCTACTGAACAAAATATAAAAATAAGGAGGTTTAAGGAAAATATTCTTTAACTGTCCATGGATTTATTTTATCTTCTCTCACTTATGTGTAACTTCTTTATGGGATTGATATATCCATTTGTTTCGTTCTAAATGATCCCTTTATCCTAAAAACTGCACGGTATGAGATATAATTAAAACAAGAAACACATCAGCTTTACTTAACATGATTCTGAAAAAATGGTGACTCATATTTCAGCAGCAAATCATCGAGCTAATTGTGTGATTAATGCTGCACACATTTCAAAGAATTCCATTGTATGATGGCCCGTCGCTTGGGGCGGTGGAAGTGTTGGATCTAAAATAAGAATTATCATATAAAATATGAAAATAAAATATATATTAATATAATATTTTACCACGTCCTATGTCTTCTCCTTCTTCGCTAGATAAAGACTTGAAATCTAATAAATAACTTTTACTATCAACTTGGTAAAGTTGTAATGACATTTTGCTATATCCATCAGTTATTTTATTTTTTTGACGTACTCTAACACTGTAAGCATTTATGATTTTCCATTCCTGAAGAAAGAAACAAATGTTACAATTAAAGGGACAACTCTAAATTATTGAAAAAATTAGTGACTTCCAATTCACATAAAATGAGGCTTACGAAATTAAGAGCTTTCATAGCACGATAAACTTCATTCATAATGTCATTAGGTTTAGACTGTGAACGAATTCCTAAATGCCATTTGGCCCGTTTCACTGGTGTACCACGATTGCCTTGTGTTTGCGATGATGTGCTTCCTTGTGAACTTTGTCGTTCTCGCAATGCTAAAATTATATAATAAATATTTTTAAAAACATATTAAACTTGAACAGTAAGTTCGAATATTTCTTCAAAATTTGTTAGAATAAACGCACGTGCTATTCTTTCTGGATGCGGTCTTAAAGGACTGTTATTGGAATCGTTGGGACTAAAAGCTACAGGAGGTGGGCTAGAGGCCACATAGAAATCCTTCAACTCTGCTTTAGCAGCTTCATCAGCGATTAATTTGTTGTCTATTATCAAATGATAAGCAATTGCCAGTTGGTCATGCGGATCTCCACCTAACAATGCAGAATGAACTTCTGCTTCCTTCACATTGAATTTCTCACAAACTTCATTCACTGCATCTATATTGATTACAGAAGAATCCTGTTCAACAGGGGATGGGAATAAATATGAAGGCAAATCCTTTTGAAACCATTCGTGTTTTCTAAAACAAAATAAACGTTTAATTAATTATAAAGTGTTACTACATTTCAATGTAAAAATTATTAGAAATTAATTATATCAAATTTGAAATACTTGATATCCTCGATTGTTGCTCTTTTCATGGGATCCACTTGTAACATATGACACAAAAGACTTACAACAGTTTTATTCAGGTACTCAGGAATGGGAAAAACTCCAGCTAAAAAGAATCTTTTCATCTCAGTCTTTACACAATGATTAGTAATAATACTAATAATTATATACAAATGTAACTCACATTTGATTTTACGAAAAAGTGTTGGTACATGTTCATCATCAAATGGTAATGTTCCACAAAGTAAAGCATATAATATTATTCCACAAGACCAGATATCAACTTCTGGGCCAGCATATAGCTTTCCTGAAATTACTTCTGGTGCTGCATAATTTGGAGAACCACAGGAGGTACGTAAGAATTCTCCATCCATCATCATGTTTGACAAACCTGAAGTTACATGAAAATACATATAAATAAAGCTTACTTATTTTATTTAATGTACAAGACATTCGTTTATCGTTATTTTAAAAATTAAATAAATTAAATATATTCGAAAAAAAATTATGAATGTCTTGCACTTGACTAAAGCTTTCATTTAGAATATAATAATATTCCAGCTCTATCCAAATACCGAAATCTGCTATTTTTACATGTAGATTTTGATCTAAAAGAAGATTTTCAGGTTTTAAATCACGATGAACTATCATATGCCTATGACAATAATCAACTCCTGAAATAATCTGCTGGAAAAATCTTCGTGCCTCGTATTCTTTAAGCTTCCCATGTTTCACAATATAATCAAACAATTCACCACCTGAGACATATTCCATTATCATGAATATATCTGTAGGTGTGCTTATAACTTGATACCTGATACAATGAATGATTAAAATATTAATTGTTTAAAGCATTGATAAATATAATTATACGCTTACAATTTAATGATGTGAGGATGTCTAAAGAGTTTCAGATTTTGTATTTCTCTTCTAATTTTTCCAACCACATCAAGACTTTTGATTTTTTGACGATTCAATATTTTTACAGCAACTTTATGTTTCGTTAAGACATGTTCCCCAACTAAAAAAGATACAAGTTATTGTTAATTTAGTAACTATATTTTATTAAAACTACATGAAATATGACTTACGTACTTTTTACTTTACCAAATGTTCCAACGCCCAAAGTTTGTCCAAGTGTATAATGACCTATCTTAACGATAGGTTGTGGTTGATTAGAGGGAATCTTTTCAGACATTTTTAATGTTCCTATAATGAGAGAGTATAAGAGTTATTTGAGACTGTTCAATACAACTAATTACTGTCATCACACGCATGTGACAAAATTGTAGTAAATTGTAACAAGGTCGAACAGAATTAACAAAAAAAGACATTCGTCGTTTTTGATCTCTTTATAAAAATTAAACTATTGCATTGAAAAATATGAAGGCACGAAAAATTGAAAAAAAGAGCGTATTTTCGCAAAATCATAAATCGGATTGCTAATGATTTCAATCACCTGACACTATTTACATGTTCTTTGACACTTATTATCTTAAAGACACTATTGCACAGCCATCAACGCAATGTTTCAATCATTTATTACGTAAAGTAAAGAATAGAAAGCCAGTGATAAATTTTCTATCTGCAGATATTTTTGTTTTTCAGAAAGGTGGAACTGTGCATCATTGAAATGTTTAACTCTAAGTACACTATATACACGCAGCACTATTACATCAGATTGGCGGCATATATGAAATCATCTTTTCATAGTTTCCAAAAAAATGTTTTAAAACTTTATTGTAAATTATGTATGCAATTCACATTTTTCATTGACTTTACGCTTCACTACTTTAATTTTATTTTCCAAAAATATGTAACACCTATGTTTTACAGTATAGTTTCAAAAGAATATATTTTATTTTAACAATAATCAAAAGTTTTATATTAATCACTATATAAATAATTACATAAATATAAATTAGTTTGTCAGTTTCTATTAATCAAGTAATTGACATAGGAATTTAAATGTACTTACTTTATTCAACCTTTGTACCGTACTCCTTTAATAAGAAGAGAAAAGCTTGGAACCGTCCATTATTTAACTTATAAGTTTTCTTATGAGACTTGCGCTAAATAACATATTATCGAAATGTCGGGTAAAGAAAGTCCAGTTAAATATTTTCTTAGCGGAGGATTCGGTGGAATTTGCACCGTAATTGCTGGACATCCTTTAGACACAATAAAAGTAAGGTTACATGATTATTATTAATGAATAAAAGAAATTAATTATTGTTATACAATAAACTGTAATTGTTAAATCATATTAAAACAAACTATTGTACTGTAACATTAAAACAATTAGTTTTAAAAATCAACCTTTTTAGTTGCAAATAGCATGTAGATGTTCTTAGTGTAGAATGATCATTTTTGCAAAATTTAATGTCAAAATTAAACCCCCGTTTTCCAGCTATATGTATTCCAAGTAGGATTATTAAATCCTACTTAGGATTTCACTCTATTTCTCTGAAGAGGATTGGCTCTCATAATGGAAATGTTCAATAAAATAAGCACAGTGTGTACTGATAATATTAATACTTATGATAGCTTTACTTCGTATTATCTACTTTTCCTCTTAAGAGGATTGAGCTTCTGATTATGTTTGCACTTCAAAGATCATTAACTGCTATAATAGATTCAACTTTATCTTATAAGATTATGTTTTATAAACATTAATGATTGCAAACATTGTAAATAATCATATAAGCAATTATTTTTTAAAAGTTATATACTTCTTTATAATAATAAAAATCTTTAGCGAACAAATATAAATACTCTATGATACAAATATTTAATAACAGACTTATACCAGTTTTATATGCTATTATCTTATAAGTTCTATTAAATTAAAAGTAAGAGCTTTATGGAAATAAATGTTTCCACTATTAAAATATATATTAGGAAAAAAATGATCTTTAACAGGTTCGTCTTCAAACTATGCCTGTGCCAGGTCGAAATGAAGTAGCCTTATATAACGGAACATTTGATTGTGCTAAGAAAACAATAACAAAAGAAGGTATACGTGGTTTATACAAAGGTATGAAGTAAGTTTGCTATGTTAGAAATATATTCCACAGATATTTTTCAACTAATTAAAAATTGTAAGCAAACTAAAAGAAAACATACAACATTTTATTTGTCAGACTATTTACATTCCTTTTCTTCATAGGTATGGGTGCACCTTTGTGTGGTGTAGCTCCAATATTTGCTATAAGCTTTTATGGCTTTGGTCTTGGCAAGCAATTAATAAGAAAGACTGATAATGAAAAATTGACACCTTCACAATTATTTGCTGCTGGTGCGTTTAGTGGAATCTTCACAACCTTTATAATGGCACCAGGTGAAAGAATAAAATGTCTTCTACAAATACAACAAGGTGATACAAAACCAAAATACAAGGGGCCAATCGACTGTATGAAACAGCTCTATAAAGAGGGAGGAATAAGAAGTATATATAAAGGTACCTGTGCTACTCTTTTGAGAGGTATGTGAAATCAATTTATCATTTTTCTTTTCATTTATTTTTGTAACGAACATACTACACACGTTACCTTTTCCCACTGCATTCCATGTCTCTTTTTACCATTTGCAATTTTCTGTTTTTGTATGTAATTATATGTATCTATCTATGCACAGTTTATGGTACAGAATTAATTAGATTATACTTAATCATGCAAATACTAAAAATTATGTATTCAAAAAAATAAATTCATAAAAGCCGAAAATTAGGAATTTTCCCGCTTTTTAATTTTGTTATTTTTATACACAAATATTAATTACTTGAAAATTAGCTAACTGATAATGTTGTTATCTTCATAAGAGTTTCTTCCAATAGAAGATTTTTTTAAATGTCTTCTTCTTAAAGTTCTGCACTGTAAACCTCCTTTTCGCAATGCATAGAAAACACCCCAATTTCGCAATCTTTTTGGTGTTGAACAGCGTGGTGCTGTTTCTCGTAATCTGTTTACCTGTGATGGGCAGAAATGCAAACAGTTTTAATTAACACATTTGAATGCAACTACATATTAAAAAGCAGCTTGTTATGTTTACCAATTGAGGATTCCATGTAGTCATAGAACAAGTACAATCCCATGGATTACCATCTAATCTTATAGTTGTTAATTGTTGCTGTTTATTTAGATTACGCAACATTTTGAAAAAATCTAGAGGTAGAGTTATTAATTTATTTTTCGAAAGAATAATTTCTTTAAGCTCCTTTTGTTGTTGTATTCCAAAGAGACCAGGTGGAATGAACTCTAACTCGTTATTAGATAAATCTATACGCTTAACGTTTTCCAATCCATAAAAAGCATCCATGGATATTTTACGAATATGGCAGTAACTTAGATCAAGATCCAATAATTTGATTAAATCTACAAATGCATCAAATTCAATACTTGAAATATTTCCACGTGCTTTTAACTCTAGTAACTCTGGCATTCCTTGAAATACAAAGCGTTCCAATACAAGTATTTCCAGATTGTATAAATGTAGGATTTCAAGTTGATGTAATCCTAAAAAGGAATTCTTCTGTAAATATAATTTTGAGTATTCTCCTCCCAAGTATAACTTTACTGTTGTATTCATGATTTCAAAAGTACTAAAACAAAACATATTTTTTAGCATTTATTTATTTACATATTATATTATTCGTTAAAAGCTGTATTAAATATTTCTAATTACCTTGGAAATACTGAATCCAAAGGATTTTCTCGAAAATCTGCTACTTTTAGCATTGGAAAGGGAGGCAGAGACAATTCTGATAAGAAAGTTAAGTTATTTCCTCTTAAATCAAGATTTTCAAGCATTAGTAAACCTGCTAAGTCAACACTTTTAAGCGTCAACAATTGGTTACTTGCAAGTGAAAGTACTTTTAAATTTGGTGTACCATAAAAACAAAATTCTGGAATAAATTTTAGATTGTTTTTCTCCAATGAAAGATGGACAAGACTATTCAAACCATCAAACATATGCCATGATATGTCTTGCAAAGCACAGTCATAAACTCTTAAATGAGTTAAACTTCCTAAATCGGTAAAAAGTCCAACAGTTTCTCTGTAACCTTCCATTTCTTGCTTATAAATATCATAAGGAAGTATTTCCTTGTCATTACTGTCGTCGCTATTTTGTTGACTTAAAAAGATCAACCTATGTCCTGTATTTAGTAACTGTTTGTTCCTATTTTCCTCATCAACGATAGTGTTCATTGGTTTAATTACGAGATTAGCTTTGTTTCTTTTTGTTGGGCTTAAACTTGTCAGCTTCACTCGCTCCAGATTTAAATAAAGAAGATTTAAACCTAACGGGTACAAAGAATCAATGGATAAGATAATTCCACCTTGCTTTCTGTGTTCATTATTCAAATTCTTTTGTCCAGATGCATCATAATCTATGCCTTGTATGTCTAATGATATTAAATCTGTAAAACGTTGAAATGTTGTAGATTGCAGGAGAATTTCAAAATCTCCCACACCTGACTCGAGTATGGTAAAAATCTGGAAAGTGGATATGTACATATGTATATGCATTTTTCTGATACATAATAGAAAATTTAAATATCTAGTAATATTCACTTGTATATCGGAAGGAAGTTTTTCTAAAAGTTCTTCATAATCTTCTGCAACAACACAGATTGCTACCTTCAAGAATTCTGTAATCATGGAATGATCCATGTGCAAACCAAATTCTAAATCGACATCACTGGATAACGTCTGTTGAAAAAAGATTGATTAGATCGTGAAAGATAAAAATACAAATAATCCTCATACCTGATCTTGGTTTGTTCGAATCCAACGTTGTAGAGGCAGATCTGCAAATCGTTGAACCTCACAAGAACATCCTTGTGGACATTTCACTTCCCAGACACTACCGATATCAATTATCTGCCCAAAGCACTTGTTCTAAGTAATATATACATATACATATTTATTATTATTCAACATACAATTAATAATTATTTTCTAAAGAATTTATATTGTGTGAATAAATATAGAAATAACACAAATAAGAAATAGCTTCAAATTTGCATGGATAAAATTATTTTGAAGCAAGTAAAGCTGCATTTGAATAGGAGGAAAAATTATATACCAGCAGAGTGATCAGAAGAATTAAAATAACCGTCATTATCCGTTTGGAACTTGAAGAACAAAGAAAAATGGATCTTAAAACCAGTAATGGTACGCTGGTTCGAAGGAAACTGAATTTTGTTAACTGTTATCTTTCTGCCTTGATGTCCCCTATCAAACAGGATGTTTCCTATCTAGCAGCCCACGCACACTATTCTTGTTTTATAATTATAAATAACGTTTTCACAAGATGCTCGGATTATGTAGATTCAGGTGGAACTTAATCTTTTTTCAAAATTATTGTATCCTATTTTCCATTGTGTTACTATATTTTTTTCATCATGAAATATGTCAAATATTCTCTGGCTTCTTTTTGAGTATAAGATTTTGTTGAAACTTTTAGATATTCCTGCTAGTGGAATGTATTTTATGACATATGAATGTCTAAAAGATTGGTTGACACCAAATGATGGTACCCTTGGATTATTACCTACGATATTTGCTGGTGGTTCAGCTGGTATTGCCAATTGGATTGTTGGAATGCCACCTGATGTATTAAAAAGTCGTTTACAAAGTGGTATGTATAACTGTTAAAATTACTTTATGAATTATTTATAGAAATTACATATTATATAATCTAATAAATTATTACATAAATTTTGTATAGCTCCAGATGGTACTTACAAACGAGGAATTCGAGATGTCTTTGTAGTTTTAATGAAAAAGGAGGGATTAACAGCTTTATACAAAGGATGTACACCTGTGATGCTCCGGGCTTTTCCAGCAAATGCAGCATGTTTCCTCGGATTTGAAATATGCATGAATTTTTTGAATGTGGTGTTACCTGGTTTATAAAGTAAACAATAACTATTAGAACACAGATGTAATTAAGAAATACTGACAGCAAAGAAATGTTATACTATCAATATACATTTAACTATGTTACATATGTCTAATCATATATATTACAAGTACTATATTTTTTATATCAAATAATTGAACAATATGTTCAATAACATCAGCATCAGGCACATTCATTAAAATGAATTATGATTACAGATACTATAATATTAACTGTTACTATATACAGTACGTTTCTCTATAGAATTTCTATTTCGTTAATTTTTTATATAAATATTTTGTAATTACAAGTGAAAATAAATCTTGGAATTCTTTTCCAATTGTCTACATTGAAATTTATACCTTTATATTGAAAAGAATGGTAAGAAAAGTACTACTTTAAGTACTATATTTTGACTATATTATATTTAATATATTTTAGTAATTGTTCTATTTTCTTTTGGTCAAACCAAAAGTTGTACAGTTAGGAAGTTCTAGTTCTTATCCTATCTACTGATTTGGAATTTATGAACCAAACATTTTTGAGTGTTCCTAAATCTATCAGTATATTGATTTTTGTCATCGTGGCAAGTATTCTTTATAATTGTAACCAAATTTGTAAATTATATAAAAAATGATACTAAAAGCTGTTATATTAATTGGAGGCCCCTCGAAAGGTTTGTTTTTTTTTACATAAAATTACTTCTATTATAAATTTTGCAACATACAAAGTAATTTAACCTAAAATCTAATTGTAAATATACATTCGCTAGTGCTGAAAGATTCATTCCTGTCACGAAATAATATATGTAACTTTACTAATAATTGTTATACATAAGATATGCTTTACAGGAACCAGATTTAGACCCCTTTCCTTGGATATACCAAAACCATTATTTCCAATTGCTGGATTGCCAGTGATTCAACACCACATAGAAGCATGTTCAAAGGTACAAAATCTTAGTGAAATATTAATAATTGGTTCATACCTTACTGCCGATTTGGCTCAATTTATTCATGAAATGACAACTACATATAACATAGTCATTAGATACCTTCAAGAATTTACTATGTTGGGAACTGCGGGGGGAATGTATCACTTTCGTGATCAAATACGCTCTGGTTCCCCCACACATTTTTTTGTAATGAATGGTGATGTTTGCGCTGATTTCCCATTGCAAGAAATAGTAGAATTCCATACAGAAAAACAAGCACTGCTTACGATCATGGCCACAGAAGCAACAAGACAACAATCTATGAATTATGGATGTATGGTTCTTGGAAAAGAATGGGAAGTTACACATTATGTGGAGAAACCATCAACATTTGTTTCGACTTTGATTAACTGTGGAATCTATCTTGCTTCTCCTGATATTTTTCAAATTATGGCAGATGCATTTTATGCTGGACAACATCAGGAAACTTTTACGTAAGATATTTTAACATTCAATATATAATGCCTTTTCATGTAAAATACTGGAGAACAATGTGTAATGATACTATAGTTTTAATAGAAATTTTATGTCTAGACAATTTAATGGAAATGGCAGAGACCCAGCTCATATATCTCTTGAACAAGACATATTAACTCGATTAGCTGGAACAGGTCGCTTATTTGCATTACCTGTACTAAGGTGGTGGTCACAAGTTAAGACAGCAGGTTCTGCAATATATGCTAATCGTCATTATTTAGCTTTGTATAAAAAAAATAGTTCAAAATGTCTTGATTTTACATCCAAGGAATCTTGCCAAATTATAGGTGATGTTTATATTCATCCATCAGCTGTAGTCCATCCAACAGCAGTGGTACAGAAATCTTATGTTCCATTTAATTTTTGCATTACTTATTACATACAAATTCATTTGAATATTACTATTTTTACAGCTAGGTCCAAATGTCAGTATAGGTCAGAATGCTATTATTGCACCAGGTGTTAGAATAAGAGAATCAATTATATTAGCTAATGCTCACATTCAAGCACATTCTATAGTTCTACATAGTATAATAGGAAAAAGTAGCTATGTAGGAGAATGGGCACGCATAGAAGGAACACCATGCGATCCTAATGCTGATAAACCATTTGCGAAAATGGAAAACTTGCCTTTGTTTAACACAAACGGAAAGCTCAATCCATCTATTACGATTCTTGGTAATTAATTTATCATTTGAAAATATTACAAAGAAAATAATTTTTTATTATTTCTCGATTTATATTTCAGGCACGAGCGTGCGTCTAGCAGCAGAGAAAATTTTATTGAATTCCATTGTATTACCGCACAAAGAACTTACAAGAAATTTTAAGAATGAAATTATTCTTTGAATTATTTATGCCTAACACATTACTTGTTGTATTTAAAAAAAGATACTTCTAATCTCAATTATTTATCAAATTTTGCAACTATTATTGAAGCACAAAAATTAGTTGCCTATCTGTAAAAAAGCCTGAGAATAATGCACAATGCATAAATTCAGAAATTATTTATACGGATATAAATGTTTTTAAACAAATATACTGTATATAATTGTTTATCTGTAAATGATTAATATTTACTAAAATACACTATGTAAGGTTTGTAAACATTTGTATCACATATTTTTATGTACTTAAATTTATGTATATTATATTTGTAAATTGTACACTGTTTCAATTTTCAAAAGTATTGAATTCAAACATTTTATATCAAAAATTTTTCTTGTAAATATGGAGAATTTCTCCAATATTATTTTTAAAAATCTTCATTTATAACATACATTTAATACATTATAATATAAGGAAGAGTGCACATGCAAATGTGCATGTAATATTTCGGGTAAAAAGACTGAAGTATTTTAAACTCTATTTTAACTATTTTAAGATGTAAATGCGAAGACAGATTTATTTATTTATATTAACATTATTAAATAAATATCGTTGATCTAAATAATCAATATGTTTACATAATTTATCCTTTCACGGAACCATACTTAAAATCTATAGTGTAAAAATAGTCTTATGACTTATAAGCAGTATATTTCCTAATAAAATACAGTAAAAAGGGTCAATAATTTATTATAAAAACATACTTAAAATGCACAAAATACTAAATTTGTATAAAAACCTATATATTTATCATCTAAAACTGGATTATGTAAATAAACATACCTGGTTATCCAACTTGCATTCAATTTGTACAAAGAAGAGTACTTTTACCATCCTTTACAAGGAACAAATGTATTGTCGTTGTGAAATTGCAATTACACTTTTAAAGTCTCAAATTGCATGTAGTATAGTGCAAGACATATCTCACGTATGTAACAGGAAGGAATCATTTTATAAAAATAGAGCATATACAGTCTTTTATATCTCAACTCTTCAATCAGCTATTATATTATCTCTGAAGATGTATTATAAAAAAATGAGAACTTCAGAGTTTCGTTTCGTGTTTAACCCTGTTTCTAAAAAGCTGATTTGGTCGCTGTACACCTTGTGAATTATTTAAATAAGAATTTCCAGTGATTACGACCGCTGCCGTAGAATCCGAATTGGAATGCAAGAACTCATTTTTAGCGTTGTCTTCGAATACATATCGCTGTTGATGCTGCTGTTGTTCTTCAGCACTAATGTAATTATTATGACCATAACTATTCTTCACGCGAAATTGCACTTCAGAATCTGTTTCATCTTCGTTATCTGCGCTATCTACATCTCCTGTGGATTACGTTACATTAAAGAATAATTGATTAAAATAACGATAACATAAATTCTAATGTGCACATACCATCAGAGCTATTAGTAGAAGGTAAATAGAAACGCGAAGGTGTAACCTTACTGCTTCCTACACGCCGTTCTCGGTCTCTCGCGTTGTTATTTGGATGATTATACTTAAATTCACGAGGAAGCGTGTAACTTCGAGGTAGCGATACTTGGCTACCCTCCATATCACTAATTTCTCCTTCCACTTCTCCTTCGCCTTTTGAACTCTCCTCTCCCCCGTTTTGACTTGAACGTATTCTGTAATTTATTTGTGTCTCTCAGGATTATTTCCCCTTAAACTTTCAATCTTGCATTTACCTATGATTAACATGAGCAGATGGCGCCCAATGGGAATAATGATGTGGAAGACATCGCGGCGCGAGTAAAATTTCTGGCGTATCCGCTCTTTCCCTCTGTGTCGTCCTCCACGAATTCGAAGGATGAACATTTGGATAATAAGAGGAAGACGGCGGCGGAGGTAAGAGGCAGTGCATTTTTACTGGTGGCCACGAAGACAACGTGACCCCTCCGTTTTGATCAGCTACAG
The DNA here is from genome assembly GCF_051020985.1 of Nomia melanderi. Classification (NCBI taxonomy): domain Eukaryota; kingdom Metazoa; phylum Arthropoda; class Insecta; order Hymenoptera; family Halictidae; genus Nomia; species Nomia melanderi. Next base: position 5,522,445 of record NC_135012.1, read on the forward strand.
ATGGGGCAGACGTAAATAAGGGTGAACTAGGGGAAGTATGCAACTTTGTGTTCGGCGGTGGTTGTTGATTCGATGCTGCCGATGATGAGAACGAAGACGCTGAAGCTGACGGTGGGGGAAACAATTTTCCCTCTTTAATTTCTTCTTGTATAGCACGCAATTCCCGTAATTGCTGCTGTTTTTTCTCTTGAAGTTTTTCTCTTATTAAATTAACGCTTAGGGAACCACCTGTTCCAGCATCTGTTCCAATCTTTTGTTCGTCCGAATGATCATTCTGCCTCAAATAAGAAATTATTGAATGTAAGTTGAAGAAAGAATGTATAGTTACAAATTTCAAAGAAGCATTAATGAAATATTTCGTTACCTGTAATACACCAGAAGACGTCACGGACTTTTTCCAAAACGGTATTAATTGACGCGAACTACTATTCATACCCAACCATTGCTTCGCATCTCCTACAGCATTCATAGAAGCTGTAACTGTTCCTGTTTGAGATTGCGACGGCGGTGGAACGAAAGTAGTCGGTTTCTTTTTCTTTCGATTAGGATTTACTGCAGTTGGATTAGTAAAACGGCAATTGAATACTCCTGGTATCCCACCATTACTCAATTTAACTCGCCTCATCCCTATATTCATATTTATTTTCTTTTCTTCTGTATAATCTATTTGTTTCTCTTCCAGATTATCCTACAAACATCATTTGCTTGTTGTAGAATCAACAGTAATTGTTGCTGTTAAATATTCTTCATGCCTCTACTTAAATTATTTATGTACCTGACTTGGCAATGTTGTGAGATTCGAAGCTGTCATTCTACCGCCAGCTTCATACCTCAACCTCCTTACATGAAAAAATCTAAATATAAAATAAATGAATGAATGAATTAATAATTCGAAACATGTTTTATGAAGTAACAAATTGTAAATGTTCATAATTACCTGTAATAAAGGCCCATAAAAAACATACCACCAAAAAATAAAGCTAGCAATGTAAGTACTAGAGTTACAGGATTCGGATGGTGTTGGTGCGGAAGGAGATCGCTTCTATTAACACCTACTATCCACACACCAATAAGCAAACTGTTTTCCAAAAACATTACTGTATAAAATATTACCTGTATAGATACATGAATATTAGTGATATAAATATAAATATTATTATTATTATTAATATTATTACACGGTAAATATATGCAACTTACCATTTTTTGCCGATGATTTGTTTCATGCAGATTTACATACGCAAATATGTAAACAAAGGCAAGAAGAGAGGCCAACGAAGTTTTCCTTAAGACAGGCAAATGTTCACCACCATGAAAAAGACCATCTGGAGTGAGCAGCAGCCACATCAACATTGATAGCCAGTGGAGAGCCATGACAATTAACAGCCACTGTCCACCATAGAGTGAAGCATAAGCTACCAATACTCCTACTCTAGCACTTACAGTTCCCAGTCTCCAGGCTAGCTGTGCCAGCACACCTAGCCATGTCAGTACTAAACGTTCCAAATTACGCAGTCGTGCTGCTCCTTTGCTAAAACTAGCTACTGCCCAACATACGCTCCATAAAGAGAGTCCAGCAGATACTGCAGTCAACTTTGCTAGCTTCTCGCTATCCCTGGATTCAGTTTCTTTCCCTTTTCCAACATCTGTATTCGAGTCGTTGTTAACGCCAATGGATAACAGATATAATTGCAGGAGCAACATTGGAGCAGCTTCACAAAATGCATGAATAAGACGTAGTACACAAAGTTCCCTCACCTAGTTACACACAAAGCAATACATTTCTAAATAAGAACCTTATAAATTTTGTTTCTTTTAAATTTAGAGAAACTAAATTTACCTCGTGTTTAACATAAGTTAAATTAACTGGAATAAATAGTTTGAAGTATCTCCACAATACTCCGACTTGAGTGGAATGGAGTAATAAAACACACCATATGGTCCAATTCCCATTCTCTTTTTTTTCATTAATATTGCAATCCGTAATATTTTTACCAGTTAGCCTTCCTCTGGCACCCCATAAATACCATCGAACACTGACAATCTGAAATCGACGAAAGAAAGAAATAAGTTGCTTATAACAAAAAGAATTGATAAGTCTTATATGATAATTCAACAAATTACCTGAGAGATAACTAACGATGTTGCTATAAGGACAATACTTAAAGGAAAAAGGATTGGAGGAGCAACAGAATGATGCGCAAGGGCGTATACCATTGCAAAATCAAAAACAACGTCGCAAAAGTATGAGGCAAGAGAAATTATGTTAAATAGTACATCGCACAATGGTAAGAATTCGTGTTGATGCTGTGTCTGTAGATGCTGGGCCATAATGGGCTTTTGTTATCCATTTGGATTATCCAGCACCTTTCCTTCTATCAACCTATGCCACACATTCCACAATGTAAAAATTTCTCTAAAAAGTTCAAACAATAATCAACATAAGAAATCAAATAAAATATATTAAAATACAAAAACAAAATACATTATTTTCATACAAAGATCTTACACGAATTAAATAATAGTTGCATTCATTAAAGAAAATTAAATTTCTAATGATATTTTATAAAATGAACATATCTTTTCCAGTATTTAATTAACCAGTAATCGCAATTAACAAAAACAAATTTGAATAAACCATTTTCTAACAGTATCTTCAGGTGTTACTGATTTTTAAACTCGTCTTAACATTTAATATAGAAACGTAAAGAAGTGTAAAAAGCAGACCGAATTAAAGCAAATGAGATGCGAACGTTTTTACAGTAAATCGAAAATAATGTCAAGGGAATTTAAAAGAAAAATTTCTTCCTTACAAAATGGGAATAGAATATCAATCGAACGTGTAGGTATTTTAACAGTAAAGGTGTAAGTTAAAATTCTAATAGAAACCGGTGAAGAGCTGTGGATAAGAGGACGCGTATCGAAAAAGAAAAAGTTTGCAAAGCGTAGGAGGAAGCGAATTTGCTTACCACATTCCTCAGATGTCACCGAATGAGTAATCACAAAAGTAACATTCTCATCTAGATGCTGCCTCCTGAGAACCTGGACCAACGTTGGAATGTAAGGAATTTATCCGTATACTTGGTGGACGCTTTCGAAAATCGAACTTTTTTCACCGACCGACTGTACATTGGCATTCTTCCCAACGGTGACAGTACATTTTTTTACGACTTTATTTTCAAATAAAAAGCCTTTTATTCAATTTAAAAAGAAACTCTGCGCGAGATACCTGTTGATTCAAAGGACACCTACGGAATACAGTATAACATTGCACTTATCGTTGCTCCACTGACTCTAAAACGTAAGATTGTCGACCAAGTAGACAGGAATTCCGAACAGTGGTTCTCAGTTACATCTATGTAGAAAAACGATTAATCAATCTTTCGCATTCTTCGACAGAGGTGCTCAATCGCAGCACGCAGAAATATGTGTAACGTAAATTTAAATTTGTAATCTTGGTATACGATATTCGTCACGAATAAAAATTATGTATTCTATCTCAGGAAGAAATAAATTATGTAGCTTTTATAATTGTGCCCATTTTTCATTTAAATCGTATGAGTACATTATGTCACTATAATTCCTATAGATAACAAACTGAACGAAATACTTATTCGTTTGTCGATATTTTAAATTGAAGAGCTTACACATTATTGATACGTAGAGAATCGGGTGTAATCATACGCGACTAAAAATTATCGTTAATTACTAAATATAATTGTAATCTTTCGTCCAGTGTGTAAAAGATGAATGATATTATTTTATTTTTCTCCAAATATCATTTACAAACATTTGAATGCACGATCAGATAAAAATTATTTCTTAAAATTTTACTAGACTTAAGAGTAATTACAAATGTTATTATTCTGTAATAAATAATCGGTAATAAGATTGTATACATCCCTCGCTAATTTCTTAATAGTAATTGTATAAAGATATAAAACACGTTCCTACATCTAGTAAAATTTTAAGTTCGATAGGATAAGTATTTATGTGCTTAGTGCAATTTGGCTGTTATAAAAATGTAATTGTGATCACAAGTTTACAAGTGGTTCGTTAATGTCGAAATAATCAGTTCAATGAAAAGTTCATTTCACATCTCTTAATGTACAGTACAACAAACTTTGCTTACAGGGCAGATCTTTTCGTACTATAAAACTACTCGGTTACAACTAATATAAAAAGACATTCATACACAAATGAAATGCCGATTTGTAAAATCAGTCTTACATTTTAGAAGTTACATCTGTGTGTTCAGTGTTTGTAACAATATAATACCCGGAATACATTTAAGTACATTCAAGTTAAAAAAAAAACAGAGCAACGGCAATATATAGGAACAAAATTAGTGAGTGTTTCTTCTGAGTACACAAAACAATACATCAAAGCGAAGTAATTTGAAGTGCCTAAATATTCTGATGCTCTACAAAAATTCCAGAAGAGGGGTTTTCTTATTAAATTAATTAAGTATTTGTCTTTTTTTCGATGAAATCAAATATGTTCTTCGTCAAAATATTCATACCCTAAATGAACATTAAGTATAGAACGAATGTTTACGCTATTTACGCATAGTGTCTCTTATAATATTATTTCATACAATAAATAATATCAATTTCTTAAAAAGCGATGTAAGTTAATATGCTACAAAATAAAATATTTATGAATGAAACTGGTCAAGTACTTACCGCATTAGATCTTAAAAAAAAAAACGCTTACGAAATTTTTTCTAATTAACTTTGAACCCGGATCTTTGAACAACTACCTATTCAAGTTCAAAAACTTAACGAGAAGAACAAATAACATGCACCTCATTTGCTTTTATCGTTATTCGATAAAACCCGTATAATATGGATGATTATTTTAGTATTATGATGCACGACAAAATTATAATAAAAGGCATTAGTGACTTAAGAGAAGATAGCTGCGATAATTCTTACAACTTAAAGAATCATTTTCTTTCGAGAAAACAAGCAATAGATAAAAAAAATACCCCTCCTTTTTCCGTCAATTTAGTCCGTTATTAAGGGTCGTTTTCTGAAACATCTTCGATTCATTTCGTCTTACGCGTCCCAGGAACAACACAGCAAGCCTGAGAAGCTCGAAGCCAAAACAGTCTTCGCGAAGAGTATTTCGAGCTTGTTCAAAATCCTCCCCATTTGATACATAATGAAAAGAATGATTCAATCGACTCGACCATAAGATGGAACAATATTTTCTCCTATCCAAACGTCACAGTTTGGATAATCTTGTTGCGCAAGCTTGTCCTGTCCAATGATGAAAACTCGTTTTACACCGTTGGAATCTGCTTGACCCACTTCGCCGTGCCAAACGTAGTGATTGAACAATTGTTGCATCGCAGAAACATGCCTTTTTTCTGCGGGAGTACGCGCTGCGAACGATCCGAGTATCGCAGCGGCATCGCTATCAGGATCTGCGAATTGCCCACGCGGTTGCGTCGCTACATAGAATGGAATGTTAGTTTTCATTCGGGCTACGGTTAGCAGTGGACAAATCACACGGATGTCAGAGATCATACTGACTAAACCTTTCAACGTTGCATTGTAACGCCTAGAAACATAAACGAATGTGTAATTAAATTGCTCTACCCTTATATTTCTTCTTTCAGATCAATTGAAATATTCTCACTTACTTGAGAGCTTCATCAGCCAAATCAGAAGTTCCCAGTAAAGATTCCCTTACTAGTTTCTCAACTTGCGTGGAATTCAGAGTTATATTCGAATTAAGATACTTTAAAGGAACCCCTGCGTGAGCCGTGGTACCCATCACAATCTTAACAGAGAATTCGTCTCCAGCCCAGATTCGACCGACAGGTTCCTGAAGGATCGCACGATCTAGAACGAGCCATTCGTGTCTTCTGTCTCTTGACGTTGCTTCTCTAGCTTCGGGGAGGCCGGTGTTTCCTAAATGCCAAGTATCCGGAACAGAGTCCATTAACTCGTCGACACTTTTGCTTCTCAGACAGGCGGCATCGCTGCACTTTATGGAGTTCAAAAACTGCTCGCTAAGCTTCTCGGAATCCTCTAACTCTCTGCCCGGGAAGATTGCGCTTCCGCTGGATATCCAAACTCTGGAAAACAAATCCTTCGCTCGACGGATACCAACGAGAGTCGTGACGAGGGTTCCTCCTGCTCGATGACCCCACAGTGTTACGGACTTCTTGTCACCGCCGAAATGCTCTATATTAAGTTGAACCCAATGAAGCGCTACTATGATATCCGAAAGACCATAGTTTCCAGACGTGGGTGGATGTGTTGCCCTTGAAAGTGGTTCTGCAGCTAAGAAACCGAAGACCCCCAATCTACAACACAAAGGTGTATTCGAAATAAATATTCCAACTGTCCGAAGTTTTACGACTTCGTCGAACAAAAGCTCGACGTGACTGAAAAAGAAGATAACTCACCGGAAGTTCGGTCTGACGAAGACCATGTCACGAACACGCGCCAATTTCGCCGAAGGTTGCATTATACCCGGTGATCCTCCGCTAAGGGTCTCTGCGCCGATCATGACAACCACTGGTAAAGGTGAATCGTATTTAACTTCGGGTGTGAAGACATCTAGATACAGGCAATCTTCGGCTCCGATCACACCGCCGGAACCATCAAATTGCGAACAAACTTCTGTAGAATTATGCGCGAGGTAAGTGTTTGTCCAACAATGTTCTATTTTCTGTATAGCCTCCGCGGGTTGCCAGCGACGATTTTCTACTGGTGGGATCGCATACGGGATTCCTCTGAATGCAAATGCGCCGTCCTCTGATACACCTTGCACGGGACCGCAGGAAGTAACAGTTTTGATGTAATTCCCATCTTTAATTGGCTGCGTGGTCGCCTTTCTTGGGCCGATGCAGGCAACACAGACGATAATGATCACGGAAATCAGGATGCAAAGTGTCGCCACTGTTATGGAACGCATTGTCAAATTATTAAACATTGTTAAACATTCAGAATTTTTCGAAAAGGAAATATATTCATTAAAAACACGTTGGCGGGAATGTATCGAATCGAATACAATATATTTTAATCGAATAAACGTCTTTTAGAACATCCAATAAAGTTTTCGTTTCTCCACAAAATTCGACATTTTATATTGACCCTTTGCACTCGGAAGCTTTTTACTGGTTTCATTATTTGAAACAAACTAATGAGAAAACATACGTACATTAAGAAAGAAAGTTATTTTATATGAATATTTCACATACTGATACATTGTACACAACTTAATATTATATATAACACTTTGCAATTTTATTGTATCAAATCAAATGGTGAGTTAGAGTCACCTCTCGAGTGCAAAAGGTAAATGTCCCTAATATCTTTGACCGCATACCTGACACGAATAAATTTCTCCTTGCAGCGGATATGCAAGAAACAAGAAAATGTTGCTTGGGAGATTCAATGCCATCCGGAGCGTCCCCGTCAAGCCGAACGGTTTCCATGCCGTCTTCAGTCCCTACTGGATTTTTGTCTCCGGCACCATCGTCCAAAGTCTCAACGCTGGCTAATCCCGCAGCTCCAGTCGTTCCCAGTTCCACTTCTCCGTCCTGAATAATAAAAAACGTTCTTATGTAAAATGCGAAAGAGAAGAATAGGTAGAAAATTTAAGATACCATTTCGCACGTTACACTACGGGATATAAATTCATTTTGCTGTTAGACGTGATGAAATACGAGAAATTCAGACGGTAAAAGAAAAGAAAAAAAAAAGAACCGTAGACAGTCAGATTAGAGAACGGTTCAAAGAAAAGACCGTGCGTGCTCGAGTGCTCCACATCGGGTCTTAAGGTATTGAAAGGTTTCGCTAAGTAAATTTTGCCATCGAACAACAAGTAATGCACGCTTAAATTTCATTAAAATCCGTACGGTCAAATTTTCATGATTCATCTCCACTTTTCCTCCACCGCTCAGGCTTCGAGCTTAGAGGTATTGAACAAGAACAGAGAGCATATACAATAGAGAGAAAGAAGACAGACGTACATCAAAAGGATGCCGCAACTGAGGAAAGTAAACATGCGATAAGGACAACTTCATTTTCCATCATTTTCATTTTACTTTTATAAATGCAGTTCCACTGGATTGTTAAGATTCTTCCAATTGGAATGGGCACCAAACAAGACGTAAATCGGACTAATTTTACCCGTTTAACATAAATAACAAAATTAAATATACGAATGTTCTAAATCGATCAAACTAGTCCAATTTGCGTCATGTTTGGAATCATTTCAAGCAGAAGAATCTCGACAATCCACTAGTGTCTATCTCGCTTGCGCTCGTTACAATATCTTTCCCTCACTTCGGCGAGCCGCGCTCGAGTCAACAAACTGTACCTTGCACGCGAGAATTTCACAGCTACCCCCGAAGTTATGTGAAATTTAAGCGTGTATCACTCTGTATCGACTAATTCCAGTGTATTGACAAGGAAAGCAAGATGAACTTAATTATTGGTCTCTTGAATATCTCTGAGCGTCACCTTGTTCTTTTTCCGAGGGAAAACAGAGACTAAGGGTAGCTTTATGGCGTCGAGGAATCCTTTCCGCCCCTCTTTCTCTTTTACTTCTTTACTCGGCGTGTTCGTCTTCTCCGAAGAGACGTTTTGCTCGTTTTCTTTGGCATTTTTTTCAGTCGTATCGGCATCACCCGATTCAGTCGGTTTACTTTCATCGTCCTAAATCAAAACAAACAGGAAAATAAAATGAAATAAGGAAAAACAAACCATCGGGTGTTATTACTACACATGAAAATGCAGGTGAACGCATCATCGTCGACCCTTAAAAAAAAGAAAAGGAAAATGAAAGGAAATTAAAAAAAGAAAAACAGAAAAGAAACGAAAAAATTGGAAATCATTTTCGTGCGTATCAAATTCGATATCGAATGCTCTCGCGATCATTATATCGTAGCCGGTGCCCATCATTATTTAAAGGCGCCTGATCAATAATGCCAGGTGTACTGTTCGGGTGACGTCATCCATTGGTTTAATGTTGGAAAAAAGAAATCGTTACGGGGCTATGGTCACCCCTCGTAAACATGCTATGGTGCTCCGGTAACTCGCACTCTTTTCAGCGATGTCGGTTCGCCGTAAAAACAGATGTTAATCGAGCAAAAGGAAACGGCGCGGCGGGTTTCGACAATTTTTGTCCATTCCGCGTCCGCTTAAATTAATAGTTTTAACCCTTTCGGTGCTATGGACGCATATACGCGTCCAGCGAAAATCATCGCTGTGGAATGATGCATATATGCGTTTCTCGATTTTTTTCAATCTCAAACGCGCTGTGATGACGATTGTATGCGTGTGGCATTCATACACACGTCCCTTAGCATTATTCAATTTGGCAAACCTCAAGATTTACAATTACAATTTAATTGCAACTTCACCCCTTGCACTCGACGATATTGTTCATTGTAAATACTCATTACTGTGCAATGAAACATCGATAATATTAGTTGCAATTAACATAACAATGATCTTGTATAAATTAAGAGAATTATTTGATCTAATGTCTCGTGCGTTGATGCCGTACGTAAAATAAAATATTAAATTTAAAATTTTACAATTTCACTATGACGAATCAAGTGGTGACTCAGAGTCACCCCTCGCGTGCAGAGGGTTAATTAATTGTATGAATTATCATGATTCGTCGATCTTCGGATGAGCAAGAAAAAAATATTCCGTCCACATAGAACGTTTCGGGAGTATCCAGCATTCGAACGGGTTAAACACAAATAACTGAATGCGCTACACCACCGTAGGTGCTTCATTCCATACATGGCATAGTGCATCGTCCGCGACAAGGATTTCATAATCGATAAAACACGCGCGTCGAATGTAAACGCTTCGCGATTCGAAGCACAATCGCTTTAAAATTGAAGGCCCGTTTTCATAATTCGAGAAACAAACGGGAACGCGAATCGCTTGACCATTACTTTGCAAGGTTCCTTGCTCTTCGTGCGACAAAAGCCGGGCATCTTAATGCCGCCGATCGGGATTTTCTTCTTGGGCTTCTGTTCTTCGGATTCCGAGTCCGGCGCGGTCGATGATACCGTGTGCTTCGTGTTCTCAGCGTTGAGCATCTTCTCCCTTTCCTCCTCCGCGATTTCCTTCTTGTCCAGGCTCTTCTCTTGATCCCCTTGACTCATGGCTCGCTAAAAATATCGATTAAACACCATTGAATGGTCTTTTATTTCTAGAAAATTTATCATTAACAATAAATTCATCGTTCAAAGTAAATTATCGTTAACCCTCTGTAAGCCCGTGTGAAGTCACACACCAATATACCAGGTTAAATTGATTTTTTCATTTTCCACCGCAAAACGACGAATGGAACAAAATGAAACGAAATTCTTTTCTAATAAATTATTAACGTTAACGTTAATTATTGACACTAGAACTACCGAACAGTTGAACTGATTTTTAAACATCTTTTTATCGAAACCATAGAAATGCGTTGATTAAGATGTCGGTTAAGTTATATTTTAATTTGTATATTAATAAATCAATTATTTCAATAATTTCTTGAAACATTTACATGCTTTCAATTATTATGAAAGAATAAATGAGGAATGGGTTATTTTAACCTATCTGGTAGTTTTAGTGTTAAAGTTAATATGTGCTTTCATCAAGCACAGTTGTGGAAGAAATCATAAGATTAAACGCGACAAATCGTTTTCATAACGTGGAAATAAAATTCTAAAAAAATACGTAACTACCGAAACCCTATACTGTGCGTTACGGTTTCAAATACAAAGAGGCATGAATATTATTTAATTTTCTTCACGCAATAGAAAATGTTGAGCATCGTAAATACGTGAGGCTGGTCACGAACGCGTTAAATTTAGGAGAAGGAAACATATTTCATCGAAAAACGAAACAACCACCGGGGAAAACGCGCGGAAACCGCAATATGGATCGCCCTGTACATAAAAGCGTTGCAGCTGGCGTCGGGACGCCCAGACGTAAACCGATCGATCGGATGGCATTGCTCTCTGAGCCTATTGCCTTCAGGAGTCTAGCCATGCATAGTTACCTGGCTTGTATTTTTCTAAATACAGACAAACAAAACGATTAAGCGTCATATACATTAACAATTGAACGAAGACAGTTGTGAACACGAACAAATAAAATATTCATCGACGAAAGAATAATATTTAAATAGAATAAAAATTACAATTATTTATTTTTCCGTTAAAACCAGCATAACTTATCGAGAAATGACTTTATTGGTCAAATACCGTTGTTATTTTTTACAAATACTTCTCGAATATAACGCTTAATGCAATTCGAGACGCATAAATCCGTTGAATGTACTGTTCTTCTATTTATCTAAAGATTTTCATGCTTAAATCGTATCATTATATGTATATTCATCCAGATTACGTTGAAGTGTTGATTGATTAAATAAAGGATTAATAAATTGTACCGCTGAGTACCATCAGGGTTGGAAATAAAATGTATCTTTTTCGATTGGATCAATAATTAATGGAAAACTCCCATGGAACAAATTCTACGGACCGAATTGTATAATACAACGATTCGATTTTGTCTGTCCCTTCTCCTTTAGCTTTCAGCCCCCTAGTAGATACATTGTCTTGCGATTCAGCACTACGGTGCACTTCAGAAACAAGTGCGATCTACTTTCTCTTTCATAAACCGCTATTCTTGTACAGTTCGCAGGTCCTTCTCGTTACATTTATCGTGGATTCGTCTGTTCCGAAGCAGTCCCAGTGAAATTCATTTTTTCACTTTCCTCGACTGGTTAACCGGACGCGAGTCCGCTTATCATTCTACATCCATCCCATGCATGTAGATTATTTTTCAACAAATTCTACCCGTAATTTTATCGCGATATCTTTATAACATCGCGTTCTATTTAATCGAGTTTAAACGGATCTTTACACACAAAATTATAAATATTTAATAACTATTCTCACATTCGAATAACATTTACAGCATTCAATAATGGAAAAATTTTTATGCGGTAATACAGGGTGTCGCAAAAGAATGTTACCGCCCTTTATTAGCTGGTACAACGCTGAATTATATTTTACAAGAAAAAAGAAAAAGACACGCGCAGTTCGTTATAAACATTAATAGAACATTGTACGATAGTTAATAAACACTCTATAAACTATCAAAGTACGGTAACATTTTTTTTTCTGCGACACCCCATATACGAAAGAAGAAATGTACGCCGTACACGCCAAGTAAAACCGAGCGTAATATTCAACAGATTTGCAGAAAATATTATAGTTCGTCAACTTCTACATTGTTATCCGGTATTACTGTGTAAAAGCGTTCTGGCTTCTGAGACTAGCCGATGTCTAGCACGTTTTTCCGTATTCGCAGTTGCCCGTGCAAATTTTTTTTCATAAACAATATGCCTCCTGACGATTCTGTGCATTCAGTTCACATGTTACATTAATCGTTTGGGTCCAATTGTTGAAAACAACGAATAAAGAAGAACGTAAACACTCACGCTTGTTTGAAGAGCAGTGAAGAAGGACGCCACGGAATTTTCAGCAAGATTTCTTACGTTCGCGTGCTCGGAACCTTTTCAATTCGCTGGCCGACGTGAAGACGAGCACATCCGCGTTGCCGTTAAGCCGATCGCTTCATCAATTGTAAAACAGCACGCAAAAAGATTTTGATACTTCACAAGAGAACGTTTGAACGAACGTAAATGTCAGCGAGGACGACGCCAAGCGCGTGCCTACCTCGACTGTCGTTCTACGATTCCGCTACGAGGCTCTCTACTACCTCGGTTTAAATGCGATGCGGATCTCCTATTGGCCGCTTTCAACCGTGCGCGGTCGTTTCCTTTTAAACGCTATGCACGCAACAACGAAACTCCGCTCGAATAAAATATACTTATCCAGTAATAAATCGAATATAATTCACTGAGTTTGATACGTTTGAACCTTGTCCTGCACCTTCGTCGATGTTTGAACGGTTCATGATTTAACGACGGGAAAGAATAGTAACTTTAAGAGGTTAGGATCCTTGAAATAAAATGTAAGCACTGAAAGTGAATTAACAATATTAACCCTTATCGCTTCAAGCATATTATAGAGTGATTTTTAACCAAATCCGAATGCAATAATAAATTCCGAAATACTGGTAGTGATACCACCAGTTGGAATAGAACGTTGACTCAAGTTTGGCAGCGTTATTGCCGGTTGGAACGATAAGGGTTAATGGGAACACAGTTCCACAGATTTATATTTTCGAAATTGAAAGAAACAAACTTACCAAGTCTATACCGGCATACACAACGTACACTTAAGTGTGTAGTTCGCGCTTAGCCAGGCAATGCGCATGCGGATTCGGCCTAAAGTGAATCCGCGTCGTCGCCGTCGTAGTGTCGTATTTGCGTTGTGCCTCGATTCACGGTATGTGGCGTGCATCCCTGTACGATCGTATATATCCGTCTATCTTTTGACAGTTGGATCCGGACGCGTGCATACAGTGATCGTTCGATCCGTTTACCGTAATCTGCTCGGTAGTGGAGAAAATTACCGGGGATAGGAACGAATTTTTCTCATTGATATGTTCTCGAGCAAGTTCCGGGACCCAGTCCATGGGACAGCGCGCTCGTATCTGGAAGCGTTAGACACATGAGTGTCCCCATAATGTGCGAGAGAATTAACATGTCCTCGTCCGCCGCGTGCTTGGAGATGAGATTCCTGCGTTTCTTCTGGACCTCGCGGGGCTAGAGTCTCGCCTCGACAAACGACTAGTTAGACGGATAGATTTTAGTTAGATAGCGAACGAAAGAGATCATCACCGAAGCCCGAGGGAGTCACAACGTTGGAGAACGGGAAACGGTTTCCGGCGAAGTTCCCGATTTGAAAATCCTACGCGAAAAAAAAAGACGGCCGATCGATGTCTTATTTGTGATGGGAGTGCCTGCGCGGGGAGCACTCGCGGCGATCGTCGCCATAAGCGCTTTCGCCGTCTATCTGAACAGCCTTAACTGCGGCTTCGTTTTCGATGACATTTCCGCGATCAAGGATAACCGGGACTTGAGACCTCACACGCCTCTGAAAAATGTCTTTTACAATGATTTTTGGGGCACTCCTATGCACAAGGTGGGTGATAGAATTGGAGGCGCTTTCGACTCCCCTCCTACCCCTCCCTTCCCTTTTACTCTTGTCTACCTTCTTGTGTATTGATCCGTTGAACTCTTCTCCTCCTTTTCCTACCTTTCGATTCGGTTCGATCCGATTCAATCTTATCAAATTTAACAGTTTGCATTCTGGAAGCGTTTCACTGGAAATATTCCACATTTTCTAATGAAACACAGACGATGTTTCCTGAAGCTAACTCGACGAGTAGTCGCACAAAAATTTTGGAATAAATACTATTTTATTTCGATATTTCACATATTAATGCATTGCACAAAATTTCATATTAAATATCAGACTTTACGATTTCGCTGTGTGAAATCGATTGACGACTGAATTACAATATTTTATTAAATTCAGTCAATAGTCTGTCTGAAGTGCGAATGAATCTCAGGAAGAGTCGTGTTAATTATCTTGCACCGTGTGTTACGATTCTAGGTACAAAGACACCTGAAAGTAATCTATTTCCGTTAGGATTTTCATTATTTTTTTCTTAAATTTCGCTTTCCGTTTTCATAAATTTAATCGTACATCGACGTTTCCGTCGATTTTCGATTCCTTCTCGGATTTTTGAAAATCCTTGGTTTTCCTTGATCATTTCCTGTAATTCTGTATCAACAAGATTAATTTCATGTGTTACACTATGTACTTACTAAATTCAGTCCAAGGGAACCTTTCCAACAAGCATACACTGATTTTTGATGAAACTTATGTGAGGCATAGTTCTCAAAAAAGTATTTGACATACATTTATTTTTATCAGCCAACATCCACTTTGAATGGGTGAAAATACCCTTCAAAGTTGTGGGGTGAAAGTATGTCTTTTACAATATCTCTAAAACTAGGGAGTATAGAAAACAAATCTAATTTGTTTATTTTGAGACAAATAATTTAAAAAAAATTTTTTTCTGGTTGGTTGAAAAGGTTCCCTTGTTAATTAAAATTCTTGTTTTGAAATTAGAAATTCCTGGGAAATCTTATTCTTCCTAAAATGTATGAATAGATATGCGTAAAAAAAGTACTTGTACTATGTAGAAGAAAATACAAATTTTGTTTCTTTCTTTATATAGGAGCAGTCGCACAAATCGTATAGGCCATTGTGCGTTCTCACATTTAGATGGAATTACTTAATTCATCAATTGGATCCTATGGGATACCATCTGCTTAATGTTATCCTACATGTTGGAGTATGCTTATTATATTTTAGGTTTGTTTACTTTTATGAAATATTAAACTGTAATTATATATACAATAAGTTTGCGTTTAATTGATTTTAATCAATGTTACAGGACTTGTTTGATGTTTCTGTCTGATTCGGCAACTTTTGTGTCTTCTCTTCTATTTGCTGTACATCCCATACATACAGAGGCAGTAAGTTGCCTAAACCAATATTCAAATGAATCAAATTGATCAACGTTACCTCAAATTTATGTATGAAAATATTATTTCATAGCTGTTTCTAGTCTTCATTGTACTCTTTGGCTATAGTTTTTCAATACTGTATTTAGGATCAAAGAGTTAATGTCGAATGAGTGATCCATTTGTAGTTCCTAAATTTTGTGTAGATATATTATCAATGGATAATTGTGTATTAAGGTTACAGGAGTGGTGGGAAGAGCAGAAACTTTGTCGTCTTTATTTTATCTGGCAGCTTTAATCACATATACTAAATGTTGCAGAAGTAAAAGATCAACAGGTGAAAATGACTTTCATGTTTGCATTATTTTATGTATCTTTTGATAAAAATAATATGATTTATATTATAATTTTTTTACAGGATGGAAGTCCTTGATGTTATCTATGTTATTTGTTTTTACTGCAATGCTATGCAAGGAACAGGGAATAACAGCTACTGCTGTTTGCGTATTGTATGAGATTTTTGTTGTACAAAAGGTTAGTGTACACACGTGTATGCAAAATTAAACCTAATAACATTTTAATATTTAACAATGAATTATTTAATATCAAATTAAATTTCATAATTTTACAATATTATTCGTACAGGTCAGAGCACTGGATATTTTCCTGACATTAAAGGCGGCTTTTGGTGGGAAAAAAATGTCCCTTACGTGGTCTAGTGAAGGTACAAAACGTTTGACTGCCCTTACACTTGTTACATTTAGTTTACTCATACTTCGACTACATGTAATGGGCTCAAAGTTACCTGTATTTACCAGGTATCCACAAAAGATTAACTACACTTTATATATGTGGAATATTTATAGACGTAAACATTATGGGATATTATTTTGCAATTGTGTTTCAGATTTGACAATCCTGCGTCTGTGGCACCAACGCCTGCAAGGCAGCTTACATACAATTACCTCGCAGCAGTCAATTTAAGGCTGTTATTTCTTCCAAATGATTTATGCTGTGATTGGACTATGGGAACGATACCACTAATAGAAAGTTTTACGGATATTCGTAATTTTGCTACTATAGCAACTCACACAACAGTGTTAGGGTTGCTGGCAACAGCAATTTTAACACCTAATAGGCAAACTTCCATCATTCTTTTAATGGTTAGCATCGAATACGTTTAATATAGATGCCTTGATTTAATGAATGATTATTATTCTATTAACAATTTCATGTTCTATCATTGTTTAAAACAGAGTTTGGCTATGATGATACTACCATTTTTACCTGCTTCAAATCTCTTTTTCCCGGTTGGATTCGTCATCGCTGAGAGGGTATTATATGCGCCATCTATGGGATTCTGTATGCTTATTGGATATGGATGGAGTATTTTATGCGATAAAAAGTAAATTTATATATGTTAGTTTATGCTTAATATCTTACTCGCCTTTAACCATTATTTCCTTTCATTTACAGATTCAAGAAACTTATACTATTTTTACTAATAACACTTCTGGCTAGTCACTCTACAAAGACTTTTATTAGAAATTATGATTGGTTAGACGAATACTCTATATTTATGTCAGGACTGAAAGTGAATAATCGCAATGCCAAATTGTTTAATAACGTCGGGCACGCATTGGAAAGTCAAGGACAATTTAAAGAAGCACTGAACTTTTTTAACATGGCTGTACAAGTTCAAGGCGACGATATTGGCGCGCACATCAACGTAGGCAGAACTTACAATCACCTTAAAATGTTTAAAGAAGCCGAAGACGCATACTTAAAAGTAAATAGTACAGTTAAATCATATTTGTGAAGTTACTATATTACAAAAAAAAAATCCAATGGATCGTAATTCAAACATTGCTGTACTGATAGTCTACTTTTCATTCAGGCAAAATCCCTACTTCCGAAAGCAAAGCCTGGAGAGTCTTACCAAGCTCGTATAGCACCGAATCACTTGAATGTTTTTGTGAACTTAGCGAACTTAATAGCAAAGAATGCAACTAGGTTAGAAGAAGCTGATTTGCTTTATAGACAGGCGATTAGTATGCGCGCTGATTACACGCAGGCATATATTAATCGAGGCGATGTCTTAATTAAGCTTAATCGTACTAAAGAAGCCCAGGAAGTTTACGAACGGGCTCTTTTTTACGACAGTAATAATCCAGATATCTATTACAATGTAAGTATCTCAAATGTTGTATAAAGATATTGTAGGAAAATAGAAATTTACATAACGTTATTTCTCAAGCTGGGAGTTGTATTCTTGGAACAAGGAAAAGCATCCCAAGCTTTGGCGTATTTGGATAAAGCATTAGAATTCGATCCGGAACACGAGCAAGCTTTATTAAACTCAGCTATCTTACTTCAAGAATTAGGACGCGCGGAATTGCGAAAAGTAGCCAGAGAAAGACTCTTGAAATTGTTGAGAAAGGTATTCTCTATTTCTAGCTGTTCTTTTACTTAACTAATTTTTCAGATAATTTAACAGAATAGGTTTATCTTTAGGATTCCAATAACGAGAGAGTGCATTTCAATCTTGGAATGTTAGCCATGGATGATCACGATAATGGAAGCGCGGAACGATGGTTCCGAAATGCAGTTGCTTTAAAGGAAGATTTCCGGTCCGCGTTATTCAATTTGGCTCTGTTATTGGCAGATGAACAACGTCCCCTCGAGGCAGCACCGTTTTTAAATCAGCTAGTTAGATTTCATCCGGACCACGTTAAGGGATTAATTCTTTTAGGGGATATATATATTAACAACATAAAAGATTTGGATGCGGCCGAAAACGTAACGTTGAATGTTAATTTAACAATATCGTTTTATATGCTTGATAAAGTATAGAAGCATTAACACAAATTTTGAAATGTTTACAGTGTTACCGTAGAATACTGCAGTTGGATCCAACAAATATTCAAGGTCTACATAATTTGTGCGTTGTAATGGTGGAACGTGGAAAGTTAGGTTTGGCTGCTCAGTGTTTGGAACGGGCAGCAGCTTTGGCACCGCAGCAGGATTACGTGCACAGACACCTTGCTATTGTAAAGGCTCGCATCAGTAGGCTACCTTCGGATCAACGTGATACGGAAGTCTTCGACGATTCTTTCTGGCAGACTAGTCCGAAGGAGAGGAATTTTAATATGGGGGACATTTCAACTGGTAGCACCGGCGGCAGTTCAACCGCTCCTGGAGGTCCTGGAAATATGGTTAACAGTGGTAACCAGTTTCTGGGAAAAACAGATTCCGTGTTCTCGAATCATCACAATCACATAGGAAATAAGAAAAGCAGTGCTGATTCGTTGAATAATAATATAATCCACTTGAAGAGTCCGTCGAAACATGGAAGGATTCCACTGAATGAAATTAAATCAGACGCGAAGGAAATATATAACGATAAAACGAAACCTTCGAGTTCAAGCGGAAGCTCGAAAGACACGCAGAAACGTTCACCTGAAATAGGTTTCAGCGCGGACACGACGGAATTGACAATCGACCGAGAACGCGCAGGCAAAACGATTAATTCCGAGCAATTCGATCAAGTCGCGCCGATCTTTCCAACCGGCGGAAACCATACTGAAACCACACGTCAAGCTAAAGACACCGCGTTCTCATAGTGTTGACGTTACAATCCGCCGAATATTGTATAAAGTTATATTCTACGTATAACGAAAGAATATGGTGGTACAGCCGTATAGAGCTAATGTGTGAATATAAAATGAATACAGAGTATTGTTTTATATGCTGTACGAATAGAATGTTTTGTAAAATATATTTAAAAATGTGTATCTCTTTTCTTCTCTTTTTTTCTAGATCTTCCGCATGAATTGAAATTCATTCTTGCTAAATAACATCTTTAGGAACGAACGAATCGAATGTCGAATGTACTTAAAGGCATGCTTCTTTATGTTTTTATTTCGCTTACCGTTAAACGTGCACAGCAATATTAGCAATAAGCAAGCAATAACGGATAACGAATTGGCACGCTAATGTCAGAAATACGATTGCTCCTCGGTAAGAAAAAAAATAGAACCAAATAAAGCTGATGTACTGATACATAATATGGGAAGGGGGCGGGAGGATGGTGCTGCGAAGCGTGTATTTTACAAGTTGTTGTCAATTTAAAACGGAACAGAACGGTTTCAGTCGCTGGAGGATTTAGTTTCGAATGTGTGCTCCCTCGACATACGTCTTATTCCCGTTTTCCGTTCTCTTCGTCGCTACGAAATTGTCGAAAGTGTTGAAAACTGTGTATGCACGTACGTAGTGTACAGAAAATATTTAACGTAAAATTACACCGCGTGTGATGAAATGTACTCAAATTTAGAGAATAGGAGAATGATTATCGCTGACTGATCCGTATACGTTTCGTTATACTTAATTATGAACGAACGAACGTTTTTAATTGTGCCGATAAACCGAATGAAATGAAGACTAACAAGAGGAAAAAGAACGAGGCGATGCCACGGGGTTTCTTAGTTTTGGTGTTCGCGTAATTTTCGTTATGGAAGTTCAAACAGTTCTGTTTAAATGAACATCGAATACTAAATTCGCCTATACGTACCACGATAATCATCGACAAGAAGATCCATTTACATTTTTAGTACCCCTTTACGTTCAAGAGGAAGTAAACGTCGAATCTCCTCGAGTAACCGGATCGAAACTGGTCTTGATCGATCATTTTCCGGATCAATGGGATAAGTAAAGAGTATGGACCATTAAGACAACGAACAAATTGATTCGATTGCATCGCGAAACGTTAAGGGAACATTTGAAAGAAGCCGAGGAAATCTGTAAAGAAGATTTCGTTGTTACTTGAAAAGAATGCAAACAATCGAACCGAGTTTCTTCTTTTTTTTTTTTTTAATTGTCCTTATCATTTATCGAGGCGTAACTTCCTATGGCGATCCTTGGAAAAATAGCGAAAAATAGGAATACCGTTGACCATCGTTTATAAACATAATTTCTTATCGTTTAAATTATTAATTTACTTTTATCGGTGTTTTTTTACGATTCTCTTATCGTCTTCGATGCATTTGTTTTCAATTCTGGTGTATAATTGAAAATCTTATCAAAATAGACGGCACACGAAAAAAGATCAATACTCGCGGCGCTTTAACATTGTTTTCGTGTATGTATCAATTATCAACCAGATTATTACACATCTCGCGTTCTCCTTCGAAACGTACGCTGCGCCAATGAATACACGCGAGGAAAAAGCATATATCAATTTATCGTATAGTTGTCTCTCCTTTTTTTCTACTTCTCGAAAATTAGACTGCTTGGAATGTTATTCCTCGATTAATGTAACGATTCAGATATAAAAAAAGGAAAGAAAAATACTAGGCTGTATACATATTTCATATTTACATGTATATTTTGTTGATCTTTGTTTTAACGATTTATATTGCTAAGCGATTCTTTTATATATTTTCTTTTATAGTAGACATTTATTCTGTTGCATGAACGGAAAGTGAAATCATTTAAAAAATGTAATTGTCGTTAGACAGTTGCTACCTATAAAATCAAGGAAGTGTTCGTTACACGATGATCATATTTAGCAGACAAAGTTATATTAAGATTATGTGTTATCGTTGCTCGTGAATCACGCAGCGAAGTTCTATTAACATCACATAGACGAGTGTATTGTCGGTATCTCGTACGAGTTTTTCCACCTAGATCTCTATTTATACATTCGCGTTGAAAATAACTGACTACTGGCGCTTCTTGTCTGCTTACGAGAGTAAACAGTTGCGTTTCTTTCATTTATCGATGCTTATCAATGCGAAGCGAACGTAATTGCGAGGAAAAATTCCAGGGAAATGAATCTAATTAAAAGAAAAAAAGGTGAAATAATGTTATTCGGATTCTTAGTCGTACGACCGATTTCCTGTGGGGGTCCTAATTTCCGGAATGTATTTCTTAAATAAAATAGTACAAAACCGAATGCAGACGACGAAATACTCTCGGAATCTCTGTAAATCATTTTGAGTTTTCTCGCAAACCCTCGTCGCGAGGTTGCAGCGCAATATGTATTTATGTATATTTAAAGAAATGATATCTAAAAATAAGTTGCACTCGTCAAGTGGTACGCGACAGCATGGGGTATCATTATTGATAAGTCTCGATAAAAGTTTATGAAAGTGATTTAAGTAGTCACGTTGAACGATTCCATTACTATTGGAGTCTAACGTACATGTAAAAGTGTAATATTTTATATTTCTAATTTATTATTTGAAGTTTCTGCCCTTAGTTTGAAAACACGAAATAGTACATGTACTTTGAAAAAAGTGCCAATGGTGGAAATAGATGTCGCGTTGGTTTGACCGTTCGAACCACGCGCCATTATTAATTTTCCCGCTAGTGTGATTAACGACAATATATTGTTATATCGCATTGTATTCGATTTTAAACGGTTGATAAACATGTTTCACGTAGGTTGGTTTTAACAACGTTACTTGGATTTTGAGATGCTCGCATACCGATTACACGTTCTCGTCGGTTTGGTACTCGTCGTAGCAACCTTAACGTCAAAGACGAAACACACGCAATCGGACGTGTTTCATAACAGACGAAATCGGCAAGCTAACAACAGCGAAGCGCGTCATTATTGCGGTGACAGGCTTACGAGCGCTTTACAGAAAATCTGCGATAGCGTTTACTATGCTAGATTCAAAAGAAATGACCAAGGTACTGGAATCTTCATCGATTCGATAATAGAACTACCAGACGGACCAAAATGGCGAATCTCATTTTTTTGATTTACACACGATTATCTAAATTACCAAAGTATCTTCACGGAAAGTTATGGAATAATTGAATCCCTTGGCTACGGAAGAATTTTGCGTTAGAGTTTTCCGGATTTTTAAGAGAATCTATTGAAACCATCGAAACACTGAATTGAAGTAAATTAAACCAATATAAAATAGTCATATTTATATGTAATATATAACTAGAGGAAAATGTGATTGTCGAATTAGAATTCACTTACGTCTGGTTTAAACGAGCTTCGCTGCGATTATCGTCGATAAAATTTTAATAGCACCTATTGGCGCCAACAGTAGTCGAGGGGTTAATCCATTCGTGTATCTACATACATATAGCAATAAAAGTGATGGGTAACTTTGAAAAAGGGTACTCTTATAATTTTTAGAAGAAAATTACTGTAATTTTGACTGTTCGGTAGTTCTATTGTTAAATAATTTTTTTTTTATTCTCGCATGAAAGATCCGCCCTTTTTCTAGAAACGGAGAAGAAAGGCTCTTTATCTAGCAATGATTTTCATCCCTACAAATCGATCGAGAATGCGAAGAAAATGCTGAAGGTTCGGAGACTTTCACGAGGTATACGCGAGGAGTGTTGCCTAGGATCGTGCTCCATGGAGGAACTACGCTCTTACTGCGGCAGTCAATAACAAAAATCCATCTTAATGCTGATAATTTCAATTTTTCGTCGTGCGGCAAAGATCTTTTTCCCTTTCTACTCTGTTTAGGGTAGTAATATGCTGTAATAATTTTAAATCGGTTAAAATTCGTATTTATAGACTGATAAATGTATTTAATTTGTATACATTTCTATCTCAGGTCTTCGACAAACTTTCGAGAAAGAAGAATAGCCGACGAGTGACAGCTAACGAAGGCGAATCTGAAACAGGTTCCACTGCTTTGTAACGTCTCGCCGAATCTCCCGAGGTTTCGTGACGTTACGGGGGGAATGTCACATTTCATTTGATTCTACAGATGGACGCCCGTTCGAATCGCTCCGGTTTAATCAACTGCATGTATACTAAAATATATATATATTTATATACGATTTGATCTCATTTGTACTTAATCAATATAGATTGTGTAAGAAATAGAATTCTATGTTGTCAATTAAATATGCATGTATGTAATAATATTTTGTTTCGTACGAATATGAAAATAGTTATAGCTGATAGGTTAATTGTAAAGCTATCTGGTATGTATTAGGATTAGCACATAAATTATTTAGCATACTTATATTCATATCTGTATTAAAGCTTCCAAAGAGAGAATTATATATTTTTGAAAGATTCATTTTTCTGGTTATATAATTAAATTCAGATATCACATTAAAATTGGGAGAATAGCTTCTGGAAAAGTCTTACATATTTGATGAATATTACAAAAACGAATGATCAGAATGTTTATATTAAATAATTGTTATTATTTAACAAAATTTCGTTTTAAGAATACATATTGGGAATATATGGATGAATGTAAAGATTAACGAATAATTGTGTAATATAAATAATGGAGACAGAAGAAGTTTATAGCCTTACAATCACTCCACCCATTATATCAAGGTTTGCAGTTCAATGGTCTGAAGACAATCATATATCAATTCTTAATGAGAAAGGAATTCATGTATTTGTAAGTTTAATGTTAACAATGTTTCTTATTTATTTCGTATACTTATATATCGATATATATTACGTTATTTCATAAAAAGATTTATAAAATGAAAAGAATATATTTTATATTATGATTCCATACAGGAATTTGTACCTAATCCAATGTCTCCTTATTCAACCATAAAATTTTCAAGATCTTTTATTTATGCACCGTTGATTTTTCCCACGGAACCTATAATGAATAAAATAGAGTCTAAAATCTGGAGTATGCATCGTGAAGAAATTTACTCATTTATAATGGAAGAAAGTTTGACTCCAAAAATATCTAATGTTAAAGAGATGATGCCGAAAATATTGGAATTAGCATGGTCACCACGGAACTTACTATTTCCAAACAAATGCCTTCTTGCGATATTGACTTCAACAGGGGCTGTCTTGATTGCTCATAAAATTTCCACAGATTGGTATCCTATATATGATTTGAGTTCTATACGTTACAATATTATAGAAGATGAAATTACTACAAAGCTGAAGGATATGACAAACCATTCTACTTCATTTTTAACACTCAAGAACTGTGTTCAAGCGCTACAAGCTTCATGTATGACTTGGAGTAGCCTCTTGGGAGATTTTGCATACCTTACTGTTGCTTATCGTAATGGGGATATAATTATTTATAAAGTTCCAATTATCACATATTGCAGCGAAATACCATCTATTAAAATTATGGGCACAGTGTGTTTGAACGAACATGTCAAAATAAATGCTTTGCATTGGATTACTATCAATGCAACAAAATATGTAATTGTTCTAGCATATTTTGATGGACGTATTCATGGTCTTACAATGGAAAATCCTGATCAACTAGTTGAATTTAAATCAATTGACAAATATTATGATTATGCAGACCGTATACCTGTTGGTACTATAAAAACATTTCCACAAACTGATCTATCTACAAAAATTCTTATTTCAAAAGGCAGTTTTCTGTTTCTGTTGCATTTAACAACAAATGGAACATTGAAAAATATACAACACTTGCAATTAGAAGGATTTACGATCTCAGGTAAAAAAAGAACATTATTATTGTTTTGTATATAAATTATAAAAACTCTTTTCATCAATATAATAAAATTAATTATTTTTAGGATTAATTTCCGCGAATATCGATTATGCATTAGTTACAATAGAAAATAGTTTAATGTTTGCAATTGATATACAAAAGAACAATTTTTCGAAAATCAGCATAAAGAATACATTACAACAAACTAATGTACGTTATTTGGGTCTTGCTCATTCCTTAAGCCATGCAATTTTTGTAAATGTAACTTCTCCAAATACTGTATACGATCATCTAGTAAACAAAGAACCCAGTAAAATTCATTTCTTTATTTTAAAGAACGAAAATTGGAATCCGTTACTCATTTTAAATAACAATAGAGAAAAAAGGTTTGAACTTTTATGGGACTGTTTAGAAGTAATCAGGTTGAAGGCAACAAAAGCGGAAGACCTTTCATCCATATTACCAAAAATACCATCTAATATGGAATCTTTATCTTTGAATGAGTTACGAATGGCAATGTGGATATCTATAATGATAGAAATCTGTGAGAAGAAGAAAGTAATTCAAGGCATAGGAAGTATTACGGGAGAAGTATCAGAAGCGCAACCTTTAATTTTCGTTTATACAGTTTGTAATTACCTCGAGCAATTGAGTGATAGTTCACCTTTGAGCCAAGAACAAAAGCTCTCTATATATTTACTAAAAATGTACTTGGAAGTTTATTTAGCAGGAGAAGAAAATGAAGAAGTTACTCCGCTTGCCAAACGTGCTGGAGATGTTCTACAAAAAATTTCGCAATTCGATACAAATAAAGTAGAATCTTGTAATTTATGTGGCGAAGTAATAAATGATCTATCTTGGAAAATTACTAAATGTTCACAGGGTCATATACTACCTAGGTGTGCTATTACTTTATTGCAAATAACTGGAATACATTATAGAGTATGTCGAGTTTGTGGCTTAATGTTTCATCCTTGTTTGGATCAAGTGTTTGAGAAAACGAGATGCCTTTTTTGTGATATACCTGCACATCAAGAGAATCGAGTATTAGGTTCAAAGTCTTCTGTTTCTTTAGGGAAAAGTTTGTCTAGACAAGGGATTTGTGCTTCAGAAATATCAGATGATCGACAACTGGAAGCCCTTACCGAAGAATCTTAATGTATGTACTTACATACATTAACATAGCTGTAAATATTTCATATGTGATATACTATTTTTAAAATGTCAAGTAATTTGTAAAATTGTATTTTCGTTTTATAATACACATTATTACCCACAAATGACTTATCGATTAAACAGTTAAATGATGTTTGAAGAACATTATCGTGTATGTAATTTTATACACCTTATTAGAAATGTTTAAACATTTTCAGTTATATACCGTCATTTTTAAAAACTCCTTTATTATATGTATTCAATTTTTGAATTTAGTTGAACATGTTATTGCCAGAGGGCAGCACTAGTTTACTTGATAGCGAGGAAAAGAAACTTAGTTAAGAAGAAAAGTTTTGACTGAGCTCAGGACTGTTTTCAACTAAGCGCAGGTTTGTTTAATTGTACACGTTTCCTTTGTCAACTTGTTGTTAAGTTTGTTACCTTGTATAATAGTCAATTTACAATGTAACTATTTTAAATAATATCAAGTTATGTTTTGGAGTAGTAACTTACAATGAAATAAAATATTTCTTTTTATTATTTTTAATATTTTGTGAATGAATTTATTAAATGACTGCCATAAATACTACAAAGTGGAGGATTCTGTGTACGAAAAGGTTTTAAAAGAAGTTTCATTATTATGTAGAAATTACAACGTACTCCGAAAATACGTACCAGACGAACGAATAATATAGGTTCTACAACGTCATAATAAAGAGATCCCTAAATAAACATAAAATCAAGCATATTTCAACCATAACAAATATAATTAATATTTTATGTATAAACGACGTTAGAGATTTCAATTATATATTGTATAAATGTTTACTTGTTATATTCATAAATTTTAATGTAAAATTATTATTATTTATTTTATCACACAGCATACAATAATATTATTATTTACTTTATCAAACATTTGTCATACTTGTTACAGGTATATTGAAAATACTACAGTAAGAACAAATTTTCGTGGCACAACTATATTATAGTAAGTTTGATTGCTTTATAACTATAATCATAAAAAAGTAATGAAGCGTTAATAGTATCAAATTGTCTATTTATTTTCTAATCCTTTAAACATTAAATTTAATTAATTTTAGCTGTATACTTAATTATATAATTAAGAAGATAATCCACTGGAAATTATATAAATCTTTACAAGAAAATGTTATTTTCAGACATATATAAACCATAATGTAAATTTTACTGGTCTGGGCCTTCGAAGCCAAAGAGTTAGCATATTCCATATTTAATTAGAAACGGGACACATTAAGAATATTTGCGCAGCTACTATGTCCTCTTCAAAGTAAGTAATCATAAAAAACTACATATATTGATCTCTAGAGGTACTGTATTAAAATTTATATTTAATTAATGTCAGAGTAAATAAAACAGAAGAAAATTCGGAACAAATATGTTATAAGAATCGGAGATATGTTTGGCCAACAACAAAGCGTAAATTTGAAAAATCAAAAAAAATTAGGGAATCAATTCGTTCATTATGCGATGATAGTAGTTCTAGTGAAGATAGCGAATCTGTTCAGCTAGCTGATTTTAATTTGCAGAAGACTAACACAAAAGATTCCTCAAAACAAGTTAAAGAACATGCTAAACATAAAAGATTAGGATTAAAACATAATAAGGATAGTTCAGTAGAAAATATACAATTACTTTCAAATAATAACTTAGAATTGGAAAGAAAGAAAATGTCCAATGAAAAGTGTAAGGTATCTGTGAAAGAGTCACTGAAGTCTAAGAATCATGGAAGCAATAAAAGAGAGAAAACAGACATTAGTAATGATGCAAAGGAACAAGAAGATAAAAATGGAAAGGTAGAAAGTAATGGATCAGAGACTGACAATGTATCTCAAAAACATGTTAAAAAAAGACATACCACATTAAAGTCTGCACAATCAAATTGTGTTCATTTACATAAAGATGAAGTTGAATCAAGTTCTGGTAAAGAATTTCAAGGTTGTAAAAAATCTACTCCATCAAGTACTGAAAAACATACAGATGGAAAAACTATTGAAAAGCTATGTTTTTGTCCTAAATGTAAGATTATTGCACTGTCAAACAAATTTAAGGAAGTTTGTTCAGAATATGAATTAAAAATGGAATGTGTGAAACGAACACATTTAAAAGAAGAATTAACATATCAAGAATATGTAAATATTATAATAAAACAGTCAAAGGATGCAATTAGTAAACTTAAAATGTTACTAAATGCACAAGAAAATGAACTAATGCGTTTTTCTGGAGAATGGACTAAGAAATGGTGTTTACGTGATTTAATTTATGGTAGTGAGGATGAGGAAAGTATAGTCTCAGAATGTGATAGCAAAGAAATATTTTCTGAAAATGAAGGTATTCCAATAAGTATTGAAAAGAATAAAAAAAATGAAGTTTCAGTACCAGTTGAAGTATCAAAAGAAACAGTAGGTTCTAATGAAACTGTTACATCCTTGGAAGATAACGATGCTGTATCTCCTATCTTAGGTAATAACAAAAGAAAAATAGTATCCAATAAACCACATTCAAAAATCAAGTCAGTAACTGATACTTCCAAAGAAAATTCTGCAGGGTGTCAAAAAGGTAAAATGAATGACTCCTTACAAGATATATTTGATGAATTATCTGATAAAAATGATGAAGTTGATAATATTGTAGGAGATACGGAAATGGAATTTGAAAAATTAGAAACTTTAAAAACAAAAAAATCTAATGAAAAAATACAGACAGTGGCTGACTCAAATAATGATTCAAATGTATTAAAGGAATTTGACAATAGTGAATCAGACGTAACAGCAGAGACAACTGTTGTGCTAATGCCAGTTCTTTCTCGAGATATACCATCGTCTAGCGATGATAATGAATCAGTATCAACGCTTAAAATTGAAAAAGATGTAAACAGATCATCCAGTGCACAATCAGAGGTGCTTAATGATGACCAACTGAAGAAACCATGGTTGGAAACAGATTCAGAAACATTTTCAACTGATGAATTCATTCCTGCAACGCCTACTAAAGTTTCTACTAACGGTAATATGAACGACATCCAAACTGAGAAATCGAAATCTGAAAGAGAAAATGAAACGAATGTAACAAGCGATACTTCCGTAAATGAAGACAGTGAATTGTATAAAATGGACATTTCCGAATTTCGTGCTAAACGTTATCTTCTTGACTCCAATTCAGATGATTCTATGGGTTCTTCATCTACAAAAGGAATTGACGATAAAGCTCATGAATCTGACGATAATAGCGAGAATAGACAAGCAAAGGCATCACTAGTAGTTTCTTCAAATAGTGAAAGCTCAAATTCTGACAATGGTAATAGTTTAGAATGTACAAAAGTGCCTTCTTCAAAGGTACAGAAAGTCCTTACCTTACCCCTTAGTAAACAAGATTCTTTACCAGATGAAGTTGTAGGAAACTTTGATCTCAGTGTTAGTGAAAGGGTGAAGAATAGACGAAGGAAAGTAATTAGTAAACGTGATTTTAAATCTGATAAAAAGCTGGAAATGAAATCTTATGTTGTTCTTGAAAATTTACCAAAAAAAATTCTTCAAAAACATGCGGATGCTTTGGAAAAGTCGCGGCAACATTTGGACTCTAAACAGATTAAAAGGTTTAAATTCAATTGAAATTACTTTCATTGCATATTTTCTTCTTATTACTTATGCATAACGTTTCTATTATCTTTTATAGTCTTATTAATTTGGATAGTCTCCAACGGGACAGCAAGAAAAAAAATGATTTGCCGCAGAGTTCCTCATTTATGAAAAAATCTAAAGGAAGCAAAGCAACAGAAGATACACTCTTGGATCACTTGAAAAAAGTAGAAAACGAAAAATTAATTGATCACTCTGAAGAAGATATTGATGGACACAGTAAAAGTACACCTGAGGAAACACAATGTGATTTTCAAACTAATGAAGAATTAATAATAGAAGCTGATAGAGAAGCAAAGAATATGCTGTTAAGTTTTGAAAATTCTGATGTTGGTAAGTATTTGAATTAAATATATTTTTAAGTTTATTCTTTATAAGTTTAAAGAATGAAATATGACCTAAAGTATTTACTTTTAGAAAATCAGAACGTGGTTTCGCAGGATGAGCATAGCGACGAAGAAAAAGATAAAAAAGTAAAAAATAGCACAGTGAAGTCTTCGAAAAAACCAGAGAAAAAAGCTTCCACTAGTGACGAGGTAAAATTGCAATATACATGAATTACTGTCTTATTTAGAAAAGTATTTATTGTCTATAGAAAAAATAATTATTTTCTGAAACTAACTTAGGACGATGAAAGTGAACGAGAGAAACGTAGATGGAGAGAGAGCAAGTTATTAACGATGAACATTTCGACTTCAGATTCTGAAGTTGAATGTACAAAGTGGAAGATAAAACAAGAAAAATTGAAAAAAAAGGCCGAAGAAAATGAGACGTGAGTTATTTAGCATGGCTTTTAAGTAAGCCAAAAACATATTAAATATATTATCAAAATTTTTTCAAATAGGGAAAATTCAGATGCCAACACTTCCAAGATAAAACGTAAAATAAGACCCCGTCGGAAAATTTTGGATTCTGATTCCGACGTGCAATTGGTAAATTCTGACTCGGATTCCGTTAAATCTTTACCGGTGGAAAATGACAAATCTTCAGACACTGATTCCTCGTCAAAAAAGAAGCAAAAAAAGACACGTAAACGAAGAGTGCATAAATCTTCTGATACAGATTCGTCACTTGCAGAAAAAAAGTACATTTTTATTGTTACTTAATAAAAGGACAATTTATTTGCAGTAGAATCTTTTAATGATATACTAATATTAATTTTGTTATAATTTCAGAGTGAAGCCGAAAAGGAAACGTATCAAAAATATGGATACAGATAGTGACGACGCGTCTGATGACGAAATGAACAATTCTCAAGGAACACCTAACGCAAAAGGCCGTAAAAATATCCGAAAAGTGATGAAAGATAAGCAAGTCGCAGAGAACACGAAACAAGCTGCAAAGGAAGAAGAAGAGAGGATTAAAAGAATTGCTGATCGGCAAAAATTAGTATGTATCGTTTTGTGATGTATATTTGTTTACTGCATATAAAAAGGTTACTGTTTTTGTAATTGTTCTCAAATGTAGTATAACCAAATGTACGAGGCGAGATTAGCCAGCGAAGAAAAAGTCGAGAAATTGGTATTAGATTTTAATACTGAAACAAAAGAAGAACTTGTGGTTGTTCATCCAGACATAGTGAAACGTTTAAAACCACATCAAGCTAAGGGAATAAAATTCATGTGGGACGCCTGCTTTGAATCCCTTGAACAGATCAAAACTTCTACGGGTTCTGGATGTATTATTGCACACTGCATGGGTTTAGGCAAGAGTTTACAAGTAATTGCTTTATCGCATACGCTCTTAACACATGAGGAAACTGGTGTGAAAACAATTATGATCGTTTGCCCCTTAAGCACGGTACTTAATTGGTACAATGAATTTAATTTATGGCTGAAAGATATTGAAGATAATGATATTGAAGTTCACGAATTAACTAAGTAAGTTACCTCTGTCTGTGTATAAGTACATATATTACATATATAATTGAATAATTAATTGCAATCTTTTATTATAAATCCATGAAAGATTGAAAAAGAATGTAGAGAGGAAGTACCAATTACAAAGTTGGTACAGAACAGGCGGTGTCCTGCTGATAGGGTACGAAATGTTTCGAAACCTCAGCGGTGTTAATAATAGAATGCGAAAAGCTATGAAAGAGGAAGTGCTGCGCTATTTGATAGACCCCGGTCCAGATCTAATAGTTTGTGACGAAGGCCATTTATTAAAAAACGAAGATACCGCTCTCAGTAAATCTATGAAACGTATTAAAACATTACGGAGAATTGTTCTCACGGGAACACCGCTTCAAAACAATTTAACAGAATGTGAGTATTGATTAGGGTCAAGTAATAACATGTATATTTGTATGTGTATATATATTTAAATGATACGAATCAATTTTCTACAGATCACTGTATGGTACAATTTGTAAAACCGAATCTTTTGGGAACCAAAAGAGAATTTTTAAACAGATTCGCAAATCCTATAACTAACGGTCAATTCGACGATTCTACCGAGTACGATGTTAAATTAATGAAAAAACGTGCGTACGTTTTACATAAAATGTTGAAAGGTTGCGTACAGAGATTCGATTATTCCGTTTTGACGCCTTTCTTACCACCAAAGCAGGAATACGTTATTTTTGTACGCCTCTCAGATGTACAGATGAAGATGTATCGATACTATTTGGATAATATAAGTCGGTACGGAAAATGATCAAACTTTTAATAATATTATAATACTAATTTTAATAACTTTTTTTTAATTTCTTGGACATATTTTTTTTTATAGGCGTCAGCGTTCTGAGAAAGGATCTCTTTTCGCAGATTTTCAATCGTTACAGAGAATATGGACGCATCCTGTAGTATTGCGTTTGAATGCAGAGAAGGTTGAAAGAATGAACGAAAAGAAACTTTCAAGTGATTCAGAAGGTTCGTTAAAAGACTTCATCAACGACGATTCTGAGTCTGATTCCACCACTACGTCGAGTAGTAGTGATGAAAACGAGAATGCTGACAGTGCAGAGTCCAATCCTGCGCCGAAAAATATAAGAAGCACAAGAAGTACTAATCCCGGTATGATTTTAACATATATGTTTATTAATTTATAACCGAATATAAGTTACACAATGAAACAATCACGTGTAGACGTCGCAGTGGTTATCGAACCCGAGGAGACTGAAAAAAAAGACGAAGAATGGTGGACGCAATTCATTGAACCAGACGATTTCGAAGATATGTCTATTTCCTCTAAACTTGTGCTTCTTTTCGCCATTCTGAAAGAATGCGAACAACTTGGCGATAAAGTGTACGTGAACCTTTTCCGACGTTCTTAGCTTTTAAAATTTTTCAGTGAAGGTGTATTATGTATAAAACATATTTTAGATTGGTATTTTCGCAATCTTTGTATTCGTTAACTTTAATCGAGAAGTTTTTGAAAAAGATTGACGACGAAACGCAAAAAGATGAAAGCTCAGAGTATATGGGACATAGAGATAGTTGGTCGTTGGGTTTAGATTATTTCCGATTGGATGGCCAAACGTCTGCCGAAAACAGAAGTATATGGTGCAAGATATTTAATCGACCAACAAATACGAGGGCAAGGTTGTTTTTAATATCGACACGCGCCGGTGGTTTAGGAATTAATTTAACTGCCGCCAATCGAGTAATTATTTTCGATGCAAGTTGGAATCCTTCCTACGATGTACAGAGTATATTTCGTGTATATAGGTATGTTATATTGGCTAACTGTAAAAAATCTTACAATTATTCATTGACAATTGAATAATTATAATTAATCTTTTATCAAATTAATAGGTTCGGACAGAAGAAGCCGTGTTACGTTTATAGATTTTTGGCCGCTGGAACAATGGAAGAAAAGATATACAACCGACAAGTAACAAAATTGTCACTTTCTTGCAGAGTTGTTGACGAGCAACAAATCGAACGTCATTATAGAAATCATGATTTAAACGAGTTATATAATTTTGAACCGTATACAGATGAAGGAAGACCCACCTTAAACTTACCAAAGGATAGATTATTGGCGGAAATATTTTTGAAACACAAAGATCTTGTAGAAAATTATCATGAACATGATTCCCTTCTGGAAAATAAAGTAATTCTATATGAACCGTTACTTTGAAACTCTGGGACGAAGGAACGAATTTATTTTATTTATGTAACTTTTGTGTTAACAGGCCGAGGAAGAATTGAACGAGGAAGAAAGAAAACAGGCTTGGTTAGAGTATGAAGAAGAAAAGAAAGGAAAACCACCGCTTCTAATGTATACTGCGCCAACTTATCCAACTGATGGAATGATAAACCATGGCCAACTCGGTTTACCGTGGTCAAATATTAATACAGATTATGAAAAACTCCAACAGCTTATACGTAAAGACGTAAGTCCGCGAATTATATTATTTTCATTTATATGAAATGATTTATTCATATAATTTATATTTGTAGTATCCAAATGCAACACCCGAATATCAACAAATGATGACAGCTCGAGTATTAACTGATATGTACAGTTATTGGGAGAAACAGGCTTTCCATAATACATCTGCGAATAGATTGCCTGAAATGGTATTTAAAATGATGTTTACAGTAAAGTAAAGAACGATTTAAAATTATTTATTAATTATTTATTGATTGAAACTTTATGAATAACAGAATGCAGGTTTAATGCAGCATCAGATGAGAACACAGGTGCAGAATTTGGCTCCGAGACCTCACGTAATAAGAAATACTAATAATGTAAGTGGACAAGAAAGAAACGAAATTCCGTCTACTGGAATTTCTACGTATTCAAAATCCGCAGATGCCGACGATGATGTTGTAGAGGTAAGTATAAATTCATGTAATTATAACCACTTTAAACAACTAAAATTCTAATTTATAACGATAACAAAACACCGTATAATAATTTCAGGTTATACCAACAACGACGAATAATAAGAATAACAAAAATCAAGAAGAATGAATGCTATAAGAAATGCAATCTAGTTCATTAAAAAATAATAATGCATATTCTATATTGTTTTTTCTACTATGATAGCTATTTAATATATTCGCTACCATTGTTCAAAATGATTTTACAATGATACAGATCCTCGTCATTGATTTGTAGCTAATATATTTATGTTACAAAAAACATATCTCACGTGTATCACACATGAGTAGCAAACAAGTTAATGGTGTGTCACTAACTACAGTGAAAAGTATATTCAGTGTATGTTTTTTTATATATACACAGTATATTCATTGTAAGTATTTCTCCATAATTTACTATCGCTAGGGATAAAAGTAACTTTGATTATATACATAGTATATATATTTATTATCAGTATTAATGTAATATAATGTTAGTATAATCTTTCTTAATATAATACTGTCATTAATAGAATAAAATAGTATGTGTATAATAAAAATTTACCTTTTACGACATACACATTTAACAGCTATAAACTCCAGAAATTAAAAGTTCATTTTTTAGGCAAAACATATCTCCAGCCGCGTTTTAGTAAAACTTTCAATTTCGTTTTTATTTTCAGATACCTCGGAAAGTCTACTAAATTTTTATTCTCAGCATTATTAATTTTATGATCGTACAATTCTTCTGCGATGATGTCATTCCAATTTGATACTTTTGTTTCCGGATTAAATTGCAGCCAAGCTGTGTAACGATATCTACGTGTCCTCAAAGTGTATCCCATAGCTTTTATTTCCTTCAATCGAGGTTCGTCACTGTTTGGATTCATAGAAGGCTTAATACCTGGTCTTGGATATTGTCCAAAAACTGCATTTTTCCATGGCAGCAACTGCAAATTTTTTCGTATGATTCATTACATATTACTTTGGATACTGAACATCATTTTTAGTATTTACTTCTTGCGTTGTAGCGGCTCTTATAAGCGGCATAAGAGAAACTCCTTCGCTGCAAACGACTTCCGAACATTTTTCTTCTATTTGTGTAGTGTTTTTTTTGCCATTTTCTTTAAGGCAAATTGAGATCGGAATGTTTGCTAAATCTGCAATGGTTGGAAAAATATCAACTAATTCCACCATAGAATCTATAGTTAATTGTTTTTTTAATAGCGAATTATTTTTTAAGCTTGGAATCGATATTATTAAAGGTACTCTCAGAGTAACATCGAAATTGCTATATTTGGCCCACACTGCACGTTCGCCCAGTGACCATCCTATGCAAACATTAATTTTCAATATCCATAGAATTAAAAATTACAATTTTGCTATGAAATGTTTTCACTGACCATGATCAGACATTAGTATTATGGTAGTATTCCGTCGAAGCGATAGAATTTCTAAACGATTTATTAATTTACCAATTAAGTCATCAATATAAGTCACAGCTGCATAATAAGATTGTATAATTAATTTTCCAAAACTTCCTGTGAATCGAACAATAAGATCAACATAAGGCTTTCAATAATTATACAAACTAACCATACCTGGTATCTTTTCCCATGGAAAATTGAGATTTAAACTTTCAATGTCCTTTCTTTTCCTTAAATCTATCCAGGGATTATAAGCAATACTACTAATATTTTCTGGCCATTTATACGGATATGGTACTTCAAATTTATGCAGTGGATGATATTCTGGAAGAATATTTTATAAATATTTTCTAGATCGTCAAAAACAATGATTACAACTGGCGATAACAATGAAGTTTACTTAAATATCTTTTAGGATATTTGAATGGTATATGGGGTTTCTGAAATCCAACTGCTAAAAAGAAAGGAGCAGGACTGCTTGCATAATTTTGTATAAAACGTTTAGCTTCTTGTAGAATTTCTATGTCTGGTAAAGTCTTATTTGGCATTGATGAAACTTTAACTGGGCATATCTAAAAGCAATTTTCAGAGAACAATAATGTAAATATATTATTTATTTATAAAAATAATGGCTGATCTTAACAAGATTTTGTGCAGGTGGTATTTTCTGAGACGTTTGACAAACTGGTGCATCCTTATATCTTTCTGTATAAGGATGAAAAGGTACTTCTGTCCATGAGTAAGGGCTGTCATCAGAGTGGTTTGAACTGATTCCTGTAAAAAATTAAGTAGTATTTAAATAGGATAATGAATACGTATTTATATTTTATAAGTCGAAGACCTGGATGGAAAACTTTTCCTATAGATTTGGTAATATATCCATGATTTTTCAAATATTCAGGCAATGTTGTAAAATTGCCACTATCTTCCCGCCAATAGCTATAAAAATCATAAAGTTTAAGTGTATCCGGTCTTCTACTGGTTAAAAAAGAGTTTCTACTTGGTGCACACAAGGCTTGCTAAAAAGAAATAAATATTCTTAGATCATAATTCAACATATTTATGTATCATTTATTGGCTGCCTCTATCATAAATGCGTTTTAAAGATACCCTGTTCGATACTAACCTGAGCAAATGCTTGCGAAAAAATGGCAGCTCCTTTTGCTAATCGGTCTATGTGTGGCGTATAAGCATTTTGATCGCCGTAACATCCTAAAGTTGTTCTTAAATCATCAACGATTATTAGAAGAAAATTATGTTTTTCCGCTACACACCAATTAATTGAAATTATTAGATATACTACAAACAACATTTGTTATAACTGAATAAAGTACGCTTAAGTCTACAATATACAAACGCAATTTAAATCAGGTTTGATGAACCATTCTGACAAGAATCACCTTGTTCATTCGAAAAGTACTTCTTGTACAAATATGCAATGGATAATATTGTATAGCGAAAAATATTGAAACATTATGTTAAACAACCAGAGGATAAAAATTCTCTTTAACTTACTATTGCACTTTATTTTTCAACGTACAGACATACAAATAAAAATGCTACATAATACTTACAATTCTACGATATCTAATACAATAACTACAATGACACGTGTAATATAAATTACATTAAAATAATACAATAATATAAAATAGTAAAAATCAGTATGGAAAGTCAAGAATTTTTATATAACATGCGCACAAATTTGCTGCTGCAAGTCCATCCTTTTCTTTGCACTTTATTTTTAAGTTTACCACACCAGATTTTTCAATCTACTAAACTGTATTTATGGTTGCATTCGTCGAGTATTCAATTGAGATTTAACATTTTAAATCTGTCTGAGTTGCTTTTCACATTTTTATTTTGTTCTTTTTCTTTTACTTACAATATATTTTAAATATGATACTATTACTCAAAAGGCAGGTATTAAGTAGAGTCTACAGAATTTTTAAATACGAAACATAGAAAAGAATGTAATACTTTTTTCAGGTAATGTATCAAGTTAGAAAATTGCTATGTATTATATAAAGCTTTCATTTATATTTGGATAATTAGAAGTCATTGAAAAACGACTCAGAAGTTTCCTCTCTATTCCAAATCTCTAGTATTCAGAAATAGAGTCATAAAAATGCGAGTATTAAACGAGGGTCGTTGCACTCAAAATAGTAATAAAAGCGTAATGAACAGTGACTAGCCAAGGGGTTAAAAAATAAAAAAGGAGCAGAAAAGCTCGTGAAGAGAAAGGAACAATAATATTTTTCAAACCGAATGCTTACGGCCCCAGTAAAATACTCTAATTTATACTGCTACAATTATTTATCTTCACAATTAAAGTCAATAATTCATCGTGAATCATTCTCTGGTTTCTTTCTTAACGATTGATGATAATCTTTGTTCATCTGCGTTTTTCGTACAGTCATTTACATTAATATTATGTTTTGCCTTAAAGTCAGTCTTAAAATTTACTTGGGGGTTGGTAGTATCATCTTTGAACATTTCAGTATAATGAAAACTACTCCCATTTCCAGTCTTTGTGTTTGTGCTAGCATTATTGCCAGAACCATTTGAATGCACTTCACTGAAGTGTTTACACAGCATTACAGTTGTACTGAATTCTGTTTCGCATCCTGGAATCTTGCATCTAAAACGTATACTCGTTTGAAACATCTTTTGAAAATGAATAATTAAAATAATATAGTAAACTCACCGGAATATTTCATTATTTTTAGTTCCTTGTACTACTGGCAGTTTTGAATTAGCATGATTGTCCTGGTAATGCTTCCATAAACCAGTTACATTGCTCACTTGTGCCCCGCAACCAGGAATCTTGCATCTAATTAGTGAATAATAAGTTAAAAACAAAGTAATATATTTGTTTCGGAAGTGCATAAATATTTATTAATTATTATTAAGGTATTGTCAAACTTACAAGAAGAAACTGACTGTCGAAGCTTTCCCTTGTTTTAATTTCACTATTGATTTACTAGAATTTGAACTAATTGTATTGGCTACTAATTTATGACTGTCTTGATGATGACGATAGTGGGATATATATTTATACTTTCTCCCACAGCCATTGGTAGCACATTTATAGATTTCTTGTTTGTATCTAGACATACGCTGTTTCTTTGGAGTGTATTCTTCATCATCAGAACAGTTACTGTTCGTTTCTATAGTATTTTCTTCATTTTTTGAAGCATCACGGTTTAAATCGTTTCTAAAGATTCGTTCAAGATTATCCAATTCTATTCTGTGTTCTTGATTTCTTGAGCTCATGGTACATACCTCATTTTTTAAATTTTTCGTAATCGTAATATCTCCATTTACATAAACTACATTATTTTTTTCTTGGGAATGTTCTATTTGAAGTTCTGAACACTTGTTTGTATTGCCCTCATACTTGCATAAGAAATTATCTGTATTTATCATTAGATTGTCAGTGATAGGAAATCCACTGGCTTCATTTAACGACTCAGTAGTAGAAGAGTAATCTTCTTTGTTCGCGCTATCATTTGGAGCATTCTGATCATGCGGGGCTTCTTTCTTTTGTTGTTGAATATTGTCATTTCTGTGAATACTTTGTTCGCTATTATCATCGTATTGGTGTGACTTTATTGCAAAAGTTTCATTCTGTCTTTTCTCATAGCAGTCCTCCGTGCTTTGTACAACTTCTTCGTCCATTGCATTTTCTAGATCTTCGAAGCATATAACTTCTGGTTCAGTTGGCAGTGTTGGTGGCTGTCTGTGACAGCTTTCGATATGTTCCTCTAAATTACTACTGGTTGTATGTAAAGACCCGCAATTTGTATATGGACATATAAATACATTTGTTTCATTGTTATGCCATTCTTGATAATGACGCCACATGCTTCCAGGATCAGATAATTCTTCTCCGCATCCTGGTTCCCGGCAGCTAGATACAATCGATACATTAGATAAAAATCAGTTATTCTATTACAAAGAACAATGCTAGTCTTCATGTTATATTCACTCTAACTCCATACTTTTAAATTACCAAATTAACTTACATAAATCTGATTTTTAAAGCTTCAAGAGCTTCGTGTGTTTTGTATTCGTCTTGATTTGTAAATATCTTGCCACAACCTCGTTGTTTGCATGTATATATTTCCTGAAAAATCGCAGTTCATCAAAAATAAAAAACCTACCGCGACACAATTAAGAGGCACAAGAACATGGCAATGCTGAATAAACGTTGTACGATTTGTTTTGAGTTAGGGGTCGTTGAACCCGTTAAATGGCTCTGGCGGTTATACCTTTTTTGGAGCTATTTCCTCGATAGTGCGATTCCTCGATACGAATCTGATGACGCTGACTTCGGTGGGCCTGTCTGTGCAGGTGTCTGTACCCTGGCCCATCCTGGCCGGTGTTCGAGGAAAAACGGCTAGTAACGACGCGTTTCGTGGCCTCACATAACCTGCGCTCACCGATGGTTGGTTCGGTAAGGAATTTTTCCTACACCTTGAATGAAAGTCCCGAACGCGCAATCATATCCACGAACGGGATGCTTTGTCGGACTACTTACCAACAAAGTGCGCTCCCGTTCGCGCCGGTCTATCTTTCCTCTTGCACCTCACATTATACCACCGTTAATAATATCAATCACTTGTTGTCATTTCAGTGCAACCGGGCTACCGTCGCTTTCCCGTCCACCATTGATGCTTCTCGCATCTCTAAATACAATTGAGAACCACTGTCTGAGGATACGTCATTTGAGCTCAATAGCTTTTCGCGTTACTTTCCGACTGGCAAACGCATTTATTGTTGTAAAATAGTTATAATATATATTCAAATATACATATGTACCAATGCCTATTAATTTTTAATCGTACGATCATTTTCTTAATTGTTATAGGAAATATTTTTCTCTATGAAAGAACCCCGGTTCAGATTGACGCTCCATCAGCGCGTGCGTATATACATTCAGGAGCGTTGTTTAGCAATCGTATCGCAGGAGTGCGCTAATGGCGGCATCAGTTTTGAAACTTTTATTTTCTTCTTTGAATCAACTCTTTCACAGAAGCCTCTATCTCCTGGAAATCGACGAAGCATAGAAACCGAATGATACCGGAGTTTCGATATGCAAAATATTCTTAATATACATATACTACATTAATATACCACTGTGTATATTACTTCAAAGAATGTCACGTTAGAAGCGACCGAGTCAAAGATTGTTTATCATAATAATTTGTTAAAATATCCAATTAAGGTAAATTCGTACATCATATCATAAAGAAAATAATTTTTCAGTATTCAGCTTCTGAATAAAATCCTTTGTGACTAAATAAAAAATGTTGGGCCTTACAAAGACGGTTCACTGGATAATTAATAAATGCGTGACAAGCAAAATTGAAATGTTCCCATTAAAAAAGTATGAAGCATCAAACAACGGTATGATATTTTGCAGTATGTATTTATTTCCAATAAAAAATCTTTCTATGAATACATATATTACAAATGACAATATACTCTAAGTGTCAACGTGTCAACCGTTTGTGCGTGAATGTCAGCCGGGTCACAGACAGCAAGGATGCGTGCTAACACATCAGTATCGATTTACCTTAGCACCTGGCCTGCCGTATCGCTAAACTATATCAGTTTACCATCGTTTCAGTGAAAGTATAGTCCGCGAAGACTGATGCGCTTCCATTTTCGTTTAACGCGTTAAGCGCCACGAAAATCTTGAACGTTTTATGCATGATTTGTTCCTTGGTAGCAAAGGTAAATAGGAACAATTATTAATTATTGTGCATCAGAATTCTTACATTACACTATTGTTAACTTATTCCTCTTATATCCTTCATAGCAAAGGTAAATGGGAACAATTATTAATTATTTTGCATCAGAATTCTTACATTACACTATTGTTAATTTATTTATGTTGTTCAATATTTTTAGTCGACATATTGTAATTTTTGTCGAGCAATTCAGAAGCGTCAGCCACTGGTGATCGACACGGCATTTAACGTGTTAAAGGATGCGCATTCTTCGCGTACTGCTCGTTGCATTAGTTGCATGGTTTCAACGCTGCAATCGTTATGTTAATGGCCAAGGTTCCTATGTACTTAAATCTGCTCGTTCACACCGGGATTTTCTTACCGTATCTTCCCATTTTTAACATTTCATATTTGCAGATACGTTTGCGGGAACGATGGACGAGGAAGATGGAACTCCAGTGCCGTCACACATAGTGGTCACATCCTGGAACGTATGGTTTAATATTTAAAAATTGAAGGAATAGGCATGATACATTCATAAGTGGCTTCCGGGTGAGAGCCGTGTTCAGTAGAAATTTATTCCCAACGTTTCGTCATCATTGCAGCTAGCTTCATCAGGAGTTAAAGACACACTGATAATGATATGCACCTAGGAAGACTGTCTTTACATAGGTACCTGGTTCATTTCTCTGGATCAGTAATCACCAGTAGGTTTTAACTGTCCAACTAACCAATTAAGTAATCACCAGTAGTTTTTAACTGTTCAGCTGACCAATTAAAAACTGCTGGTGATTACTGATCCAGAACATGAACCAGGTACCTATCTAAAGACAGTCTTCCTAGGCACACATCAGTATCAGTGTATCTTTAACTCCTGATGAAGCCAGCTGTAATGATGGCGAAACATTGAGAATAAATTTCTACTGGACACGGCTCTCATCCGGAAGCCACTTATGAATGTAATATTCCAGGCCGTGAAAGCATTAAAGCTACGAATAGACATGGTGTTCCATAATATGTGTTCACCGTGAGACAAATGATAATGCGTGTTAAATCATAGCGTGTACTCATAGTCAACGATACGAGATGTCTAATTTATGACTTTTGAAGGGTCGTGCGTATTGACTGTGAGCGCATATTATGAAACGGTATCATTCATTTGAAAAAGTCTCTTACACGCGGAATAACGTGTACTCGTCGCAGGACATGCCATTTTCTGGGATTGCAAAGGAGAATGGAACATGGGTCGGTAAGGGATACGCGTTTTACATCTTTAACTTAATCAGTGCGAAGCTGAATTTTACGTATACTATTATCCCACCGAACGAACACATTCTTGGAGACGAGAATAATGGTGTCCTCGGACTGCTTTACGAAAAGGTTGAACGTTTAGTTGAGAAATATGTCATTCTTGACACGTTGACCGCCGCGAGAATTTACA
Source organism: Nomia melanderi (assembly GCF_051020985.1). NCBI lineage: Eukaryota > Metazoa > Arthropoda > Insecta > Hymenoptera > Halictidae > Nomia > Nomia melanderi. Next base: position 5,565,632 of record NC_135012.1, read on the forward strand.
GTGTATAATATTACTTATCATATCATAACAAAGGAAAACAGTATTAGAATTAGTTATTAACACTAACCATACCAGCACTCCTACCGTAACTAATCAAATAACTGGCCACAAAATAGAGATAACAAATTAGATGATCAATTTCTCTTAGCGGAAACAGAAGCAAAAGAAAGAATGAAAATTGAAAAACTAATTAATCGGACAATAAAAGAACTAATATAAAATTCAATGAACAAAAGAAAACGCAGATAAATCCGGCCATTTGACCGGTACGGTTAGTGTTAATGATTCAGTATCATAGTTCTGAAGTTACGCTATCATTTAATTACTCATGTTACTATATAAATATTTTAATTCGATATCAGTTTTGTAATTGTTTTCTAATCATTTGGACGGTCCGGTCGTCGGTGACTACAGTGGCGGTCAACGCGTTAACACTCTGCACTCGAGAGGCGACTGTCATCATTTAATTCGATATACCAAAATTCTAAAGTCTTCCACAAAATATTAAACTTCGCGTAATCTATAAATGTGTGATATATTGAAATAATAATTTTGTTTCTTAAGTTATGTGTGTTCTCTCATTCAGTTCGTTTCGAAGAATGTCGTCTATAACTGATTGGAAGATGTTGAATATTTCTAGACTTCCGAGTGCAAAGGGTTAAAACACAAGATAAGAGGAGAATGAAGATTATTTTTCATTTGAACAGAAGGTGGACATGGCTGTCGCATTTCTCCCGGTGCTACCCGAAATGGGACGGTACTGTGAATTCAGTGCGTTCTTGGATGAAACCAGCATAACGGCTGTAATGGAGAGACCGCAAGAGTCGGCTACTGGTTCCGGCCTCCTTGCGCCATTCGAGAGAACCGTTTGGCTTCTGCTTTTGGTGTCATTGATCTGCGTTGGGCCGATTATTTATCTGTTCGCTAGCATTAGGTGCTCTGAATTGTTCGAGTTGAAATATTAACCCCTTGGCTTACAATAACGTGCGAGACTCGTGCTGAAGATTTTAAACAGAATTTAGCAAAAATAAATATTACTCGAGTCTTGTAAATTCAAATGAACTGTCATGTTTCCGTTACCTATTATTATAGTTTAAAGCAACGGTGGACATAAATTATGCATACAGTTTTTCTCTTTCAATACATTATTAGTGACAAAATTATTGTATTGATCACAGTTGAGAAATCAATCATAAGGCAAGGGGTTAAACAATTCTTATTTGAGAACTTTTTATGATAGCCTCGATCGTAGTAGTTACTTAATACTAGAATTATCGTACCGGTCAAAATCATTGGTTTACTTTTCTTTTGTTTCGCAATTATTGATATTTTAAAAGCATTGATATTCGAAATGAGCTTGGAAATAAATAGTATCTGTTGAATACTATAACGAATATCCGAAGAAACTGAAAATAATTTATTGCTACAATTTTTATAAGGATTACATGTTAATCATATTAAATGCTCGGCAGTTTTAGCGTTAAACAAATTATATTATTTCGAGGAAAGCCTGCAGAATAAGGATAAGGATAAGGATTGTATAATATCGACCAGCGAAAGCATCAAACCTTTAATTGCAATTTATTTGTTAAATGTAGGGCGAAGTTGTGGCGCGATCCGGATTCAGAAAAATTTACTGTGTTGTCCTGTTTTTGGTTCACTTATAGTTCCCTTCTGAAACAGGGAACCAACATCGTTGCTACAACAGGTGAAACGTTTAATTACTGTTTCATGATAATTGGGAGCAGTGGTGGCTCGCGTATAGATTTGATATTATCGATAACATTTAATATAATGAGTCCTTTTTTCTTTAATTCTTTCTTTATACTTGTACAATATACAATCATTAAGCTTAATGTCAGTAGCCATCTCCAGTTTATGGAAAAGAGACAAACATTTTCAAACGGAGGCTAAAAATTTTCTGGAGCAGCAGCTCTACTAATTTTAATTACGGGCCGCCACTGATTGAGATCAATTTGTACGTTTTAGAATTATATCACGATTCTCTGATACAACGCAGATTCGACGCGAATGCTTTTCGCTACATGGTGGATTTTTATATTGATATTAACATCGTTCTACACTGCAAATCTGACGGCGTTCCTTACGAAACCACAGTTTACCTTATCTATAAGTTCTTTGCAAGACATTGTTCACAAAGGATACAGTTGGGTCACTTACAAAGGACGCACCGTCGATTTTCTTCTTTCTCAGGTGAAATTTAAAGGTGACCATTCAGGATTTATATTACTGCGAGCAATAATAATCAGCAAATTATTTTCATTAGGACCGTTACAACGATTTAAGTTTATTGAACGCCAGCAAACGGCAAGGGAAAGGTGATTTTAAGTATTACGAATCATCGAGAGCCATATTGAAAACTGTGAGCACGAGTACGTATTAACAATTAATGTGTTTCATGTAAATACGCGTTTAACACTATATTCACGGAATGAGTCAATTTGACTCATATTGAATTTTATAAGCATTAATTGTATCCTAATTGTTTACCCTTAAACCTCTAATTTCTAAGATCTAAATGAACGGATAACAATTTCTCGGAGAACAATAGAACAAACTGTACAGTAAATGTCAGTAAATCGAGTGTTAAATAATGTCGACATATTGCCGAGACCAAACTTCCACGTTTGGAATGCTAAGTTGCAAACAAATGATTTAACTATTCGAACAGCAAGAAAACGATACATAATTTCTTTATTCTCTATGATTTAAGGATTCAGTTTCTAATCTAGCAATATCTGCAAAAGGTTTTGTACAGCTTAACACCAAAACTACCGAGTATTTAAAATCTTCGCCACAAGCCTGACACGATATTGTAGGTCAAGAAGGGATTAAGAAAAATATTTTAATTCCATTTTTTCTTCTTTCAGAAAGACTCTTCCTAGCTGAAACACATTACTTGCAAACATTAATATTCAAGGATTATGTGAACAAAACTCGCTATCATTTGGATCACAGTCTGCGCTGCACTTACGTGATAATGCCCGGAAGTATCTTGGACACGAGTCGCGCATTTGGTTTTTCTTACGGTTCGACCATTCGAAAACCTTTGAATAAAATGTACATTTTCAAGAACATTTTGAATAAGAAAATCAGGTGAAATAGGGGCGTAAACAGTTTATTTACTTTCAGGTTGATAAGATTGGTAGAAGCAGGCATCGTTCAACAGAAGCAAGAAGGAGATCTTCCACTGGCGGAAATTTGTCCGGTGGATCTTCGTTCAACGGAAAGACAACTCAGGAACACTGATCTCCTTCTGACGTATAAAGTCGTCGTGGCTGGATACGCGATCGCGGCAACTATTTTTCTGTTTGAAATTATCTGCGCATTTCTCTCGAGCCGAGTGAAGAATAGAAAGCGGAGCGGTCCGCGAAATTCTCTTGCTCCAGCGCAAAGAGCAAAGAAACAATCCGTTAAAAATGTCCCGCTACGCGTAAACTTTTTAGATAGAGCTCCGCAAATAATACATAAGAACACCCAACACGTTTTGACGCAAGCTAATAAGCAGTTAATCAATGGAAGGAACTACTATGTCGTTACGGACAGAGGAGGGGACAAGAGATTGATTCCAATTAGGACACCGTCCGCTTTTCTGTTCCAATATTCCGTTTGACCACGCTAGATGTTGACGGTGATGGAAAAATGAAATGACATCGACGGATGTATATTTTAGAATATTTGTGTCGATCGGTAATGAGAAATAAACAGTGATTTCTTATGTTATCTCAATGTAGTTGAAAAACTTCTTTTCCTAACAAAGAGATGCGATGTTCATGGAGATACATTGAATGTCATCGCGTTAGTAATTTTCTTATTTAACACTAGAACTAAAAAGCACTTAAACCGACTTTCAAAAACTTCTTTATAAAAGCTGGAAGCGTGGATTTATTAAGATCCTAATTGGTTTACATTTTAGCTTAGGTGTGACCTAATTGTATTCTTTAGTAATTTCTCAAAGGTCAAAGTCAAAAAAGGGTCAAGGAATGAGTCATTTTGGCCCATCTGGTAATTCTAGTGTTAAGCAAAACTGTACTTGTACTCATTGCATTTTTTATAGATGCAATAAACCCTTCCGAAAATCCCTAATAACTCATTAATTACGACTCAAATCTAACTGAACCTGACATTGAAAAATTGCTAGACGCCCACTCTAATTTCTTCAATTATAAAAGTTCACCGATTATGTCTATCAACTACGAAAATTAATTATTTCCTCGGCATCCGTCAACAAATGCTAGACTATCTGGGGACATCGTCTCGAGAAATAACTAATAACTAATCAACGCAACGCAAAATCCTATCAAAAGTGATAGGGGAAAGTAGAGGAAGTTCCATTCTACGATTTCCAGTTACAAATGTTAATCAGTCATTCGTGGGAATCGAGTTATTAATGAATTATCCATCGATTACGCAGACCACTGCGAACGTCATTGTGCGTCCTTGTCTCTCCCGCGAAATCATATATCTATCCTTGTCGGATACCTCCTTGGTCATCATGCTTTGCGCGTAGGTACCAGGGACTGATGAGATGCTTTTACCAAGTAGGTGGCACGGGGAACGCTATCTCTGTCCTTGTCTTACACATTGCGGGGTTATGGAAAAGTCTGAAAATGCCCTACCGCTAGATGGCGCTGCTATCGCCCGCAACCAAATCAACTATCCTTGTCGCACAGTAGAACTATCCTTGTCTTACACATTGCGGGAATGGAAAAACGCTAATTTTGAATTACCTCCCTTGCACTTAACGAGTATTATAACGTGTCTGTCATGTTAATAATTTGTGATTAATACATAAAATGCTTATAGATTTGTGTTTAACATTAGCAAAAATGAAATAAGTTTTTTGTAAATTGCGATGCTGCCCTCACTCGATGGATGGTTGAATATTGTTAGTAGGTAATTAATTAAAAAGCGATGTCTATTAGTATTGTTATTTATTTATATTTTACATTAATACTTCAGAATGTCATGTTATTATTGTATAACATTTGTGAATCATAAAATAACAATTACGAAAGCTTATTGAGATAGTCACTACAGTTGTGAACTGTTTATAATACACTAAAATAAATTTAGGAAATATTAATATATCAAAACAATGATAAGAGCGATGGGTATTACTTGTTGCAAGTTATACACTTATGACACATATTTAATAGTAATATATAAATATACAATTGTATTATATATATTATAATATATTTATGTACACTTCCTTAAAATAAATTTATCAATGAATATTTCGAAATTCTTCAACTCCATATATCGAAGTCTGTGATAGGAACTGTGTTTCTCCCAGATGATCCCTGTACAGAAAAGAATTCATAATAAATAATAAATACATAACAGGATACAAGTCTGCCAATTATATCAGCATATTTACCACACTACGATAACAAACAAACCCTTTATTTCAAAATTGCAGTAAAATACTTGCAATACTTGCAATACAGACATCATTATATATCAAGAAAAATTTGTCTAGCTACAGATCTAGAGAAATGCGTTACTCGCACACACTTGACATTCTTTACAAACGCAATTACTCGTCAAAGTTAACTAAATTATGACCCCCATGTAGTCACCAGCAGAGACTTATCTGTCTAAAATTCTCTAGCGGTCCACGCTAGGTAAATCGATCCTCTTCCTCTTCCCTGTAGTCTTCGTTGTTGTGCTGTGGTCTTTAGAAGCTAAAGATGGTAGCGTGCAACCTTTAGATTCCGCAGCCAGAAACCCTTTATGTTGCAGCCTTCTAATGTAGGTCGTATTAGGTATAACCGAGACAGATCCGAAGTAACAAACTTCCTTAGGCCGAGTGATGGACACCGGTGATGGTCTTTGCGATTCCTCTACCGTTTGCTCTGCTTCAGGTTCCACTTTGTCGCCAACTACTCTATCCTTCACAGAAGTCATATGCCATCTGGAAATGTTGGCTGGTGTTAAAATCAGCAATCAACAGGACAAAGAAAACAGAGGACTCCCTCGAGTCTTCTGGAATTGGATCCTAAAATACCTGCCAGTGCTTTGGCGACAGATTCTCGTAGGAGATTCGGCTGAAAGGACAGTCAGCCTTCTCTCCTCGGATTTCTTGGATAGCAGAGGGTTCATCGCGGACTCCTTGACCAGACAGGCCTGTAGCTCGACCAGAAACTTTTCTGCAAATCCATTCTGCATGAACAGCGAGTGTTGCAACAAGCTGGAGCACTTGGGACGGGCGTCAGGGTCCATGCGAAGACACTGAGCCAGGAAGTCGACCGCTGCAGCGTTGTCCCATGACGGGAACAATTTACGCAGCGCTGAGACTCCGGATTGAGGAGGGCCCATAAGTTCATCGGCGCTTGTATGACGCAACATTCTACCAGGCGCGTTGCGACTCAGTAACGCCATATGCCTTCTGCACAATCCCCCTGGAACATGTTCGACACGCTATGTATTCCAGCTCTTTAACGCGTTGAACGCCGCACGGTATCATAGAACAAAATACACAAAATGGAAAAGATATAATATTAAATCATTCGATTGTGTGATATCTTGCTCAATGTCGCCGTATTAGGTAGCATTGTTTGTAATATACAAATGTTTTCAAATAACCGCCGTTCAATTGAATGAACTATAGTAATTCGATTTGGTTGAGGTCACCGGTGACCCCCATGGCATCCAACGTGTTAACATATTAATTTCGGTGACGGTCTCCTCAATTATAATATATTCTTCAATCTAATAAATTTTCTAAACAAAATATTAGAAAAATGAAACAGAAGCGAGTCATTGAGTTCCTAAATATAACGTCGTAGTTTATCATTTCTAATAACGATATCAATAGGATTCATTTCATTTTCATTATATAAAATATAGGATTACAAAAACATGTAACGCTGGTAGCGAACGGGTTAACACGTTGACCGCCACGGTGGTCATCGGTGACCGGAGCTTCTAAAATGTTTGAAAACAATTACAATAAGAGAATTGATATTTAATCGAAATATTTAGTAACAAAAGCTAGATAATAGTGTAATATGAGTACCTTAACACTAGAACTACCGAGCATTTAATATGATTAATATGCAATTCCTATAAAAATTGTAATAATAGATTATTTTCAGTTTCTTCAGACATTCATTCTAGTACTCTAGTGAAACTATTTATTTTCAAAATCATTTCGAATATTGAATGCTTCGAAGATATCAATAATTGCTAAACAAAAAAATCGAAACCAATCATTTTGACTGGTACGGTAGTTCCAGTGTTAATATCGAGACATTAATAATTATTTCTAATATTATTTTCCCCTATTATAAAGGAATTAATCTTACTATAACAAAACATGGCATCCAACGTGTTAACGAGCTTGACTCGTGATACAAATTTTGGACCAAACATAAATTACGAGTCTGACTGCAGGTGACAACACGAGTAAGATAATTGACTGAAAGATTCCTCTCGAGTGAAAAGGGTTAACGCTATAAATGGCTACAACAAGAACCGCGAACAAACGAGTCCCTCGTGGGAACAAAAAAATATGGTAACGCGTCGCTGCTGTATGTTCGCCGCTCTTCCGCTGAATAATTAATCGCGGGTAGCGATAGGCGACCGATCGATGTTGCTCGCCACCACCAATTGTTGCATCCTTCTAAAACGCGTGCCGTTGCAAGCACCCTTCGATCGTGCGCTCCAAGAATTGATGCGAGTCAAGAATGGTAACTGTTGAAATAAAAGTAATTTCGAGAAAACTCGGTTTTACAGGCGCGATAAAACGATATGGGAAAACCAAGGAAAACTGAGGGTTAAAAACATAGTAGACGTTTCTCTGGTAGTTATTAAAGAGATTCGTTAAAAAGTTAGTTAATAATTAGAATTATTAGAATTATAATTATTACTGATAAGAAATTAGTTATAAAAGTCTGAATGGATGCACTCTTGGAGTTTCCACAGAGAAATTTCAAAAAGTCAATTTCGGTGCCCGGTAGTTCCAGTGTTAAATATACAAGTTACCATTTTTCATTAACGACTTTTTTTTCCTTTTTCGACTTTGTTTCCTTATTCAACGAATTCTTATTAAAGAAATTAATTTAGAAACACGTAGACTGATTTATGAATCAATTAAAGTCTCAATAGATACACTCTTAGAGTTTGAACAGAGAAATTTCAAAAAGTTAAATATACAAGTTACCATTTTTCATCAAGCATTTTTCCAGCTAGTTTTATTCAACTAGCTGGAAAACCTATTTCCATCATATCCTCGATGACAACGAACATACCGAGGACTTTGGTGATTCGGTAAAGTTGGTCGACGTCGCTGTCGCCCGGAAACAGAGCGCTTCCGGTGATCATTTCCGCGTACAAACAGCCCGTCGCCCAGACGTCCACCGCTTTCCCGTACCGTGGATCGCCCAGCAGAAGTTCCGGCGACCGGTACCATCTGGTCGCCACGTAATCGGTGCAGGACTCGTTCGGTCCGTTCACGAGACGCGCGAACCCGAAGTCGCACAGCTTTATCACTCCGTTCGGCGACACCAGGATGTTCTCCGGTTTGATGTCGCGATGCATGATCTACGGAAATCGTGTACAATACTTATTCACATGGAATATTAACCATTTGCACTCGAGAATATTTTTCTCAATAAATATTCATTATTTTCTGATTGTTCCGGCACGGTTTATTTGAGACACAGCCGTCGGTGCGTCAAGATTTATACCCAATTATGATCGCTCATGTCTAAACACAGTATAAGTAAATTTTGGAAGCGTTTTATTGCTAGCTGCATTTTTACATCCGATGTCATAAATAACCAGCAGCTGACATATAAAAAACGGCAGCTCAATCACTTAAACCCCGAGCGCACAGCCACCGGTACCCTTGAAGGTCAGAAGGGACGACGTACCCCCTACCTCCACAAGTAATGTGAAATAATTGATCTAATTATTGATTTAATTGATCAATCAATACCATTGCTTAGTATTATTCAATGCAGTGAAATCGAGGAATTACAATTACAATTTAATTCCAACTCAATTAATTGTACGGATTAACATAATTCATCGATCTTCAGACGAGCAAACAAATTCCCCGTCCGCGTAGAACGTTTCGGCTCGGAGTATTTAGCGCTCAAAGGGTTAAGCGAAAAAAAAAGAACAAACGAAACGTTATTCCCGTACTTCGACGGCGGATCGATAATTATTCTAGCAGTCGCAATTATTACATCTGTGCATCGGTCACGCGATCCTCGATGGAATGTCTTTGGTATCCTATATCTCTGCCCGCCGGCGAACGGAAGTTCTGTAAATGAACTCGTCGGGGATCGTTTCGCGGTAACGATCACGCGGTCTCTTCAACCGCCACGACAGCTTCGAGCGTACTACATACTACGCGCGTAGATTTCTCTCGATTTTCCAATTTGACGCGTTCACCGCCGCGGGAATTTAGCCCTTTGCGGACGAAGATTCTTTGAAATATACGAAACCTTCAGCAGATTAAGCTAAACGATACACTGATTGCTTCATTAACCCCTTGGCGTGTGATCTCTTTCTCAATTCTGATCGATAAGGCTACTTTCTGATTAATAATTTATTGGAAAAAGAGAAAAATTCTAAGCATATGCTATGCCTACATTTCTTTTTAACCAGTTAACTGTGGAATTTAGTTGGAGAAACCTCTGGTTCTGTGCGCAATAAAATAAAAATGGAGCGTCTACTCATCGAACGCAAGACGAATGCACGTAGAGTATATTTAAATGAAAGATCAAAGCGAAACAAAGAAGAATTACATGTTTATGTGAAAAAATAAAGAATTCATCGTTGAAAGAATTAGTATCATGTTAAGCTTTACGATGACGTGTATACTCGTCAAACACAGCTAACTGGTTAAGTATAATAGTTGAATACAAAGGAATAATATTTACTTTGAAGTCGAATGAACTGAGTAATATATATATTTGTTGAATCATGTTGAAAATCTTCACCACGAGTCTGACTCGTATGTTTTAGGGGAAGGGGTTAACAGGAAAAGAAGGAAACTACACGCTGATCTCTTGTTGTTCGACTAATTCAATCATTTGTTCGCGACTTGATTTTCGAAATACAACAATTTCATCTCGCTAGAATGCCGACATTCGCCCGCGAAGAGTTAAAGTAGTCGTTGGCACTAAAAGGTTTAATTAGAATCGAGTAGCTCCAACTTACGTTATTAGAGTGACAAAAGTTCAGGCCTCGAAGGACTTGGTAAATGTGTCGTCTGGACGTTTCCCAGCCCAGTCCGCCTCCCAGTCGCTCCAGCTCGTCCAGCAGCGTGTGGTCCAGGTACTCGAACACGAGGTAGAATCGTTTCCTTCGACGGAACACTTCGATCATGTTCACCAGATTCTCGTGGCGCAGCTTCTGCAAGAACGTGTTCAGATTATTCGTGACTAACTTGCCTGATCGCGAATCTACTTAGATCTGAATCAAACCTTCTTTTTGGACAGGACTGGCCTGTAGATTGAGCTTGGGGGGGTTTTAACCCTTCGCATTCGAGAGGTGACTCTCAGTCATCACTTGATTCCATACAACAAAACTATAAAGTTGAATATTTAATATTTCAAATTAACCCTCTATGGGCCGAATTTTTGTTCGTGATTATAACAAAATCTATGCAGTACAAAATTAATAAATATCCACATATGAATACGAGTTAACAATGTACTCAATAGTTTCAATAATTTCATCAAACGAGTATATTTTGTAACTTTCAAGTTACAATGACGTTAAACTTTCATGCCTGAGCGTATAAAAGTTTAAGTTAACTGATTACTTAATTTTACTCACCACTTTAAGTGCAAAATGAAATAAATCAACAAGATTCCAATATACTGACATGTGATTTCAAAGTTACATGGGCCTACAGAGGGTTAAACTTCGCATTGTTATGTGAAATATTGAAATAAAACACCTTTGTTGCATAATTTATCTATGAATTATCGTTAAATTAGTTTCAAACGATATCACCTATATCTCGTCAAAAAGTGTTGAATATTTCCATTGAAAAACTTTCGAGTGCAAAGGGTTGAAAGACACCTAGAGCATAGTGCTCTCTACCCTTTTAATTTGAGAATTGGTTTACCAACAGGGGGGTTCTGTTTAGCAAAGCTACTTCGATTTTTGGAATATAAGGAAAATTTCAAAGAACTTATAAAAATCGCCTGCAATTTAATTGCAACATTAGATTTGACGCATAGAACTCTTCTGATGACTTAGATCTGAATCAGACCTAAGTGTCATCCCTTTTATCTTGGATAACCTCTTACAGGTAATCACTGTCTTTTGGGAATCATTAACCCTTCGCACTCGGAAGTTCTTTGCTAGAAATATTCAACCCCCTTTGATAAAATATAGACGATGCTTGTTACTAATGTAAATAATTTAATCGATAAATTAAGGGACAAAAATGTACTTTTATAACTTCACATAGTGACGCGTTATAAAACAAACTTTAGAATTTTACTGTATCAAACCAAGTGATGACTGAGAGTCACCTCCCGAGTGCAAAGAGTTAATCTTCTGGGTAAGACCTTTTTTCTTTTTACTCTGAATAACCTGCATCCAACATCCCTCGTTCATTATAGGGGAATGGGGTAGTGTAAAATTTTTACTCATTAAACCGGGGCTGTTGCATCCTCAGCCTTTGGATAACTAAGATTTAACTAAAATGTGACTGACAAGGAGAGGACCAGCATAAAAATCTGTTTTTGAATGAAACCCTATGGCTTCCCTTCATGGCTTTTTTCCGGAGTCCCTTCGCTTTCAAAAGAAATGAGTGTTAACCCTTTGCACTCGAGTGGCGCCTTTCAGTCGCCATTGGATTCGACCGTATAACGTATCAACACATGGAACATCGAAGTAAAATAGTTTCACTTAATTTAAACGAAACGATCAAATGCTAAATTCAATATTAAATTTTACATAATGTGTCAACACATGGAACATCGAAGTAAAATAGTTTCACTTAATTTAAACGAAACGATCAAATTTCAAATTCACTATTAACTTTTAGATAATCTATCAACACATGGAACATCGAAGTAAAATAGTCTTGTCACTTAATTTATACAAAGTATTTCTTTACGTTAGCTGCAGAAAATATCATTGAGATTTCACCAGAAAATAATGAATATTTGTCGAGAAAAATATTCTCGAGTGCAAAGGGTTAATTCCAAACCAAGACCTACGACTCGCGTGCGCCATGCTCGTCGGATCCAGCGTTCAAATTCTACACGATCGACCTACCTTCAGCATCCTGATCTCGCGAAACGCCATCTTCCGCACTTGTAGATCTTCCTCGGTTTCCAGGAACCTCTTGATGGCCACAAGTTGGCCAGTTTCCCGGTGCTTGCACTTCATCACCACTCCGTAGCTACCTTCCCCTACGACCTCCATCATCTCGTACTTGTCCATCTTCTTCCTTGCCACAGAAGCTCCTTCCTCACCGCTAAATATTCCTCTCCTTCACTGTATCGTAGAAAATCGTGGTTACGCGTTGACTGTCACGATGTTCCTTCTCAAATAATTCAAGCGCGGTGAGAAAGACTATTCAAAGACGCGATGGAACAAAACTCGAACAGGTTGAAGGGTTGCCCGACAGCTCGAAGCTTTCGTCGACGATCGAGTACTCCTTCATCCACCGACCATGTCGTTCCGAGTAACGGTCGTCGAGTCCAAGTCTCATGGAGAACGTTCGCCGATGAATCGCAAGATTTTCATGAGCGAATTCGAGTCGTGGATGAACGGAAACGAGGGAATGAAGCAGCGAGCGTCCCTTCGAATCTACGCGGCCGCGTCCGAGCTCGAACTGCTCCCCCGACGAGCAACCAGCGAAACCGTCATCGTCGATTATCGATCAACCGGTAATTACAGCTGGGATCCCTGTTGGTCGGCCACGCACAGTTCAACGGAGGTCTGAATATTAAAAGAGGGTCGCCGGGCGAGCTTATTCGAGACTGATCGGGTTCGAGGGTGACACGAGGAGTCACGACCTACCACTACACCCCTTTAGCTTTCTACGGAGGTCCTTATGCGGAAAGAACGCCGTCGTCTACTGCGCTTTGCACCTTTCAAGGGGTGCGTGCTATATTTACTTCAGAGATGGCAAGTTCAACGAGTAGATCGTTAGACGGGAAAAGACGTCGCGCGATTTTTCCACCTTCGTTGCCAACGTTCGTTTCCTAGCATCACGGGTACCGTGGATCGTCGTGCAACATTCGAGCAGATGTTTAGAAGTATCCGGATACGTTCGAAAGAAGACTAGACGCTCGCGAGTCCCGTGGATCGGACGTTTATTTCTAGACGCGACGTGTCAAGGTTCTGCCTCGCGTCCCTCGGTTCGGAGAACGGAAGCTGCTTCGAAGAAGTCGCGTCCTTGAAAATCAAAGACGCGGATCCGACGTCTGAGCGCGTGGAATTTGGACCGCCGTCGGACGGTTTCGCGTCCGTTCCGAAAGGTGAGAGGGAAATCGTCGGAATTACCGCGGCTGAACTTTGCGTGCCGTGCTCCTCCCGCGGAGGCGAAAGGTCGCTGCGCGGCCGAATTGCCGGCGAATACCAGAAAGTTTTCGAAGGTCTTCTGGTTCGAGCGCGAGGCTAATTATGACGCCGAGGAACGCTTCAATGCTGGCCTTGTTCCGCGTCCGCGGGATATGCGGCCTACGTAGTTTCGATCATCTATTTTTCGGAAGAGGAATCTCCAGACACACGAGTCTTGTTGCATCCCCGCGACGAGCTGACGAGTTCTTAAACCAACAGATTCCGAAATAAGGACAGCTGTTGCTACCGTCGTCGTATCTGGGTGCTCAGCTTCCGGAAAAGAGACTGTAATTACGGTGATCAATCGTAGACCACCGTTCCAGTGGATATTAAACACTGTCTCGTTAACCTTTTCGCTGCTAAGGGTGACTATAGTCACCGGAGACAAAAGTAGAGCCAAAACTGAACCCTTTGCGGACGAACCTCGATATTTTGGCGAGATCAGGCGTTCATATCTGCTACACTACGTCGCAAACAAATGATTTAATTACTAAACAACAGTAGAGTACGTAGTTTCCCTTTTCCAACTATCCAAGCAATTTATATCTAATTTAGCTTCATCTGCTGACGGTTTTCTATATTTTAAAGAATCTACGTCCGCAAAGCGTTAAGATAATGTAAACAATAACAAAAATACGTTCATGGAAATATTATAAACACACTGTTATGAACACAAATCATTTTGCTTCTAAGAGCAGCGTCACAACGGTGTTTTTGAGACGAAAGGGCACCGAATGCTGAACTCCGTCAGTGGTACTATTGACATTTCTATTGATTCACCATTCAGTTCGCCTATCGATAAATCAATTTCTACAGTAATTCCTCCGAGAATTATCTGTTATCTTTGTAATAATTGTAAAAAGAAAATTGTACTCTCCGGTAGTTCTGGTGTTAACACGTAGGATGCCATGGGAGTCACCGGTGACCTCAACCAAACCGAATTCCCATAATTTATTCAATCAAACGATGAGTATTTGGAAACTTCTCTGCATTACTAGTAATACTACCTAATGTAGTGACATTCAACAAGATAAACCTGCAATAATTATAACGCGTTTCAATTACACAATTTTATATTAGATTATTCTCATTTCGTATATTTTTCTCGGCAAAATCATGCGGCACTCAACAATGTCCCCACTTTTGGCACGGCGCTTCTACACGAGGGACTTCGCGGCGAGGCCCAAAGGTTAACACGTTGAATGCCGCACGATTTTATAAAGCAATACACAAAATGGAAAAAATGATATGGCATCATTCGATTGAATCGCATTATTGTTCTTGCACGTTCTTCTAGCTGAATGTCACGAAATTACATAGCGTTATCTGTAATATAGAAATGTTTCCAAATAATCGTCGTTTCATTGAGTGAACTATAGTAATTCGATTTGATTGGAGACCACGGCATTCAATGTGTCAATTCGATCTACGAAATAGCTATGCAACGATTACCTGAACGGAACGCTAGGGGTTACAGCTAACGTCGACGAGCGACAAGCGCTTCGTGGCGCGAATAGCGAGCGGTCTTCCCGAGGCGTTCGCAGCACGTACGCCGGTCAAGAGGACAGCGTGCGTGGCGCATACTCTTACATCGCATTTACGGGCACGACGATTCAAGAACGCATCTCAGACGCGTGACGGGTTAGGGTCGCGATCCGAGGCCACGTTCAAGTCATCGCTCGCACGTTGACGGGTTGAACGCCGGGAGAGTATCGTGACCGATCGATATCGCGTGCTTATTTATAGGAAGGGTTCGCTGACATTCCATCAAATTCTGCAGCGATCCGATCCCGTCCGAGTGTTCTCGGCCGGGGGGCGACGCAGTTGCGTCGCGTGGCGATGATCTCTCGAGGAATCTCGTCCGAGGCGAAAGGTGGCACCCAAAAGATGCGGGAAGCGAAGCGAAAATCATGGGACTCGTCGATCCGGAGAGGAGCCGCGCTCTCGCGGCTGAACCACGGTAAGCTGCTGGCGCTGTTCCGCGGACAGCAAGCACTGAAATAGCCACACCACATGGCGGGGGTCTTTAACTGGCTGGCTAAGATTCGTCTGTATGCGTTTTTACGTATCCGAGCGGCAGCCCGAACACTGTGCAGGCTCGGATCGGAGTCAGTCCCTCCGAGGGAACGCGTCAGAATCCGGGAAACGCTTTGTCTCTCGAGGCTGCCGGTCCGTCGCGTTCGGCCGATCCATCCGCCTTCGATTCCTCTTTGACCGCCTGCGATCGAGCGTTCATCGGAAACAATTGGCAAAAGCGTCCGAGCGACAGTCGTCCAGGATTCCAAGGAGGCCGCAGGAAACAGTGGCTAGGGGCCTGGAAGTGGGAAGTGTTAAAACATCGAAGGAAAAGACGCATCGCGGTACGAGAAATACATGATCGCTCGAGCGTACGGCGAGATGAACCCATACCGACTCGAATCCCGACGCGCGTGTGCGTGAGGCCGTGCGAAACCGTTTTGCGTCGTAATTCCATCCCAGCGAAAGCTGCTACGCACGCCAAATCGTCGCCTAAAGGAGTCCGTTGATCTTTCTCGCGGCTCGATCGAGGACAGGCCCATCTAACGAGGAATGGCGTCTCCGCGGCGGCGGCTCCCTCCGCGCTAACGGCCGCTCCGTTGGAACGGACGAGGTGTCCGAGGATGACCCGCTGAAAACGGCTTCACACGGCTTCTATAGCTCGATCCTGAAAAAGACAAGGCGTACAGTGTGTCTCGTGACGGAGGGAGTTCGATGGGAACGCGGAGATAAGTAGCGGCCGCCGCGTCGAAGATGCGTGGCTGTTCAGCGGGAAGAACTTCGGGAAGAATGAGCCGCGATCGGTGAGAGTCGTCGGAAGTCCACGACAGCGAAGCCGAAGGGATGGCCGCCTGTCACCCGCGAGCCGCGGTTCAACATTTGCAGCTGCCGGATCCGGGTCAGATCGGCCTCGGCCCTTCCATCAACAGCATCGGGAGCCAAGGCCCGAAACCTCTGGCGCAGCAGCCGCATTACCCGCCTCACCCGTTGAACTGGGTCTACCTAGCGATCGCCGATCAGAATCGAGCTCAACCGCCGGACCAGGTACACATAAAACCACGGCGGGACAGCTAACAACGATCCCGAAAGGTTTCTTCGTTCGGTACCTCGTGAACCCCATGTCCCGGTTTTCTTCGTGTCCCCAGGGCAAGCTTCTACCGACGATTTGGAGCGGTTTCCCAGCGACCACGCCGGCCACGACGGCATCGCAGCCTTACCTGCACCGCGCCGCTGGATTGACCGCTTCCGGCCCGATAGGAGGCAACCTGGCAGACAGCATCGGCGATCTCGCGGATCATTTCACGGAGCTGGCCCTGCTGGACAGGAGGCCGACCAAAAGACCGCCTCCCAGTTACCTGTGCCACCTGTGCTTCAAGAAGGGCCACTACATCAAGGACTGCCCGCAGGTGGCTATCCTCCTCGGCCGGCCTCGAACGAAACGCGTCGCTAGACGCGGCGACCTAACGCCGCGAGACATACGGTGGCTTAATTGAACGCTAATTGAGACAACAAACAGCATCTCTGGCGAGCATGACGTCACGCAGTAGTCATCGGCCGGCGCGAACGATGAGTTTGGCCCCGTTAACGGGTGCCGCGTGCACGCGCTTCGCTGTTCAGGGAACCGAGACGTTCTTCCGCGGGACAGTTCCGCCGGTCGCTGTACGCGCAGCGAGATAGCGATGCCAGCTACCGAAGCGAACGCGACGATGCTTCTTACGATGAATCTCTGCTGGGTTCGCTATCTCGCTGCACGGTACGAGAAAGAATTTTTGTAATACACGTTCTCCTCGTCGAGCGAACGAACGAAAGAACGAAAGAGCGACCGAGCCAGTCTGGAGCGAGGCGTCTCGAAATACGCGAATGACTAACGGTGTTAATTAGAACGTTCCGGTGAGACGTTGTGTCCCGATTACAGGCGAGGCCGAAGGGCGAGGGTCTGACGCCGTACCAGGGGAACAAACGATGCTTCGGGGAATACAAGTGTCCCAAGTGCAAACGCAAATGGATGTCGGGCAACAGCTGGGCGAATATGGGCCAAGAGTGCAGCAAATGCCACATAAACGTCTATCCGCACAAGCAGGTGACTACGATTCTTCTATGGTCCAGCGGTTACGTAACGCATTCGTTAGCGCGCCTCTCTTGCCGCGACGGGTCGGGACCAGAGGGAACAAAAGTTCGCCGAAGAACCGCCGGTCGAAATATCGCGGGAACCGGCGGTAGCTAATTATAGTCGCGTAATCGCGCTCCCGTTGATCGCCCGGCGCGCAGAAAATACCCGGTCGTTCTATGCCGAACGGGCGGAAAACTTGCGGTCGACTCTTTTCCCCCGGTCGAAAAGTCCCGCGAGCGGATCTTCTCCAACCGTCCAACTGCCGCGGGGTTAGCAGTATTTTTAGGTGGCGCGAGCGAATAAAACTTTGAAAATATAAATATCGTTGGCCGCGGGTCTCGCGCCGCTCCGCTAACGGCTGGCAATTAAGTTTACTCGCGTTTTTCGCGCCCGCGTGCGCGCGCGCGAAAGAGAGAGGGAGAGAGAGAGAGAGAGAGAGAGAGAGTTACGCAACTACTAATAAACTCGTATGATCCGCGTGGTTTCAGAGGCCCGTCGAGAAACCGGACGGACTGGACGTATCCGATCAAAGCAAGGCTCACCCGCAACACCTCTGCGAGAAGTGCAAGAGCCTGGGTTATTATTGCCGAAAGAGGACCAAGGGACTGGTTCAGAATCGCATGCTCTCGTGGGAGTACGGGATGAACGCGCCGCGACCCAACGTTGCTCGCGTTGCTCTTTGATCCTGTGAATCCTCACCGCGAACCGATAGTACGACGATCGTGTATATACGTAGACGCGTATGTACAAAAGTGACACGATGCCACGCGACAACGGAATCGCTCGCGAAGGAAACTCGTGTCGGCGAGTCGTCGTAGAAATAGCTCTGCCAAGAGATGAAAAGGAAGTATCGACTCTCCGCGAACAGTTTGCACTCTAAGCGAGCGGTATCCCTTGAGCGGCACCGCGACGTAACGATTGGCGTCAGCCGTTTGTCTATAAACGAGTTTCCGTAACTTTTCTCGGCGACTTCGTAACGCGCGCTTGTCGCTCGGCTATACAGACTGTTTACAAGTCCGCGCGACGGCGCGACGCGCTCCTACGAATCTCGGGACGGTCGTGCGTCGATATTGTTTAAAAATAACGTGACCGCGAAATTCTGCGAAACGCGATACCCGCTCCGTAAAACGCGCGACTTTCCGTATTGATATATATATATATATATATATATGTATATGTTCTGTATACGCGCGAAAATATACGCAAGCCAAAGGTCTATGCACACGCTTCAGCCGGCTCTTCCTTCCGTTCCGGGACGGCGGTCAGGGATTTCTGATCCGCGGATCAAAGATGTCTCGTGCTTCATAGAAATACTTTATATCATACAATATACATAACGAATGTACAGTGGTCAAGGATTGGTCACGGCGAATAGTCGATCCGCCGCGGGATCCTCGCTAAAATACGCCGCAGAATTAAACATCGTCGCCGCCGTAGAGCTTATAGCTGTCGTCTGGAAAGAAAATATTCCGGTTATTCTTGTTTGCCCGTTAATCCCAATCCAACTACAACACGAATAGGCGGTATAATGAAAGCAACGAAAAGAGAAGAGATCTGTTCTCGGCAGTGGGACGTGCGACAGGGTATGCGCGTTAGTTCGAGCCTCTTCAGCCCTGGCAATCGCGACCGAAGGACGCGTGCGATCGGTGGAAGAGAAGCAACGAACTCGGTTCTCCGTTTAAGGTATAACGTTGATGTTCCAAGTTCTACAAGTTCCATGCGTCTCTCGCGCCGACCGTGCGCGTCTCTTCTTCGCTATTTCTTTGACAGCGGAGTCTGACTGCTCGTAGCGTCGGGCTGAAAGAGGTCGGAACAATTAGAACGAAATAGTAAGCGTACGCGCGCGCGTAGAGATTAAAAGAAATAAAAGAAACGAGGAGAAAACGAGAGAAGCTGGCAGGCTCAGCCGATGATCCGTAGAATCCTGCTAAAATGGAAGACATTGATTCACCTCGGACGAGTTCGCACGGTTCACCGTTCCAACGCGCTGCGGTTCCTGCTTATAGAGGTCATCGAACAACGATGGCGTCAACGGAACTGATATAGAGACGGAGTTGTTCGCTAGACTAGGATTCGTAGCTTCCGTTGCTGCGAGTTGAGCGTCAGCTTCTTGCTCCTCTGGTGGTTGTTCGGTTTCATTCGCCACGGTCTCCGGTTGCGGCGCGATAGATCCCGTGAACGACGGCTGCTGCTGCTCTACCAAACTGATTACTTGTGTCTGTTGTGTCTGCGATGGTACCGGAGGCGGAGGTGGCTCGGGGAACAATTCGTCCTTTAGGTTAGGCAAGAATCCGTCGATAGTCCTCCAGGTAGGTGTCCACAGATTCGAGTCCGGTGCTAAAACGTTGGCAGAGGACATCACGAGCAGCATGTTCTTCAAAGATTCCGGTATGGCTTCGAAGAGTAATTCGCTATTGTCCGCGTGCATATACGCGCGAAGCAAATCTAGGACGGTGAGCCATAAAGGTAGAAATCCGGGAAGGGTCAGCAGAGGGTTCAGATGATGAAGGAAAACCTTGGATAGCAGCATAGCCGCCCTGACCCTCGTTTCTTCGACTCCGATGGGATCGTTCGCCGCTATCGGTCCTAGCAATTGAGCCAGCAAAGGGAAGAGCACTTGCTCCAAACACTGGGACCACTCCACCGCTGATAATTGAGCTAAATCGTGAGCTAGAAGCGTGCTCTGTAGATATGTTATTGCCGCAGTGCGAACCGGTCTGCGCGCGTCGCAACACAATCTCGCGATACCTTGCAACAGTGGCCTCCACGCCTGTGGCCACAGGGAAACTGGCTCCGTAGAGTTGCTCTCTTCTGCCCACCATCGAAACACTTGAGCGGTTCGAGTGTGCAACGTGTGCATCAGATCCAGCAGCTGAATAGGACACTGCTGATACCCGACTGGTTCTTCTACTGAACTGTGCATCCTGCTTCTTTTCCCTGTGCATTGGAGAACCGCCTCAGCGAACGTTCTCACGCAACGAATGCACAGTTCGAAGTTGAACGGGGTCACATGCGCCACATCTCTGACTAGAAACGTTAAGCTTTCGCAGCACTTAATCAGGGCGGCTGGATCGTGCTGTTGCAAATCTCGGTCGAGAATAATTGTGTCGGCGGCCACTGGAAGAGGCGCTTCTGTTCCCGTGGGTGACATTAGCATCCATTCAGGTACAGGACTAATGGGCCTGGGATCTAACACCGACGTCCTGGAATTCGTTACTTCGTCTAGTACCGTATTAGATTGCTTCGGTGACAATGCACCAGCCCCGGCGCATTCTAGCAAACTGAACACCACTTTCCAATCATCTGTGCTGTGAATATTAGCAGCTCCAGTTTTCAGTAACTCGAATAAACCGTATGCGATCTGCCGAGCGAGAGGCGCCGTTGTCGCTGAAGGTAGATGGGTTAGCGGTAACAAAGGAGGTAGTACAGTCCACGCGCATTCTTCTCCTCGCAGCAATCTGATCGCCAGTCTTAACATTCCAACTGCTACTCGTTCCAGAAGATAGGGATGATTTTCTCTTGCAGCTGTCGTCAATAGACCATCCATGTGCGCTTGAACTATTGGCCAAATGCACGTTACCCTGTCGCGATTCTGAATGGTTACTTCCAACAAAAGTTCCAGTAGGAATACGGAGACATCTTCGTCCTGATGATTGCTAAAGAGCAGAGCACCGACGAGAGAGCGAAGGGATTCTTCTTGTAAGAATTTGCTCTCCTCGATGATCTGTTTGAGGTAACAGTTGGCCACGAATTCGCTGGCCCTTTTCCTAGCTGTCGCTTCCGCCGGATGAGAAGTGCGCGAGGTATCCAGTGCTATGTAAGAATACAAGCTGGAGAATATTCCTTGATCGGTGGGCGGTGGTTTTGGCGTAGCCGGTTCTCGCAGCAAAGATATCTTCCCGGACGCATCTATGAAATCTTCTCCCTCGGTGAGGCTCTTTGGTAACAACCTTGCTTTGTACAATGACTGCAAACAGTCGACGATGTTCTTCCACGAGGCTCTTATCGCATCCCCATGCATGTGAGTGATTTTAAAGAGGGTTCTCGCAGCTAACTGATGATACTTGCCGCTCCCTCCAAGCTGCGAGACCACCTGATCAGGATCACCACCGGTGGCAAGACCTGTGAACTTACACAAACTGACCACAAGCGTGTCTAAATCGCTGCTCATGCCGTAATGAGCGCTTATCGAAGCACATCTGTAACGAAAGAGAAAAGATATTGTTGCGATCATCTTTTATTTTCCACGTTCAATTAATTTTCGGTCTATCAAGATACAACTAACCGGAGGAATGTTTCCGCAACTCGGCGTTGCAACGATCTGTCGGGTGCTTTATCGAACGCTCGACAAAGTGCGCTAATGATGGGAGCCCAAGCCTGCTCAGCCAGTTCCTTATCCACGAATTCTCCGGCATTCCCAACTTTCAGGTAGAAGCTTTCAGCTCCAGCGCCTCTGCGCAATAAGACTTTCCACAAGTAATTATCCTTTACCAAGCCAGTCTGTTCGGCTGGCATTACAATTTCCTCGCCCCTAATAACGGTACCAATCAGTTACTCGAGAAGCTCGACTATTAATAAGACAATGTAAAATGATTCTCACTTAATGGAAGTATAAATTTCATCGAGCATATCCTGATCGAAATCGGATCCGCCGTTAACCTTCTTCAAATTTCTTTTAAACTCATCGGCAGTCATTGGATTGTTCTGTCGTTTCACGTTGTAATTATGTTGATCAACGTTTAACATGATCACAGCGTATGCCAAAGTAAATGCGGCGTCTGCTGAAGCAAACGGCTTGCCATTACTATCCTGGGAAAATAGAAGACGGTTCTTGATGTGTATTCTGGTCGCGTCATCGTGCAGTATAAGCGTCTCTAAAACCGAATACCAAACTCACGTGCCAATGTTCCGCGAATTTTTCGAGCAACAAAGAGATGAGTGGCGCTTCGCCAGGGAGTCGAAACGATTCCAAGTACAGGCGTAGGGCTTGATCGACACGCGTATTCCTTAAATCGAAACTATGAACGAAACAGTTTAAAATATTCTTGTTTTCCTTTTTACTGATATATTCCCCGATAGCTTTCTTGTCCAGACTGGGATTCTCTTTCAAAAATTTAGCTACTTTCTCTGGATCGGGATTACCTGGGCTGCCGCCCAATAAACCGTGTTCCGTCAGCTTAGCAATACCTTCCCTTGGACTTTCGTTAAATTTTTCCGTTCCCACCACCAGCCACTGTATTTAAAAGAAGCACAGAATTATTCGGCTCGTTCTATTTATAATAGAGCCACTGAAACGTACCCGCTTATTAGACTTTATAGCGAGCAATTCTTCTCGCGTAGGAAGATTCGCTGAAGCGCTGTGACGCGAAGGTTTACACAACTCTTTGTACCCTTTACATCTGATTTCCATACCAGAAATCAGCATAATTATGGCATCTAATGAGATGAACTGCATACTGTACATACTTCCCATTATCGCAGAGGCGTTCTAAAACGTCAGAAATATATTAAATGCAAATTTTGTCACCGCTTCAGTTATCCACCTTTTCGATAAAAAGTATGTACCTTCGACAGGAGTTTCATTAATTCATCGTACAAATTTGTCGAGTATAAACCGCAGTCATAATTTAGATACAGTTCTGCGGGCAACCCGGGTATTCTCCACAACCTTACAATGGCTTCTATAATCAAAGAAAGTAAAATCCGCATTGAACATTGGAACGCAATACACCTGAAACTGTGAACGGTTCATACCCAGCGCCAATTCCCGTTGATCGTATGATATCCTATTCGAGTCAGAGTACACGATTTCCATTAATTTCGTTATGTAATGTTCCATTTGGAATTTTAAATGTTCTCTCTGTGATTCAAACAGTAGGAACGACACTTGCAAATCAGCTGCAAGGATCGACAGTCGATCCGTGCCAAGAAGCTAACGAATATAGTCAAAGTTACTGTTTGCAGAATAAATTTCGTATAAACGTGTAAATATTTGTTACTTTTCTTACCAAGATAAGATTTCGACAAAGATCATCTTTCACGAGAGCAAGTAACGATGGAAAATTGGAAAGGGCGTCAGCTGCGATTTCTAAAGCTACTTGTAACAAACTAAGACCCAAATGGGTCATTACTTCGTTATTCTGTTTATCAAGAGGGCTGCAGAGGGACACGAGAAAACGAAATAATTCACGAACGCATAGAGCACCATATGGCGCTAATTGTTGAAGTGACATGAATCGAACTCCTTGGGCATTAATATATTCCTCGACGTGTTCGGATTCCTTTATCTTAGGCGTTTTCTGTCCACTATTGCTACTTTCGTCTATCGATAAATCTTCTACACTTCCCGTCGGAGACTGTATCATTTCCGGACTCCTGTCATCGCTAATCGATTGGTTTTCTGCAATATAACGCGTGCGAATAATCGCCACACTAACTTAAAACGTGATAGTTGTAATTACCTTGAATTTCCTGTTGAACCACAGGCGTTTCTTTCGTTTGATTCTGTCCATCCGCGTTTTCATTTTCTGGATTTTTACATTCCTCCTGTGCAGGTTGTTCTTTATCCATTGAAGTATTTGTACTCTGTACGGTTCCCTCATCGTTATCCTTACATTTCGTTCCATCTTCAACATCTTCCTCTTTGGAAGTGTCACTTTTTTCGTTTAAATCTTTTTTACCATTTTCCTTGTTATCGTTCTTCTCATCTTCTGCATTTTCCATAGTTCCTTGTTCCAACGATCCTTGCATATCCACAATATTTCCTGCAGGAGCAACAGGTGTTGTTGCCAAATGACCTGTTTTCACTCTATCAACAGAGTTTACAAGTTGAACTTCACTGTCATCCGTATCTTCTGGATTTGGTTTGACCTTCTGTTTAAAATGACTCTTATTTCTCCTGTTTTTACTACGAGTGCTTTCCATACTGTTGGTTCTCATTTTCCTCATGTTCAATAGAGCTCTTGTGTCATCAGCGAACTGGGGTAAACGAGTAAAGAGATGTTGAACCATATCTCTCAGACAATGCTCAGCTGTTTTTCTTAATAATTCACTTAGATGTGGTCCAAAACATATCCTGAAACAACTGAGCATAATTTCACAAATGCTTTCATTCGACAGAAAATCTCCAGCTGGAGATAATGTTAGAGCTCTTAGAACCTGAAGTATTCTCATTAAAACAACTCCGTCTCCAGATGCATCTGTCCCCACAAATCTTGCATGTGTTACTGCATCTGCAACAGCTTCTACGCATTGTGCTATTGCAGGATGATCTGGATCTGCAATATTAACATTAACATAATATATATATATGTTCTATAGATATTCTTAACTTATATAAGTTTATACATACCAATCAGGCCATAAGATATCATTTTGTTAACAGCAGATAATGCAAGGCTCGTAACAGGTCCTGTTGTTTCTTCCGATCTTATTATTTCTAGGAATGGTGCTAGAAACACTCCTGGTTCCAACTGGGACAGATCTTTTGCTTCATTCAGTGCTTCTTTCAAGGTAGACAAACCCTTCATAAGATTGTCCTGATCATCATCCTTACAAACAATCACAAACAATAATTTACAATTGCCTTCAAACTTCTGGTAAATGTGGCCATAAAATGAAAAATAATCATAGCGCTAATACTGTCGTCACCCTTTTGAAAACGATACCATACTGTTTCCTACTTCTCTGATTTGACAGCAATCAAAATAAATCCACGTGATAACGGTAATTAAACAAACACGCGTATTAACGCGAACGCGACTATTTTTTGTGTCAATAGTAAACAAACGGTGTATTTCATTGTAAAATCAAGCAATTCACAACATGTTCTAACCTGATGAGAATGCGAAGACCATCGAGCACCCCGTCTCATAGCCGTCACGAGGAGACAAACCTCTCCCTCGACGACGTACAGACCACCACCTGGACAGGCCATTTTCGCGATCCTGCTCATCGTCCTCACAGCACTATTTCTTACACCATTTTTACCCCGAAGAAACCTTACAAACAGTTCGATAATCCGTAACGTCAAGTGTCAAAAGAACACTTCCAACACGATAGTCATCGACTAGTCGGGTCATGAAGACGTCCAGCAACAAATGGTACTTTGTCTGCCATTGCTTCGCCATCTATTCAGAAGTCAGTGAACTAAACAATCGTATATTCTACAATGTTGTTAAAAAAGTTACACTGTAAGAAATAAAATGAACAAAATAGAGAATAAATAACAGCTCTTTATAATTTTAATATCGTTTTTATAATATGTGATCATTTTTCTTATTCCTTTGCTGCACGTTAAATATAATATTCCTTACTTATGTTTTTTAGAAACTTCGAATAGAATGTCTCCACGTAATTCATGGTTCAATAAACATTCAATTTTCTACTTGCAAATTAACAATTTTATAAAATTGAAATTGGGAGTATATATTGAAAATTGAATCAGTAATCACAACGAATTAAGATCTTGGAACTTTTATGCTTGTAATTTAAAAAGTAAGTAACACATCTTATCCGTTAAACCGAGATAGTAATATCTCACAGTACGTTAGATAGTGAGTCATTTTCGTGATGCTTAAGAAGTTGTAATATTTATTACGTTATTATAGAAGAATTTCTTTCCCCTTCAGAATCTCTTACTGCGGAGCTTCTGCAACAGATTGTAAGTGTTTTTAATAGCTTCAAGAAATAAGTTTAATTTATTTTATAAACAAAATTTGAGATGTTCAATAGCACGTTATTATAGTTTTAATTAGAATAAGATATTTAAACACCATAGGCGTTAGTATTTTGTTTCTTTCCGTAGTTTGCGAGTCTTTTGTTTGATCATTAACCTAAAACGGATAAATTGATTCACAAAAATTGTCAACCATGTACTCCTTTTTTAAGAGATACTTTCAACTTAAAATGTGCAAAATATCACCGATTTTGTTTAGTGTTATGCCAAATATAATTTTTAAAACCATTTCTGATTATGAAGACTGTGACAGAGATTGCAAGAGAAGTGATACAGTTCTACCCTTAAGTTTCAAATACTTTAATAACTTGTAACTTGTTACACAATAATTACATTATTTTTATATTAACAATCTGTTTAGATAGACACATCGGGTTCAGTTTCCAACAACAAAGAAGCAGACATGACCATGACAAAGGATCAAGTAAACCAACTTATCAAGTCGGACAAGGTGGTAATATTTTCGAAGACAAAATGTCCATATTGCAAAATGGCTAAAACGGTACTACTATTGACTACGTTAAGTATAATTATGTATAGTATTTCTATTTCATTTACTATATATACCTTAATAATATTTACAGGTGTTCGATAATCTGAAGGAAAAATATACTGCTATTGAATTGGATGAGAGGGAGGATGGTGATGAAATCCAAAATATATTGGGTGAAATGACTTCTGCCAGGACCGTTCCTAGGGTATTCGTGAAAGGAGTATGTTTAGGGGGTGGCACAGATGTAAAGAAGTTATTCGATAATGGAGAACTGAAGCAAATGTTGTAATCTGCATTTACTATGTACTTAATCTGTTCTTACACTCACCCTATAAGAATTATTTATATGTTGATATCCCTTATTTCTAGTATAATAAATTCTGTTAATTAGAACACTCAAAAAGGCGTAATTTCTTGAACCATTGAAACCATAATTTGCAATTGATAATTCAAAGAGATTATTTCTTACAAAAATTAAAGTACACAATCTCAACTGTTTTAATTGCTAACAGAATCTGTGATCAATACCTTCCAATATGAAAATATATTTAATCACTTTCTTGAACAGTAATGCAAAAGAATAAATATTGATCAATTCACGAACTGCTCTATGAACGCATCATTTTTTGTTTGTCTTTTTTTTCGGTATTATAAAACGACGTTCTTTACACGACTACGTTACAAACGTAATGATATGTATATGATGCATGACGAAAGTGAATCGCGAAGAAGTATTTCGTCGTTTGCTACCACGTGTCCGGAATTGTGTACACCTATGTAAGTCGAATCACCTAAAAATATCCACGGGCCGGTGGAACAGTGTGTCGGCAGTGTGTAAGGAATCTGTGACAATGGATTTTTTGCAATATCGAAAAGTCCTGGTTTACGTTTTAACTTTCCTAGCATATGCTTGGTCCGGTTATGGTACGGGTTTGCTAGCCAACCTGAGAGATGCCGTTTTGTCCGCGGAATCGATTTTCGGGGACTTATTTCACAATGCGATCACCGTTGCGAAAAAGATTAAGGACATACATGAAGTGTTCGACGCTGCAGTGGAAGAAAATTGCATTTTCCAGTGTCCAGGAGGTACGCAATTAACCTATTGTCATCGTGTCGTGCGTCGTTAACATTTCTGACGATACGTTAAAGCTGCTGCACAATTCACGGTCGGGCTGCCATTGGTCGGACTAGCTGACACACTGACAACACGACCGATCGCTCAGCTTATATAAACGAACTATTTCTAAGTTGTATTAAAACGCGTTATGTAATGTTTAAAAATCCAACAATGTCGAATCTAGCGAGAAAAATGAGTATAATCGAAGGAAAAGAAATGTTTTAAGAAACAAGACGGCATGGGACGCGAGATCGGTGACATGGCCGAACCCGATTGGTCGACATTTTTTTATTCGAACCGCGGGAATATTTTGTAATTTCAGGTATCGCGCCGAAACCAGACTGGAATCACAAACCGCAGAGCAATGGATGCGGTTCTCTGGGCATAGAGGTATGGAAAATTACTCGAATTTCGATTTGACCCTAGATCATTTAACCCTTTGCTCTCGAAAGATTTTCACTATGAATATTCAATATTTTCTAATTAGACGCAGGCGATCCTTTCTTCAAATTACTTTATCGAGCAATCACACGTAAATTATGGGAAAAAGCTATTTTCCTTCAATGTTTCATGTATTGATGCAGTATACAAAGGTTAATGATAGATACCAAAGTTTATAACGTTACTCTACCAAATGATTAAGCGACTGAGAGTCGCCTCTCGAGTGCAAAGTGTGTCAACACTAATTTAAGAATTCAATGTAAAATGTTGAATAAGGTATTAACACATGGAACATAGAAATAAAACAATTCTACCTCATAATTTACGCAAGATGTTTCTTTATGTAAGTTGCAAATAATATTGTTAATATTTCGTCAGAAAATAATGAATGTTTGTAATGAAAAATATTGTCAAATGCAAAGGGTTAAACTGGCTTTTCCAAATTTCCTTATAAAACATAATTCTCTATTCATTGAGATTTGACTTATATTTCAGTGTAGGTGTCAATAAATCAGCTTCTTTAACGATTTTTCAGAGAAGCATTTGTATCTTCCCAGTAATTATAAAAGAAATCAAGAACGGGTCATTCTGACCCATTTGGTAGTTCTAGTGTAAACCCCTTGCCGTACAATGACGAGTGAGACTCGCAATGAAGATTTTTAGACCAATTTAATAACAATCAATATTGTTCATTACCCACGTATCAAAGAAAACCACTATTTTACTAATATCAATTTATTATCTTCAAATGAGATTTCCAGCTGAAGTAAAACGGTCAATTTTGTTGCATTTCCTTCAAAATGTCGACAGTAAAATGTTACACGAGCTTAGTAGCGAAAGTAAATAGTATGTCAAGGAGTCAACTCGATGTAATAATTATTGTAACTTTCAATTATTCTGACAGATAAATCAAGAGTACCTACCGCTCGCGGAAATGACGAAGTGTTGCGATGCGCACGACATTTGCTACGACACCTGCAACATGGACAAGGAGAAGTGTGATCTGGAATTCAAAAGATGCCTGTACAAATACTGCGAAGGGTATCAAACGGCGACAGTGATAAACACGTGCAAGGCGGCTGCAAAAATGCTGTTCACGGGGACGACAACCTTAGGGTGTAAGAGTTACATGGACGCGCAAAAGGAGGCTTGCTATTGCGGCGACAAATGGAGCAAGAACAAGAAACCTAAGAAGGCCGCCCACGCCGGTGGAGAATTATAAAATTATAGAATCTCGACGCGAATCTCATAGGGACGAAACAAACGCGGTGGAATTCTCTATTTCGTTGTTCCTCTGTTAACGCACGTTAACCGCCACGGTGGTCACTGGTGACCGGAACTTTCTAAATGACTCGAAAAGAATTGTAATTCATAAGAAAACTAACGTCAAATAAAAATATTCAATGACGTAAATAACTAGTTAGTATTGTAACGTAAGAATTGTGGTAGTAAATAATTAATAATTATTTCCGTTTATCTTTGTTACGGAGGTGTAAGTGATACGTAGAACGTTGATGTTTTTTTCGTGGCAGTGAACGTGTCAACCAAATGTTAAATCGCGATGTCGATAGCGTGTTAAGTACCTTTTATACAATATGAATAAAGGATGTAATTTCAAGTGCTCTACTCCTGTGTACACCCTTCTAACCAATACGAAATTTTCACTTAACGGTTTTCTATAAATTTTGAAACCTTTCAAGGATCTCGCACGGTTTTTCTCGTGATCGGGCATTTATCTTCCCTCTCTTGTTTCGCTCGGGAAACAAGGGAAGGCAGCCCCCCGTCAATCTCATTTCGGCCACGGTCCTCTTCACGGCTTTCCCATTCCAAACACACAAAAAAAGAGACATAAATTACCAAGTAATGCCGTTCGCACGATAGATACTCGAGAAAATGGGAAACACCGGATCCTCGCAGCCGTCCAGGACACGGAAGGACCGGAGGAAAGAAGCCAACGACGGGTAAGGCAATTTCAAGCTCGTTTCCGGTCGGACCCGGGCTTCTTCCCGGAGCGATTATTTCACTTACAGGTGACATTTCTTCATTCTGGGTAGCGCAGATGACCGACCCGGGAGGAACACGAAGAAGAGGGCTACTAACGGTTGCGTGGCCAGGTCGAGACCGAAGGGGACGGTCAGATGTCGGACGACGAATCCCTTCTTAATTTTCTTCCTTCGGTTACGCAGCAAGAAACCGAAGGAGCATGTGACAGTGATCGCGAGGACTGCTGGAAGATTATGGACGCAAATGACTCCGGAACAAAGGAAGAAGTACATAGATCTGGCGAACGCTGAGAAGAAGAGGCGAGAAGGGAGTAGAAGAAAGACTAGAAAATCGAGGTGATTATCGAGCGTCTCTTCTGACGAGAATCGAGATCTGTATCTATATGTTTCGTTCAGGAGAAGAAGATAGCGGACACGACGAGGAAACGACACGAAAATTCCACAAGTGTTAAGGAAAAAATCGCACGGAAGACCGTTTCTCTCGCGCAACAAGTCTTTAGGAATGATCCCATACGCATATATATATGTATATATATATACACACGCATATACATACATATATATATATTTTTGATTTCTTTTTATTTGTTAGTAGTTTTTTTTTAGATCTATGTACAATAAATATTGATGTATTTTTACACTATTAATGACCTTTCTTATCCGTTTAAAGAGTTATGCTAAAAACCGGGCAGCAGAAGGCCTTCTGCCTCTCTCGCACAATTCTTATCGGGTCACGTACTCCTCTGGAAAAATCGAATTCGTTAACGTACCATAAATATATTATTATTTTGTTCGCGACCGTTCCGCGAAGCGTCGCCGACGCGTGGCAGGGAAATTACAATTCAACGTACACGAACGAGCACCATTTTTATGTATTTCCCTACATACACAGGTCGAAGGGAAACGGTAGTGGAGCCGCGTGTTTCCCCTTTATTTTTCACTCTTTCTTTCTCGTTCTCTCTCGGTCTCGCTCGCTTTCTCTCTCTCCCTCTCGCTCGTTCGCTCGCTCTCTCATTCTCATTTTCACTTTCTCTCTCTCTCTTTCTCTCTCTCGCTCTCGCTCTCTCGCTCGCTCTCTCTCGCGCTCTTCCTCTTTCTCTCTTCACGATTCGATACAAAAAATAATTTCCGCATAAATTTTTTACGACGCTCCGTGGAAGAGTTTGTGTTATATACGCAGTCATAATCCTTCTCGAATCTAAGTATGCGTGTGTGTATGTATGTGTGTGTATGTGTGTCTGTGTATTCGTACGTGGATGTCGCGTGTGTCATGTACGTTTAGAAGTCGCGTTGTATGCCTGTGTGTTTTCGTTTGTATATGTCGCGTGTATACGTGGTGTGTGCCCTTTCACTCCAAATGCTAGCTAGAATAAAAACCATTATTACATACAATAGAGAGTAACGACGAATGTAATTTGTCCTTTGTGTCTCTCGGTTTCCCTAATCTGTCTCGGGGACCGTGTAAAAACGGTCCGCTTGAATCGGGTAAAACTATAACTGTATATTGGATTGGGTATCATGATGATAATAATAGTAATAATATTAATAATCATAGAAATAATAATATTAATAATGATAATAGTAATCGATAGAAATAATAATAATGATGATCACGATTAGGGCGGTATCACGTGAAGGGGTGTGGAAGGAAGGTGGGAATATGGTAATGGTTGCGATGGTGGTGGTGGTGGTGGTGGTGGTAGTGGTGGTGGTGGTGGTGGTGGTGGTGGTGGTGGTGGTGGTGGGTGGTGGTGGTGATGGTGGTGATTGTGGTGGTGATAAGAAGAATAACGCGGTATTCGATGCTGACGACAAACGATGATAACACGGTAAATGGGCAACGAACGCCTTTCACGATGATCCTGACTTTTGACAGCCGTTAATAATTAATTCGCAATAATACAATTCGAATGATCGTAGCAGTAAGTATTTTATGATACAGTAAAGTACAGCGTGCCTCGAAGAAAACGTAAACAACAACGTTCAACAATCGATAATATCAAACAGAATATTCTTTGTAAGTGTTTATATGTATATATTTATATAAAGACATATATACGCTGCGCGTATATATATATTCATATAAATATATAGGTATATATATTATCATTATTATACACAAAACGTAACACTGTTGCGATCTTAAGAGGGAATGCCCTACTAAAAAATAGGTATCCGTTTTGTCGATGGTAGATTCAAAAATGGGCGGGGGTGGGTTTGTGGTAAGAGGAAAATATACATGTACATATATATATTTCCTTTTTCTACCTCGATCGATCGGTGGATCGACCCCCAAGGTACATAATAGTCAACCGTTTTGTAAATGCACAAGTCACGAAGAACCCATGCTCCGCAATTTCCTATCCGACACCGTGATCGTACCGGCGCGGCATAGGTTTAGTACATACGCATCGACAAGTTACGAATTCTTTCCGATACGAAACTCTTCCCGGTTTCGCGAAGAAATGCTTGCCGCCCTTCGTCGCGAGAAGCGCGATCGCGCGTCAGCCCCGAGACTGAACGGACTTTGGAAAGGGGTTCGGGCGTCGACACCGTCTGGTCAGCGGATAAAATCGGAACGGAGAACGCGCGCGTTAGACTCGTGGTCCAGTGGTACAGTGAAACGAAACGCTTGTCTCTCCTTCTCACGGATTAAAATGGGCTACCGCGCGCAGCGCTTCTTCGCCGGGTACAAGTCTGCGTGGAAGCGAACGCAAGGAAGCAACGATCCCGGCACAACTATTCGCTCGGGGGTAAGGTCTGCTGCTGTTGCCGCTAGAGTTCAGATGTGATCTCGCCAGGGCGATGCAACCGAGATCCGTATCGTCGCTTTTCGTATCGCGGAGAACCCGTCAACTTGCTTGAAAAAACGACGATCGCTGTTAAGCGGACGAAGAGCCACGAGTAACGGTCGCCTCTACGTCGAAGCTTCTTTGTTGCGTACGCGGGAGTGTGCGTTCAAGTGAATTCCGGGGCTAGCGTGGCCTCATGGAGCTGTTCAAAGGCTGCATCAGGCCACCGTTGATGTACCCGTGGTACGTGGTGTACACTGCAGTCGGATTCTGCTGATGCGGGTCCTGGGGATACGGCGCGGGTACGTTCACCACGCCAACCGGTAGCTGGCTAGCTTGATTCATGAAGCCGCCGAGTTGAGCCGCTTGGTTCATGTAACCGGTGGCTGGCTGAGCCACCCTATAACCATACTGGGCCATGAGATTCGTGTTGAGCGCTACGTTCGGGCTGACCCGGCTAGCGGCGCTCTGCATTTGAGGACAGGTACTTCCCGGGTCGAGAGTTTGTCTGTACAGGCTCTCGCTGGGATACGGTTGAGTCAAAGACGCCATGTTGGCGGCGTTTGCGGAGGACCTCGAGGTCGATCTGCTCGGGGGGCCGGGCGTGCCGGGTGGTGGCACCGTGTTCACATTATAGTAGTTCTTCGCGTACCCGAGGGGCACCTGAGGAGGGGTTGGGAGTTGCCTCGATGTCTGAGGCGGTGTCATCGTGTGCGGGATCGGGGGCGGTGGCGTCAGGTTCATGGCTGGCGACGGTGTAGGTGGTATCATCTCCAAACCGTTCGTCAGCTGTTGCAACTTCGCTAGGCTACACGAGTTGGTTGTCTGATGGTTCCCAGAGGCCGACAAAGACGGCGCGGGTGTGTGTGAATGCGGGGGCATCGCGCTGGTCTGTATATAGAAGTTCGTTGCCGTGGTGCAAGGCGTCGGCGCGCCGGATCTGCGGCTTCCGTGCTGGATCACGTAAGTGTTCTGCGTGGGGAAGGTCTGCGAGGCGACAGCCATGTAGTTTCCTTGCGAGATCACGGCCATGTTGTGCGAGTGAGCGGCGTGCGTGTGAGAGTGCGGATGGGGTACCGGTGGTACGCTCATCGATGAAGACTGCTGATACTGAGGCGGTACGTGGCTCGTGTGCGCCACTGTCGTATGGCTGGTGTGAGAGCTCGTGTGCGAGCTCGCATGAGACGTCGCGTGTTGAGAAGAGGCTTGAGTGTGTGGCGTCGGAGGTGTGGTTCGATGAGACCTGCTGCTCTGTTGCGCCGACCTCGACCTGTGAGTCGTCTGCGAACCACTGGCCCTCTTATTGCTGTGGGACTGCGTCTGCGACTGTTGTTGTTGCTGCTGCTGTTGCTGCTGTTGTTGCTGTTGTTGCTGCTGTTGCTGTTGATGTGTTGACTGTTGCTGCGGTTGAGACGGCTGAGACTGCTGAGACTGTTGGGTATGCGTCATACTCTGGCTCTGCGTTTGCTGAGCCAATGACAACTGCATCGGTTGGGGCGTGTGAGATTGCGGCAAAGGCTGCGGACTCTGCGTGGGAATGCTTTGAGGCGTGTGAGACTGAGGCAAGGGCTGTGGCGTATGGGACTGCGGTAACGGTTGCGGCGTGTGGCTCTGAGGAAGCGGCTGTGGACTCTGCGTGGGTATACTCTGCGGAGTGTGCGACTGCGGAGTCCTCGGCTGTTGGAGAGGCTGCGGTGTATGAGGCTGATGCATCGGGTGAATGCTGACGTGTGCCGGTGGCGTGTGTTGAGGCATCGAGCAGTCGGCGTATTGGACCTGGGGCGATATATTCACGGCCACGGACGTGGCCGGTGGTGCAATCTGCATGGACACGGAGATGGGAACGGTGACCGAGGCCGGCATCGACGGCAGAGCGCTGGGCGGCCTCTCGACGCTGTTCTGGGACGCCAGATCGCTGGATATCGAGGTTGGAGACTCCAATCCCAGCTGACTGACGTCCAGGTCGCACTGACCATAGTGCAACGAGTGGACCGAATTCGTGGTCGAGTCGGGCGTGTAAACTCCCATCGAAGGTAGGTCCGGCTGCGAAGGTGGCGTCCGCTTCACCGAACCAGGATTCTCCAAGTGCGGCGTTGTCTTCCCGCTCTCAGGAGAGTTCTGCTTCATCTCCTCCGGCTGCGTTTGATGAAGATGCATGGTTTCTTGTTGCTCCATGATCGGCAACGGCTTCTCCTGCGGTGTTAGCGGTTCAGTTTCCGGCGAGGCGATATTCGAAACGACGCTCGACTCCTTCTTATCCGTAGGCGTTGCCGGAGATGTTTCGATCTTTGGCCGTGTCGACTCTTCTTTCGTCTCCTTAAGCATTATCCTCTCGGAAATCGTCTCTTCCTTAGGGCTATCAATATCCTGAGTAATAGCTACGAACTTTTCGGTTTCCTCCCCTTTGGGCGAGGGAACTTCAGGTACCAATTTCGACGTTTCCGGGCTACGAGAAATCGCTTTCTCGGTCTCCGAGTCTTTATCACATTCTTTCGGAGCTTCGCTCTCCTGATCCACGTCCCGTGTTTCCAACTCGACCTTTTGCGGCAAGCACTTCTCCGTCTCCTCCGGCTCCTTCTCCGGAACCGTCGTCGTCGTATCTACCGTTTTCTCTGGTTGCTCGCTCGAATCAGTCTCCGGGTTGCTCGAACACTGTTGCACGGATTTTGGCCGTGGCGCAGGTACTTCTTCCTCCCCTTCGTCTTCGTCGCCTCCTTCGTATTCGCCGGGACTCGCGGACGCCGTCTCCGCTTCCGGTGGCACGATCGTCGCGCTCTCTTCCACGCTTTCATTCTTGCTCGTTTCGGCACTATCCTCCTTGGAGATGGAGACAGACAGCTCCGGAACGGGTGATTCCTTCTGCCGTGGAGAGTCGGGTTTCTCGGAGCCAGCCGACGGGGATAACGCAGGTGGAGGTATCACAGGACTCTCTGGTCTGTCGTCGGCAGGTGTTTCTGGTTTCAACTGAGGCATCTTCAACGCTTCTTTCTCGGCTTTCGCTCGTCCCCGCCTCGACATCGGCGGGGACGTCTTCGTCTCCTTGGTTTCGTCTTTGCCGTTGCACTGTGCCTCCTCGGCGATCTTCTTTTCCTTGGCCTGTTTCGCCTGCAAGTACTTGGTCTGTCTACTCGTCACCTTCAGCAGGATGTCGTCCACCTTGCACTGCTTCTTCGCCGGTTTCTGCACCGCCGAGGACGAAGAAACGGACGTCGCCGTTTTGGGCGACGTCTTCTCCGGCTCCGCGGCGTTGTCCTTGTCCCTCGGTGAATCTTTGTCCTTCGTCTTCTCCTTCTCCTTGGGCTTCTCTTTCTCCCGGTGTTCCTTCTCCTTCTCTTTTTCCTTCTCCTTTTCTTTCTCTTTCTCTTTCTCCTTCTCCCTCAAAGACTCTCGAGTCCTCTTCCTCGAGCTAACCTCCGACTTCTCCTCCTTCTCCTCGGCTTCAGTCTTTTCGGAATGTTTTCGTTTGCGGAGAGGTGTCACTGTCGTCGCGACGGATTCGACCACCATAGGAGTCTTCGGTGTCCTGATCCTTCGCCTCGACATGGTCGACAGCGGCGTCGCTTTCGTTGGGCTTGTCGCGTTGTTCGCGGCGTTTTTTGCGGTCGTCACTGACCTGGAATTCCTTGGCGTCGTCGGGACATTCTTCGTCTCGACTTCCATCGATTCCTTCGTCGACTCAGGCGTCGCGGAAGTGGTACGAGTCTCCCTTTCCTGTTCCTTCGTCCCCTTCGTATCCTTCGACTCCTTCGATTCTTTCAACGATCTCGCTTCCTTCGTCGCTTCTTTCGCATCCCTGGACTCTCTAGAGATCTCCTTGTGCACGGCGGTAGACTTCTGCGGGCTCTTCTGCTTTAACGGTGATGACCTTCTTTGACCTAGTCTTCTGCCCCTAGGCTTCTTCTTGATTTTCACTTTCTGAATCTTCTCGACAATCGCGGGCATCTGTTTAGGCTCCGCCACGGGAGAGGACTCGGAACTGGTGTCACCGCTCTCCTCCGGGCTTTGGTAGGGATTCGGTATCTGCGTGAGCAACGGGATCCATCTGAGACAGTCCGGGTCCAACTTGATGCGGGAACTCTTGCGCACTCTCGCCATGTGAGCGTCCACTTTGCCCCAATCGACTACCACAGCCACCTTCGAGTTCCCTTCGCCGGGCAAATGGACCGTCTTGATGAATCCCAACAACTGCATGGCGGTTGCGATATCGTGAGCCGACACGCCTGTCTCTTTTGTGATGTCGCCCAGCTTGATGTCCGTTGAGTCTCTGTGAGCGTCGAGGTACTCGAGGACGACGCTCTTCCAAAACGAGTGATACGAGACGCGACCAAGATCCGATAGAGGCTTCTCCGGGGTGCCGGGGATGCCCTCGACCTTGGACAACAGGTAACTGAACTCGATGAGAAACCTACCGAAGCCCTGCCTCTGATACTGCGGTAGAGTCATGATGCAGGATACGTTGTATCTCTGAGCGGGGCAATGTTTCTCCTTGCTGAAGTAGCCGACCAGGTGGCAGCCGTACTTGTCGTTTTTCGTCACCGCGTAAAACAGGAACGGCTCCACGTCGTAGTACAGCGTCTTGTGATCCAAGAACAATTTTGCTAATAGACACAGGTTCTGACAGTAAATCTTGTTCACGTTACCGTCAATCTGAAAGGACGAAGAACAGCCGGGGTTAAGGAGATCAAACTTCGGATGGATTTGAATAAGAATTCATTATCGATTTGACAACGAATCATATAAACGATGAATGGGAACAAACCTCGAAAACGGACAGTCCGTTACACCTATAGATTTCGGTGGCTGGTGGATGCCTCCACTGACACTTGTCCATGTGTCTGTCGAGTACCGCTCGACTCTTCGTGTACTTTAGGCAAAACTCACAGAAGAACAGCTTCGGTAATCTCGCGTACTCCTGGGGGAACGGGCTGGAGTACCACGTCTCTACTTCGTACCGGCCGAAAACGATGGCGGCGGGGTTCCGTGATCCGTTGCCGCCCGTGGAACTACTATTCCCGGGACTGACGGTCACGGCCTCCTCGCCGTCACCGTTCGAAACGGTCAGTCGAGCCGCCCTGTCTCGGGCGTCTTTGAATAGATCGACGTCCTTTTGCGTAACGCCGGGTGGCAAGGTTTGCGGCAGAATCGGCTCCTCTGTAATCAGAATTGGATCGGTTGATTCGTCTCGTGCTCGCGCATCGCCGTTGGACGAATAGAGAACGACGAAAGTAGAGTTCTACGTCGAGCCATCTCTATCGAGAGAAACGTTCCAAGTGGAGAGAGACGCGGTTCTAGGTCGCGATACTCGCGTGTGGTTCTCCCGGCGAACGAACGATCGCGGAACGAAAATGCGAACACCGAGTGTACCGCGACTAGCGGCAGGATTTCTATCGTCGACCGGAAAAGCGAATGTTACTTCGATGTTACGCGAATGGCAAGCGTGATGTTAACCAGAGTGCGCAACCTCAAGAAGTGAGTAGTTCTGGCGGTAACGTAACGGATTAGCTGTTAATAACTGTGAGTACGGTAGATTCCAAAGAAAGCAAAGCTGTGGGGAAGTCGGATTTTCGTGGGATGTGTTGGCAGAGTATCGTAGCTGGCTCTTCGGTGGCAAAAGGGCATTCGTTCTGCGCTCTGCGGAGGGCCTCGAGTTTACACAACACAACAGTGCCTGCTAAACGTCAGCAGCAGCAGGTAGACTCCAGTTTCGACTAATACGGGGCGGCTGAGTGAGGTAATGCCACCCAGTGCCGTATTTCTTCGTCCTGGAAAACTGACCAGTACAGTAACTTCCGCTTGTTGCTTGGTGGAAGGGAGAGCGGGATCGAAGGATACGTGGCTTCGACGATTTCTCCTCGAGGCTTCGTACGTCGCGACGATTCTAACAGTTTCGGCGGTCTCCGTGTAAAGCGCGTATCTTTTCCCCGAAACAAAACGAAACTGAACGAAACGAAACGAAACGAAACGAAACGAAACGAAAGGAAACGAAACGAAAGGAAACGAAACGAAACGAAACGAAACGAGACGAGACGGAACGAAACTGTGCGAAACCATTGCGCGTACAGTCGGGTGATTTGGCGGGCGTGCACTAGTCGTGTACCCTACGAATATGCGGCGTGGATTAAAGGAGAGTTAAGTGTGCCAGAGCCAAGTAGAAAAAAAACATAATTAGTGACATGCAGTAAACCACGTAAGTATACGTGGTGTAAAACGAATGGAAATCCCCGTCGATCGGGCGTGCACCGGCGTCGGATCCTCGTCCATCCGTCTCGAGAATCTACCCGCCACCGTGAGAGACGCATTTCCATCGGTTTTACACCGTGTGACCGATAAACATCCTATCGAGGAACCTGATTGTTCTGTGCTCGAACGCGTGACGGCGTTCCCGGCCGATTGAACGAGATAAAAAAAATGACTAACACACGTTCGTTGGAACAAGAGGAAACGAGAGACAGAAATACATATGCATATATATAATATATATGTATATATACGGAGGGAGAGAAAGATAAAGAGACAGAGAGAGATAAAGACAAAAATCGAGAGAGAGAGAGAAAGAGAAGAGTGAGAGAAAAAGAGAGAGAAAAAAAAGAAAGACAGAGATCCGATCGAGCGAGATCGCGCGCAGCACGAAAGAACAATCACGTTGATCCTGGAAAAGAAGTTACGTGTCAGAGTCACATGTACACACACATATCATATACCACACCACACCGCCAACACATCCACGTGGTGGTGAGCGAGGATTAGATTAGAGGGGAATTTTTCTTTTTGCGACTTTTTTTTGGGTGCATCATCGAGGTTAAGGGACTTCGTGAACGGGTCGGGGATAGACTCTTACCCTTCCTGGTGGAGCAGGGTGTCGCGCGGGGTGTCGTGGTGGTGTTGGTGGTGGTGGCGCTAGTACAGGCTCGTGGATTGGACTTTAGGCTAGGATTTGATTTCACGGAATCGGAACACAGGCCGGACTTCGAAACAGCGGGCACAGGGTGGCGTGTCGTCTGATTGTTGGTCGTCTCCGTGACCGTGTTGCTGTTATTATTGTTGTTGATGTTGATGTTGTTGT
This sequence comes from Nomia melanderi, assembly GCF_051020985.1. NCBI lineage: Eukaryota > Metazoa > Arthropoda > Insecta > Hymenoptera > Halictidae > Nomia > Nomia melanderi. Next base: position 5,605,976 of record NC_135012.1, read on the forward strand.
TATTGTTGATGTTGTTTCGCTTTCGCGGGTAGTGCTCGTGCCTGAGGGAGGACGGCGAGGACGACGGCGAGGACAGCGACGCGTCCGTCGCAGCGCACTTCACTAGCGACGCGTCGTCTTTCATCAGCTTCCTCCTCTCGTGTTCGTGCCTCTTACTGTTCACCGCGGTTTTCACGAGATTCGACGGCGTCATCTTCGGCAGCTTCTCGTTCAGCGTGCCCACCACGAACAGGCTCTCGTCAGAGGGCGTGAAAATCCCTGGCCTTGGCACTCTCGGTGCTTCCTCTCTCGCCTCTGCCGCCTTCTTTCTGTCCTTCGACTTCCCGGTGGCGACTACCGCGGGCGAGACGTCTCTTTTGTTAGTTTGCGCTCCTCTGGGAAGCTTGCTCGCGGTACCGCCGCCGATTTTGCTCGGGTCTGGTTCCGGGTTAGGCCGTTTTCTCCTGTCCGGCGCGTAATTGGGCGCAGCCCCGCCGGACCTTGCCCTACTGTTCGTGGGCACTGAAAAGAAGTGGCTCAAACCGTCGATCAGGCCTTTCAGCTGGCCAGCGCCAGGCTTCGCTTTGTTGTCGACGCCGGCGGCGAACCCGGCGGACGCGATACCAGCGCGTTCGTTCTTCTGTTTTTTCTTGTTGTCGAGGCCGGAGTTCGCGGCCGGTTGTATGTGCAGGCCAAAGGTCGGCGTGCCGCCCACGTCCAGCTTGGGCAACGGGGCGCCGAAGGTGTTGTTGATGTTACTGAAAAACGGCGACTCCGAGTTAAGCTTGGCGGCAGCCGCGGCCGCGGCGAAGCCCCAGGGCTTGTCTTCGCTGAGGTCGCAAGAGAACGGACTCCTCGGTTTCGGGGACTCGACCACCAGCCGGCGGCCAGGCTCTCTCGCGTCCTCCTCCTCCGAGGAGTCGCTCGATTCGCTCGAGCTGTTACCCTCTTCGTCCTCCTCTTCTTCCTCCTCCTCCTCCTCGTCGTCGTCATCGTCGTCATCGTCGTCATCGTCGTCATCGTCGTCGTCGGTGGAGTCGCTGCCCTCCGAGGAATCGGTGTCGGTCGCGTCACTGCCGCTGCTGCTGCCGCTGCTGCTAGACGCTAACGAGGCCCTTTTGCCGGGTACCGGGGGCTTCTTCTGGCTCGCGTTACCCCGAGTCAACCTAGGACTAACGTTCTGCGAGGACTTAGACTTATCACCGCCGCCCCCCACCCGCTTCAGCTTATTGTGCTCCGCGTTAAATGCGCTCAGCCTAAAGAACTTTTGCTTCTCCTTCGAGATCCGGTCGTTCTTTTCTTCGAGTAGCCTACCCTGGCCTGCGAGTGGGGCGGGGGGTTGTGGTAGAGGAGAGGAAATTAAAGGTGGTTGACGAGGGGAGACAACACCCGCATTACCGTCCGAGCTGCTGTCCACCTGTGCCACTCCAGCACCGCCTTTCTTGCCCGGAGTCGCGATCGTCAAGCTCTTTCTGGACACCGCCGATCTGAAACACATCCGACGCGACAGCATCGTCCATTAAACCCCGTCGTCGGACGAACGACCCTCCGTTCGATATCCCCGTCGGAGACGTCTGGAATCGAACGAGAGGATCCCGTTCGTTTTCTGCTGACCGTGTCGCCGCTCCTTACTTTCTATTCTCTCGTAACTTGCTGATTCTCTTCCTCGCGCTGGTCGGTGTGTCGTCTAGGGAGGCCGCGTCTTGCGCCTTGCCCTTCTTCCCGTCGTCCTTCGAGACCGGCGTGTGCGCCGTCTGACAGTGCCGACACCTCCAGGGTGCCTTGTTCTTCTTGTCGAGGCCCGGGTCCAGGCAGGTGGGATGGTAACATTTTACGCAGCCGGCGCATTTCACCAGGTAGTTCTGCGACTCCTGGTCCAGCTGGCAGCCGGCGCAGGTCGGTGAGCAGTCGTCGCAAGACCACGTGATCCCCCTGTCCACGAGGATCGAGAGGTCCGGCGGCGCGCACGAGTTGTGCAGCGCCGCGCCGCACACGCTACACCTGCTCAGCTTTTCCGCGGCGTTCCGCTTCGTGTTGTTGTTGTTCGCGGCTATCGTTGCACCGAGACACTCCTTGCATATCGGCAGAGGCGCCGGCAACTGCGACAGAGAAAACAACGTTGATTAATCGATCCGTCGTGAGGTGAAAAGCCATGGGTGACATTCTAAACATGGAACTCAACCCATTTCGCCCCATTGCGACGGTACTATATTCTTTAACCCTTTGTGGACGAATGTCGACATCTCGACAGGATGAAGTTCATATTTGGAAGACTAACTCGCAGACAAATGATTTAATTAGTCAAACGCCGAGAAATCGGTACGTAGTTTCCTTTTTTCCTATTGCTTAAGCAATTGATATATGATTTCCGCGAAGGATTAACTCGAAAGGAATTGCTTGCGGGACAAAACGGATTAATTCGTACCGGTGCGGCGCTACGTTGCACCGTTGGCGTAACGTACGAATAAAAGAAGGGCCGCCGTCCCACGAAACGTGAAAGATCGAAAAGTCGATAGAGAACCGTTCGCAGAGGCGAAACTGTGGGCGCACGGTCGCCCGCGTTATTGCCGGGAAAGCTGTTATTACGGCTCGATCGAGCGGGCTCTATATATCGCGCCGCGTTCACGGTGCGTAAATTTCTATGTATTCGCGGTGGCTCGTATCGCGCGCGTTGCATACGAAAGACGACCGACCGACCGACCCACCAACCAGCCACCGTAAAACATAATTATTCATTCCGGTAATAATGCAGCCAGCTAGGTTCCGTATATCTTCGCATCAACGAGGGTGCATCTTATTAAAACACCGTGTGTGCTCTCTCGTAGACGCGGCGTTTCACCTCGAAAGTGCTCGATGCACGTGCGAAACAGCCGAACCTTCGGGCAACTTTCGAATTTCCGAATGAAATCGAACGGCACGCTTATCGATCCGCCATATGGACTTCTCGCGGCGCGAAATAAATCGACGACTTTTCACCCTCACCCTGTGCCGAGCGTTTTTAGTTTCGTGTATTCGTTGGAACTGTTTCAACCCCTCGCCCTATGATTTCTTAATCAACAATAATCGATCCGACTACCTCGTCCCTAATAATTTATTGAAAACAAGACAAGTTCCAAGCATATTCTATATATACGTTTGCTTTAAAGGATAACAATTCAGTGACTCACTGGGTGAATCGATTGAAGGTGAATAAAAGTAATAGAATAGCTTATACAATGATTTTGAAAATTTAACAGGTTGAATGCCAAAACATTTCTATATCATAAATAATGCTAGCTACTACGGTGATATTCAGTTAGATAAATTTGCAACAATAACAATGCAATTCAATCAAATGATTTAATCTTATATTTTTTCCATTTCGAGTATTTTGCTTTATGAAATCATGCAACGTTCAACGTGTTAAATGCAGAACCAAACAATCATTGTAGAATGTATTCTACTTTTAATGCGTAAAATAGTATATCCTTAAAGTTATTCGCGAGTCTGTCTCGATATAAGACCGCGAAGGGTTTGTAATCTATTTCCGGAAAGAGAACAGCGTGGAATACCACGATGATTCAGACCGATTCGTCAACGATCGGTGTCTCGTAGACAGTCTCTCTTACGGAATGTAAAGCGAGCCGCGGTAACGCGAACGCTACGGTTCGTCGTTCCCGTTATCAGCCATGCGGGTTCCCGAGACTCTCGCGACCGATAATCCTGAGCCCTATCTGCACGTTACGTCTGTATACAAAGTTACGCGTATCACGATCGGCTACCAGTTTTAGGTTCGAGGAGACGAGGCGATAAGATCGTCGGAGGCGTCGAGTCAACACCGGTTCGCCGAGCTGCGCGTAACGCGCGCGATTCTTCACGAGGGATCGCGTTTCCGTTAACACACTTTCCAGAAGTCAATTCGACGGACATGAAATTTTGTAAACACAATTTAGTCGATTTTGGTTGAACTATACGAACACGTATTCGAAATCTCGGTTTTCAAAGGTCTAATTTCTAAGATGTATATGAATCAACAACTATGTTTCTAGGAACGATAGAATAAAGTGTATTATAAATGACTATGAAGCTAATGTTTGAAGCTGACCTCACGGAACGCGATTGGACGCACATCGAATTTCATAAACGTTATTTGGCAAACGTTCACGTCGATGTTAACACGTTCGCTAGCAGCGTCGCATATTTGCGACGACCGCAATCCTATATTTTACACAAGGAAATGAAATGAATCCTATAGATTCTATCATTTAACGTTACAAGCTACGGCATTATATTTAGAAACTCGATGGACTCGTTTTAGCTTCATTCTTTCACTATTTTGTTCAGCAGATTTGCATCGAATAAAGTATTACAATTCAGACGATCGTCACCGAAATAAACGCTGCCAGCGAACACGTTGATCGACGCGACTGCATTTCTATCCTAACCGTCCGCTCCTTCTAACCCCTACTTTCCATAATCTAAATGTACGAACATCAATGTTCTCAGGAACAACGGAGTGAGCTCTGCGCGACGAACGTAAACCCAAGCGTTAACGACTAGAATGAAATCGGCATGCTTGACGGGGTAATACTCGTGGCTCTATCTCGATCCGCTTATCTCTCCCATTCCCAGCGACTACATTTATCTCTTATTCCGCGAGGATCCCGCGAGAAGGGTTCAGCCCTCGCGTCTCGAACGGATCGTCGAACAATAACGTTCGGTATCGTACGATATCCATAAATCCATCGTGAATCTCGATTTTACGAACGACCCTGCGTCGGGGGTCGTTGAACTAGTCGAAGAGCTGCCGCGAAAATCTTATCGCCGCGCGGAACCGATACGCGCCACCGCGGCAGCCCGGTTATTCGATTATCGGCCGGGAGAGAGAGACCTGTTGCAGGTGGTTCGCTTAATCGCGATCGGGCCGAGATACCGCGATCCGTGGATCGCACGAGGGAGAGAAGCGAGCGGCTTTCGGAGCCGGTCGTCGCGCGGCGGCGACATTTTCGTCGGGATCCGAAGCCGAAGCCGAAGCTGAGCCGAGCCGAGCCGAGGCCGGAGCATGGGAGAGGAAATTCCTCGAACGGAACACGCGCGATCAGGCTCCGCTTCTCGGACCAACGACCTGTTGCTCGACGACGAGGTACGGCCAATCGTCGAGTAACTGTTACGCGATTGGGCGATCCGGTGAACCGCGTCCTTACGCTCGACGACGTTTCTCCCGATGCGCCTCGCTTGCCCGCTCGCCTTCTCTTTCGAATCCCGGCCACGTTAATGTCAGAGCCCGTGATCACTGACTCATCGTGCGCTTTCAATCTCGTTTATCTCCCCCCGCGGCTCGTCGGGTCTCGTTCCGTTCCGTCGATCGAAATCTTTCGATAACGCCGGACCACTTCCGGTCCCCATCGCCGTTTTCCCTCGTGGAGAACAAGAGGAACGCGTGGACCGCGAATAATGGATGTCCTATGACGAACCTACACACTATTGGGAAATCATTTGATACTAAGGCTAAAGAATGCGTGTCTCATCAGCTTATATCACATCTCATTTTCAAAATTAATTTGCTATCAAGCTGAAAGTGCACAGTCGTTATTGGCGCGGCAGTGGAGGACGGAAACGACGCCGAATGCGGAGTGAGACGGAACTATAAAGAACTTTGTTTTCGATGGTGGCACAGCTAAGGTCGCCAGTGCAAGCTATATAAGGAATATTTCGACGATACGCGTCTCGATCGAGTCAACCGGTGAGGGCCGACTTCCGGTCCGACCGCTTTTAGCCGGTCGATACGAGAAGCGCCGGCGAGGGCAAAGTTGCCGCTCGAAAAGCGAAGGGTCGTCCGGCGGGGGACAAGTGGCGACGGCCGATCGATCGAGAGCGCGGCGAGCACGCGGCTAGGGAAAGGGTCGTCGAAAAAACGCGGGAAACGCGCGCTGGCGGGAAACCGCCGGTAGCGGCGCGACACGGCCGGGTTCCGAACTACCGGTGAGAGGAGAGAATTAGCGGAATCGCGTCGGCGCGAACGTTCTATAACTTTCCGCGCGCGGTCTCTGCCTGTTTCCCTCTCTTTCTCCCTGTTCGCGGTCTGACACGCATAAAACGCGGTCGTCGGGAACGCGGGGAGCCGCGGAGGAGAAGGGTACCAGCGGAGGGGGGCAAACACGGTGGGAGAGAGACGTAAAGAGGGACGAAGACGGACCGACAAGTCGGAGTGATTCCGTGCGCGCGGAGGATCAATAAGAGAAGCGATATACAAACGAGTCGCCGGAAGTTGGCCGAGATAGCGCATCGTCCCGAGCCTCTCCCCGCAGTTACAGCTGGCCCTTCCAGCCCCACCACCATGCCGTGGCACCCTTCGACGGACGGACGGACGGACGAGTTCTGGCCGGGCCGGCCGTTCCGCGGCCGTGCTCGGAGGCGTGGGCACGCGGCGTGACTCGCTCGCTTGCTCGCTCGCCAGAAGAAAGAGGACCGTAACGACCGCGTAATATTTTCCTCGTTGATCCGCGCGACCATCTTTGCCAGCTAATACGCAACGTTATGTCATACGCCCGCCTCCGAATGTGCGAGGCCTTTCCAAACGCGGAATTTTTGGTAGACGAATAAGGTTTTTCTAAGGCATTCTTCCGTATGGCATTCATCGTACTTGCCGGGGAAAGCGTCGTTTCTTGCGGTTCGGTTATTTGGGACTTTCAAAGTTCGCGCGAGGATTCAAGGGGCCAGGGTTTCGCGCGTTTCGATGTACTGTTTGAAAAGCGGAAGATATTTGACGCTGGAACTGCTAGACTTTCTAGTCTTGGAATCATCGAAGAGAAACTTGGCTCGGGAACGTGGGTTCTACAGGATAAACGAAATTTTTCGAAATCAACATTGAAATTCGAAGTTTTGACGAATTTGAACTTTTTGAGAAATTTTGTTTTGCGATTTTATAGACGCGGGAACGATGTATTTGTTCGTTGAGACTGTTTCGCTATCTCTTATCGTTCTCGAGAAAGTACACGAGGAAGGAAGTCGCATTTCTTTGAAAGGGTGGTTCCACCCCTTCGAAGTGAAATTCGGCGCGAGAAAGACTTGCAATATACTAGGCTTGACTTGCTCTGCTTACGCACAAAGTTTCATAATTTTTTAGATTTCCTGGATTAATAACTTCCCTTGCCAGTAGGGAAAATAATATTCCCGGATGATCCGGTAGCGATTGGAGACGTTGGACGCGTCACCACCGTTCATGAGACGGAATAGTAGAGCAGTTGAGACTAAATGACTGCGTACGGTTTTGGAGTAACAGAGAAATGGAGTTCTATCGTCGAAATGGTCGCCACATTTCCTAGCGAACTGCTCGCGCGCGTTTGGTTCAAAATGCAGGGCATACGGCCGTTAATTAGCCAGCAGCTTCGCGGAAACAGGGGCAACTGCGTACCTCGTGAACGAGCCGCGAACAGCCACCGAACGGTCCGTTATTTTTCCGCGGCCTGTTTGCATTACGCCGATTACCCATACGTTCTATCTCCTCCATTGCGCCGTTACGAACGCGAACGGGAGCGCGAGCACGAACTCGTGTGACTCATGCCCTGGAAACGCCACGCCAGCCACACCACGCCACTCAGAGTCGATTCTTTTGCTCGCCGACGCTTTCGATCCGGCCACGCGTCGCCTTTTCGACCGACTAAATTCTCTGCCGACAAACATTCCTCCGCGTTTACCCGACTAGTCGATAATAACGCCGCGATCGGCCTTTTATCGTTTCTGCGTCACGTTTTTCCGTTCCCAGCATTTTCCCGGCGCGCGGCCGCTTCCCACGCGACCGCGGAATTCGATGTCGACGCGGTTCCAGAGTCGAATCAGTCCCTGCGAATGGAGGAAACGAATTAGGAGGGTGTACAGGCACCGATTGTCGCACCTTCCAAATAATATACTTGTATTGGAAAGAGAGTCAGTACTTTTATCAGAGGATCCGAGTGTTTCGTAAGCTGTTACAACTGAGTACGTCTTAATCGAGTACTCCTCTTGTGTTACCCTGATGTTCAGGGAATTCATTATTGGTTTAGAATAATAAAAATAAAACCACCCCTTGCACTACAATCTCATGTCACGCTCGTGAGGAGAAGTTCAGAATTTAACGAATACGAATGTTTATTTGTTCGGGTACGAATGAAATATTTCTCTATTATCTATCGCAAAACTTTAAATGAAGGTTTTTTTTTAATGATTTCTGCTTAGAGGAGTAAGTGTAGGCATAGAATGAACATGGAATTTCTTTCTGATAGTTTATGAACAATAAAACAATTTTGTCGAGGATAGTTGCGAGAGAAATCACAATACAAGGGTTAATTATTTGAAAGTGAAATCCGGTGGGTCGAGTAATACTGGCTCTAGTAAAGCTTTATGGGACACTCGGTTGTTTCATAAGTCACAGCTCTGATTCGAACCGATTCCCATGCGCGTTTATTCCAGGCGATTACTCGGGATAGACCGATTCTCAAGTTAACCCTTCGTTGTCGCGCGCATAATGAGAACGAAACGAACGAATACACGGGAAGAACAAAGCTAGAAGAAGAGAGGACAGAACGCGCGATTTCTCTCGCGTGAACGGGACCCCGAGGCTCCTCGAGAGGAGAAAGATCGGTCCGGCGAGATTAATGGATCGCTGCGAGCCGACCGGGAACTCGGCAACTTTTTGTCCCGCAACGTCTGACCCCGGCTGAACCTGTGGAGTCGATGGAAACCGAGAATCGTCGGGGAGATCCCCCATCTGCCCCTTCGCGGATCAGTTCCGCGAGGATGCGTTCGTCGTCTCGTGGATCGCGCGGGCATCGATCACCGCTGCCGATAGGGTAAGTCTGGTAGAGATGGCCCACTTGTTTTGAAATAACTGTTGCATCGTAAACATTGATATCTAGCGGAAAAACTTTATATTCCGGGCCATCTCTACCGGAACTACTCTATAGCGTTTGAATTATCCATAGATAAGGCTTTCACCGATAACGATTCGGTCGGAATTTAATTTAACCTTTTACGATCGGCACATTTTTCTGGTGACAGAACCAACTAGTCGAAGCAAATATATATTTTTAACGTTGATTTTCTTTAGGCGATTTATAATAAATACATGGATATTAAAAAATACAATTGTTTTTTAAGTCAATATATTTTGTAGAATATATATACTGTAGAGACTAATATGTACTTACAATACTTCTCAATTTTTTAATATTTTGAAAACAAACGTTAAATATCGCTACTGTGGCGGCACCGATCGCAAAGGGTTAAGCAAGGCACATTTACCATTACATAAATATAGATAAATAAATATAAAGCGTGAATATGTTAATTTATTACCGACTAAGCGCTACGACTAATCGATTAGCCTACCTTCGGGGTGCTCCGACCGGAAAGGGTTAAAGCTACAATTGGCCACCAGTCGAGTTACACGCTCCGCATTTTCTTGTGCAATTTAGAAGAGTGCGTTTATCTAGGCCTCGATTCATTTATACACTAGCTCGCGTATTACTACACCGATTCGACCCATCTGCTAGTTCTAGTGTTAAATCCGCGCGTGACCCACATGCATCGGCCGCGCGTAAGGGGTATATAAATATTATGATGTTTCGACGCGATGCTCTCGTCGATCATTCGGTGAACGTTGTCGCGAAACGGCAACGTTAACGGCGACAATGAATCGTAGACGAAGTTGGTAAAACTAGAGCCAAACGATTTCGATGAAACCGTTAACGCGATCCAACGAATTCGAGCGAATCCTAGAGGCCCATGGCGCCGAACGTCAACCGGATACGATTGAAACGGTGCCGGCTGTTGAAGTAGTAAAGATCGATACGGACGTTTAAAAAGAGGCAAGAAGAATGTTCATCGTACGTTCATTGAACGGAAGGATGAACGAAGAACGACCAGTGCTGAACGAGTTAATTGATATTCCGCGCGAAGACGATCGCGTTAACCGCGATCTCGAAGACGAATGAACTCGAATAGCAGCTCCGGATACGCGTTTGCACGAGCGTTCGGTCATTCATTCGTTGAACTGACTAACACTGCGAAACGAGCAATGGAAAAATTTGATGAAACCGTGACGCAAGTGGTGGAGGAATGGCCCACTTTTTAAAATGAACTACAGGCCTCAATGCAAAGCTCGGTACACTGCCAAGAACAATCGAAAATCTAGACACTTTACAATTGAAATCCAATCGAGTAATTTCACCCGGAATTACAGTTGTGCAAGGTTAAATTTTAAAATCCCGGGACTCGGCGTTACAATTCTCGCAGGGTAGACTTCCGCTCTTTAAATTGACTCGAGCACAGCTTGACAAAGGCAGAGAATCGATGTAATGGGTGAAATCGGGATAGACAGTTCGACGAGCATCGAGAGAGAATTTCAATTGTAGTAATTTTAATCTTACTTGACTCGCTTTAATCGGAAGAATCTCAACAACCCATCGGTACTACGTCTAAAAAGGTAAGGTGAGAATGATTGCAATAGAAATTTTCGGACATTTTCGAAAATATTCGGAGGGCGGAGTTAATCGGTTTGGCCCGTGAACCACTCGGTTCCAGCCGGGACGTGCTCCGACGAGTTCAAGGCCGCGAAAATTCTCGCGATATTCGCGCAACAGTTGCCCTCCGGGCCGCCACGGCGGGTACAGGTGGTTCCGAAACTCGCGAACGTCCGTCTTCCTCAGCGCCGGATGCGATCGGCCATTTTTACGTTTATCGAACAGCTGCGCGGGACCGCGGCCACGCAAGCGGCGCGCTGCGCTGAAAATTTTCAACGCGACGACCGTCCGTTCGATTTGCATTCCCCGGAGGACACGAATGCATTGGCTCTCTCCGGTTTCCAAGCGGCACCGCGACATTAACTGGCCAGAAGAATGGGAGAAAGGCTGTTCGCGGAATGAAGCGTAACAGACACGGGAATTAACCGCGAGTGCCAACCGAATTCTCTATTGGAATCACCTGCGCGCTGCCAAGCAAGGCGGACTAAAGGCAACCCCGTGTAACACGCTGGTTGGGTTCCTGAGGAACGTCGCGTTCCACGAAACAATGGGTGCACCGTGAATTGACTGAGTGTAAGGGGGGACACCAAGAGAGGTACCAAGTATAGGTGAACTTTAGGAATTTTTTTGTTAATAACTATCAAATGAAACCTTCTGATTTTTTCTGATTTTTTCTGAATGTAACTGTGACCTGCTTTATATTTATATCTTTTTCAAGTCAAAGTGTATTCGCTAGCTTCGAATAACTGCGCCATTTTGTAACATTTTGGCTTAGAAAATACATAAGTATGAAGTGGAAGGTCACAGTTACACGCCCAGTAAGAATCGGATTTCACTTGATAGTTAATAATAACAAAATCCGTAACATTTACCTATATTAGGACATCTCTAGATGTTGTCTACCCTCAAGGCAAACCGTTCAAAACGACAACCTTCGAGCAATCGATCAGCAACTCTAATAACGTTGAATCGATTTCTTTGGTAACTTCTCAAGGAATCATCCGTTACTTTTCCCACAATTCCCGACGCGTCTAACAGCTTCATCGTTAAAAGCCCACCAGATTCTCGTTTCCAACAGCGAATGGTCGAAACAAAGATGAAAGAGAGAAAGGTAAGAGAACTCACCTTGGGGACCGGTGGCTCCGGCGGCGGTGCATGAGCATTGTCCCCGAGCTTTTTGAGATAAGGCGGCCTATCCGGTTGCCGGAAGAGTCTGCCATCCTGAATGACGAGGCCCCGATCGACAGCCCTCTTCGCGGACAACCGTAGTGCGGTCCTGAGGTCACCCTCGGCCTCTTCCTCGACCGTGTGGCTTTGCCGGATGTACTTCTCGATGGTCTTGAGGGTCGAGCCTTCTCTCTCGCCCAGCTCGCGGACGGCCTTGCCGAGCACCTTGCTGAGGTCGGAGCCTTTCCCAACCTTGAGCGGCTTGGACTGCAGCCCGCCGGGGTCCTTATACGAGGATTGGCCCTTGTTGAAGATCTTGAGGACGTCGCCGCGCTTCACGGCGACCTCCAGGTGCTCCGCGATCTCCTCCTCGTGGAAGTTGTGGTGCTGTCGGATCGCGTGGCATATCCGTTCGACGCTCGGCCTCTGTTTCTGGCTGCGGATCTTCCGGATCGCGTCCAGGAACCAGGCCGACCACGTCTCCGCGGACTCCGGTTCGTCCATCTCGTCTCCGTCGGCCGTCTGCCGACGAGGGCGAGGGCGGCGCCGGCGGCGGCGACGGCGTACCCACCCGCCACGTACCTGGCCAGGTTATACGCACCCGGTGGACAACGCGTGAGCGCCTCCGGGTCTGGGTCTGGGTCGGTCGTGTCACGGCCACGACATTCACATCCTGCGCCTACCTGCCCGCTGGCTGCTCGCTTGCTTTTCGCTTGCCCTACCCTGCCCCTTCGTGTCCTCTTTGCAGCTACCTTCCTGGGCTACCTGGAGGCTCGAACTCTCGCTCGGTCGTTTCTCACGCTAAACCTGGAATCACAGCATCGATCAAGTTAGATTATCGTGAATCGCCTGGCTACCCCGTCCCGATCACTCGCAGAGTTTCACTTGTTCGGCCCGCGCGCTCGACAACAACCCCTGCCGTTTATTCGTTTACCGATTCCACTCGACTCCCGGGTCAGTCGAGGCGTCTACTTCGCTTTCACCTCGCTACCGTCCGAACCGCGCGAAGAGCCACGCATTCTTGCCATTCCGTGTCGCGGGATTTTCGCGTTTCCTGCTCCCAGGTGAAGACAGAGGCGCGATTTCCCGCGCTGAAAATCTCGACGCCGGGACGAGGAATTTCGAGCGCGAGCCACCCTCGGATTCGGGTGGCGCGTTTTGTTGCGGTGCGACGCGTGCGACTGTGATTAGCATGGGAGAGGGTCGCGAGCAACGTTTATCGATCGGTTTCCTGGCCGGCCAAGCATTGTTTTCAGTTACGACAACATGCGCCGGGAATTAATTGAAACGTATTCGAGCGTTCCACGGCGCACCGGGGCCCGAGCCGCGAGCGGATCGTCGGAATCGTTTTCGTTCGGCCGTGTTTCCTCGGCTGATCATCGAGATCGGCGACCACGTTTCCCCGGATTGTTCGGAGATTGCAGATGACAGAATACGACGAAGTGAGATATAACGATAACCGGTGAATATGGAGCGTCTTCTTATTGCTATATCAATTCGTCGTATTCTGTTTCATTCGCAATCTTCGTGGCGTTAATGTTCATCACGAGTGACCGAGTCTTCTTGACCCTTCAGAACTGTGGACATGCGAGGAAACCTCGTCTGTGGACAACAGTTGATTTATTTCTCGAGATGCGGTAATTCTGGAAGATCGCCGATCTCTCGTCGATCCGAGGTTTCTCGTGACGGAATTCTCCCGCAATCGGTGCTCGAGAGCTCGTTCCCGGGCGCCCCGACTCGGTAGCGGACGATGATCGGCCGATTTTTCCCCCGAGCGATGAACTTTCTCCTCGAGCTCGAGTTAGGTGCACGCGGCCGTGTCCGAGTGGAAGGGGCGAAATATTTAAAAATCACCGTGCTCTCTCGCCACGGCGCGGCGTCGTGTCCGTATTGCGCAACCACCAGACACGGCCCGTAAGCGCGCCGCGGCTCCTCGAGTCGATCGCTCGTACACGCTCGGCGCCATTCGGAACGGATTAAAACTCGATCGAGAATAGAATCCCCGGGAGCGTCGCGGCATTCCCGAAAAAACTACGAAACGGGCGTCAAAGCGTCGAGAAACGCGCCGCGGGACCGTCAACCAACGAAATCGAGAGACCTTAATCGTTCAAAAGATTTCTTAAGGACGTTTCTTGAAACATTTCCTTAAACATGTCTCGCAAACAGTTGCCGCGTTTGCCCTTACGATTTCCGGAAACGCTGAATCTCGTACCAAAGCTTTAATCCTTTGCAGTCGAATGCCGTAATGGAGACTTCGAGCTGCGACATCTAAAATCGAAAACTGAATAAAATGAATGATTCAATTAATGAGGGGCTACGTGGTTTTTCTTTTTTCTTTTAATATTTCAGACTTCGACGCACAATTCAACTTTTCAAGAAAGCAAATGTTGCGAGTTTGAAACGATCTCGACCGCAAAGAGTTAAATACTAAAACAGAGAATAACCGCGTATCGGTTTCTCGTTAATTCAGAAACGAATCGTCCGCAGCTTTCCATTTTAGCTATGAAAATCCGCGGAAAGAGCAGCAGCCAAGGTGAATCGCGCCCGGTTTTATTGGCTCCGAAGGACGCCGCTCGAGCCAGTGACTCTCCTCTCTTTCTCTGTCGGCCGGTACCCGCTAGAAATTAATTGCTCCGCGGGGAGAACGCGTCCCTAAACGCTGCCGATTACGCTCCAAGCGAAGCGCAGAGAACAGATGCAGCTGCGGCGCGAGTTGACCTAGGCCAGTGTCGCTGCTGGCTGTGAGTCGCGAGTGCACGATAATAAATATCTCCGAGCTTAGCCGGGGAAAAAAACTGTAAAACGGCGAGTTAAACCGGCTCCGGTTGATCCACCGGAAGAGACGCCACGCCGCGCCGCGTCGCGCCATTCTCGTGTTATCCCGTGTTATCCCTTGTGCCACGGCCGCACCGCGTTCCTCCGATCCCTCTTACGACCTCGTTTCCTCGCCACGTGCACGGTCTATTCTCGAAACCACGTTTCCTACCCTCATGCGGGCACCGTTTCCCGCCAAAACTTGCTATTTACCGGTTCAACCCCTTTAGCCCCAGTACGCGGTATTGGGCAGCTCTCGATCCGCTTCCGACTCCATCGAATAACAACCCCTTCAGTGCTGAATACTCCAAGCCGAAACGTTTCGCGTGGACGGAATATATTTTTGCTCAGCTGAAGATCGGCGGATTATATTAATTCATACGATTTAGTAAGTTGCAATTGTAAGTTGCAGTTTCAATTGTAATTGTAATTCTTCAGCTTCGCCAAATTGAATTATGCCAAGAAACGCGTGTGAGATTGAAAAGATCGAAAAACCCATTCATGCGCTCAGCAGTTAAGGGTTAATTTAGTTCATGGATTGGCACTAAATCGTTCTTGCGCGAATACGTCGAAGAGTGTAAACTATAATAAGATTTTACAATCTGGTATTTGACTTCTTCTTCGGTTGTTTACGATACACGTGCTCGAATCTCGGTTCGATCTCGCTCTATCTTCGTTCATCGAGAATAATAAATGGGAAAAGAATTCTGAACGAACTGTCGGCGTGTATCAAACTTTAATTCTCTAGACACGCTCCGGAGTTACCGGAATAGATCGTTTTCCGAAAGAGAATCTTCGTGTTCGAGCGCACGAATACTCGAAACCGAGTTACCGATTCGATCGCGCACCGTTGACGAGATTGTCGTTACGTATATAAGTAGGTGCGCTCGCGTCCCAATGGCGGGGAAAGGATTGACTCGTTTGGCGGGTGACTCGAACGATCACTCGGGACCGTTTTTGTCGGGGGGACGCCGAGACTCGATCTACGAGCGATACTTTCACGATATCGTAACGCGAGAGATTGCTCCGACTGACTTCGAAGGGTCAACCCTTCGCGCTCGAAAGTCTTTCGCTGAAAATATCCAATACACTCCGATGAAGTATAATGTAAATTAAGAAACAAAACTATTTCAGTATTTCGCTTACCGACACGTTGTTTGAAAACAATTATGAGAAGAAAACTGATATCGAATAAAAATGTACAGCAATCTAAGTAAACAGCCTAACGTAAGCACTATGATATCAAATCATTAATAACTACTTTTAATTCCGTTTATAATTACTGTAAACAGAATAAGTTGCATATGTATAGAATGGTTGAAGTTCTCGTGGTCAACGAGTTGATGCCATACGCAAGACTTTATAATTTCGCTGTATCGAATCGACTGGTGATCGAGAGCCACCTCTCGAGTGCAAGGAGAGTTGATTACCGCGTACGAATCAGTATTTCATTCGACCACTGCGAAAAATATTCGTCCAGCTTTCGATAGCCATAAACAGTCGAGATCGATCGTAAACTCGGCAGCTATTCTCGATCGAAGGCATGACTCACGATCGCGCATCGATGATAGCCGAACTCCCCTCGCGTAACACGTGTCCCTCCGGCACGTAGAAGGTCGCGTCGTGGCGAACGAGCGAAGAACCAGGCGATCCGACCGGTCGAACGCTTCTGCCTTCCATAATCTTGCCGACCGCGAAAGAAAATAGCTTAACGAGCGAAACGAAACGCGACAAAGTGAGATGTAACGCAATTGCACTGGCATGGCAGTACGTCAACCTGGTTTTCCGTTTACAGAATTAGCAACGACGGTCTCGATGATGCTACTGTTGTGTGTCAAGATCGGAGAAGGCAGGGTGGTTACCGCGTTAACCCTTTGAGTGCTATGGGCACATGCACGTGCAGCCGGAAGATGACTCGATGTCTAGCAAAACAGCATAGACAAAAGG
This sequence comes from Nomia melanderi, assembly GCF_051020985.1. Classification (NCBI taxonomy): domain Eukaryota; kingdom Metazoa; phylum Arthropoda; class Insecta; order Hymenoptera; family Halictidae; genus Nomia; species Nomia melanderi. The sequence continues at coordinate 5,622,361 of NC_135012.1, forward strand.
TGTCATCATAGTTTACAGTTTTGATTAGTTGCGTGTAATCGTATTGACGAGTAGTAAACTAGTGATCGAAATATAAGGAATTAGAAGAGGAGACCAACAGACTATTGGGTGAGAAACGTTGAAAACTGATCGGTCAGCCGAATTGTTCAGCCTAGCCATCAAGTGAACTCAGTAGTAAATACGTACTGTCTGTCCACGACTCGATGATTATCGCTAGATTTACTGACATTTACTGTACAGTTTGTATTTATCTTAGAAAAATTGTTATCCGTTCATTTAGATCTTAGAAATTAGAGATTTAAGAGCAGACAATTAGGATACATATTTGCATAACTGCGTTAACAAAACTCGACCCAAACGTTTATCAAATAATGCTTATAAAATTCAATATGAGCCAAATTGACTAGTTCCGTAAATCTAGTGGTAAGCTGAGAATCATGAACTCATGGCTATGCTGGTCGAATTAGTCAATTTTTCTCTCGTCTTCGATTCGAATTTCCTACTCGTAACAGGGTTACACGTAACCAAGTCAAAACTATAAACAAACCTCATAGAGAGAGACCGCTCTTGCCCGTGCGCCGTTCCACCAGTCGTCAAGTCGTGGACGGAGAGTACGTGTCTGGCGAAAGTCATAGCTGCGGACTACGCACGCATATATGTTTCTCGATTATTCTGATCTCGTGCGTGCCGCGCTGACAATTACAAGAGCGTTCCTTGGCATTATTCTATTCAGCGAAACATAGGGAATACAATTACAACTAAACCGTTCGAGTGCGGCGCTCCATTTTCTTGTCTCCGAGCAGATAGCAAAACAATGGAAAGAAACGATTGCGGGGAAAACTAACGGGCAAACTATTCGATCGTACGAACCGATAAGCCGTCGCTTTTAGGCGGTGCGACGTAAGTAGAAGAGTGCTAAACGCCACTGGCCATTCAAACGGTGAACACGTTTACCACCACCAGAATTCACAGCGTTTCGTATGACATTACTTGTTACATCATAACAAAGGCAAATGGTATTAGACTTAGTCATTACTGATTCGGTGTCGTAGTTCTTAAGTTATACTATTATTCAGTTACTTGCACTGAAAATTCGAATTCGCCATCGGTGCTCTTCTCGTGATTGTTCAAGTAATTAGGACACTCCGGTCACCGATGACCACCGTGGCGGTCGACGCGTTAAACACGCCTCGAATTAACGGAATCCACCGGCTCCCGGTTGGCAGGCTACGTGAAAAAAAGTATTCCGTCCGCGCGGAACGTTTCGGCTGGGTGTATTCAGTGCTCAAAGGGTTAACGCCGTTGTTTACGATCACCGACGGTATATGGAGCGCGGAAAAGGCTCGGCTGTCGACGACACGAATATGCGCGCGGCGAGCGCGCGCACCGATCACGAGATAACGACGTTAATACAATAAGCAAACGTGTAACCAGGGCTGCGCCGTGGCGTGTCGGTATCCCGAGGGAGGATATTTTGACCTGCGCGATTTCGTTCGCGTTTTTCCACGTCGCCGTTCCCCGGCCCCTGTGTGTCCCGACGAGGCTCCCGTCCGCCGCCGAGCCGCCGAGCCGTTATTCCCCGCTAATTAGCCAGCGAATGATCGATCGGGGGAAACGTTAATTGAATCGAACGATGAACTGGGCGGTTCTGCCCGCCCGAAATCGACCGAGCGAATCGTTCCAACGTCGTTCCCACCGGCGATATTATTAATACCGAATACAAATCCCGTGTCCACCTCCGAAGGACTCGCGCGAGCGAGTCTCACTGTGGCCGCTCGTTTCCGCGGATGTCGACAACCTATTCGTCGCGGCTCGCGACGCCATCTTTGACGAACCGATAAATATTCGCGGATGCCCTCGCGATTCACGGGATGCAACGGTCGCCAACCGGAACTCGCTTATGAACAGAGGTTGTTCCCGCGGATGACTCCGTGTTTCTCTCCGAATCGAATATTATTTGGGTCAAGAAAAACCACTGAAACGTGGCTCTGCGATGGCAGCTGCCCGGGGAATGTACGCTAGAAACGCGTAAAATCCGACGCATACTCGCGGCGCTCGACTCTCGACGGTTCGACATCCTCCGAGCTACGTCGAGGACAGTCATCGTCGATGAGGTCATTGTAAAAAAGAGGGGGACAGAGAAAGAGAGAGACGGACGGGGAGAAAGAAAGAGAGAGGGCCGCGAGAGAGAAAGGCAGAACGGTTTCGTTCGCGTGGAACCTGGAAATTTTCGAAGTTTTCGACGAACGGAGAAGAACAAGGAGGAAACGAGAAAAAGAAGAAACGTTCGGAAGCCGATGCGTGGCGCGGCCGGTCGAAGGCGGTTTGGATTTCCGGCGACGGCTTAAACTTTAAACATCAGCCTTGGCTCGAATTCATTAGTCGGCCAATTACCGGCACGCTTCCAACGCTCGTCGAGCACAGGAGCGGACGAGCCACCTGACAACTTTCCGTCTAACGCCGAGACCGCCGCGTTCCTAGCCGTCGAAACGGTGATCTGTCGGCCTCGGCTCGTTCCATTCGGCGGAATCAAACGTAACGGACCGTTCCGTTCGATAACAATAATAGCGGCCAGACTTACGCAACGGATACCACGGCCGCGCGCAACAATTGCAGCAACCGCGAAAGTCCGAAATCTTTTCCATTCGTCGCGCGGCAAGCGCGAGGAACCGTCTCGACGGGCTCCGTCGGCGGAACTCGACGGGAAGATGATTTTTTTATTAGATTCCCGTCGTTCCGATTTCTCCGCGAGACGCTGCGGAACACGCGTCCTGTCGTTCCCCGCGTGTTTGAGGTTATGTCAGACGGTATCTCTGAACGGCGTACTATTAATGTAGTTTACGATGTTTGACGTACACTCTTGAATGTAAATACTACGGCTAGCGCGGCGAGTTTACCAACAAGTATCTTTCACTTTATCTTTGAGGTTATGTCAGAAGATATCGCGTACTTAGCTACGACTTCTTAGCGTCGTGAAATATAAATACAGCATTGGTTCACGGACGACCGTGCAATTTTGGGTCTCTGGAGTACGGGACGCCACGATAACGCTGTTTAACATAACCTCGAAGCTGCACGATTCTAATTCAACCAACGAGAATTAAACGCTGGAGGGAACGTCGAGGGGTCTACGTACAGTACGAGTCTATACAGGAACGAACAATCCAGTCGCTCGGCTGGCAAAAGCGAAGCGATACGAATAGAAAACTCGATGATGAGAAAACGCGGGATTTTTACCGGGAAAAAGACGAACTCCGACCGGCACCGGGAAATACCGGTGACCGACAGGTACGACACGTTGCAACGATAAACGAGCTAATATCGACGAGCTTCCGCGAGCGGTTAACGCGCCGCGGAACATCCCGCGAAACAAGCAACGGCGCAATATTGTGCAATCGCGCGCTTCCATTTTCGACAATAGCCCCTCGGACAAATGTCGAGGACGATGGGGAGAGAGACACGTTGAAGGCGGACTGCGCGGCGGACGGCGAGGCGAAGAGAAAACTCGTGACAGGCGGTCGAAGCGTTAAACAGGGAAATCACGATGGATCGAGAAAGAAGGAGTAGTATTTCTCCGTCGCCTCGCGACGGGGACGAGGGCGAAGAGAGGCCAGTGAGGCCAGGCCGGCTGGCTCTGTTTGCCGGGGCCCCTCTCACCCGACGGAGAGTCGAAGAGAGAGAGCAGCTGCCACCGAGAAAACGAACCAACGAACCTACGTACGCGGACGGAACGGTTGCTGAACGAACACGAACGGGCCTAACCGCTGCCGCCGCCCGTCGCTCGTTATTCCTCCACATTTTCTACGCGCTTCTATTTGCACGGGAACACCTACAGTATCTATCAACCGTATTCCGTAACCGAATCGTTACACGTTTATTCGTTGACGACCGATCGATGAAAAATACCGTGCGACTCGTCGCACGACAACCCGTGACGGGCTGTAATTTGGAGCCACGAAACGCGAGCCATACGTTCATACGTGGACTCGTTGATTCGCGAATGACCAGGCAGAGACTGGCTGCCGTCGGTAGCCATTTTAATCAACGTACTCGGTCAAATACGCGCCTCTTGATCCGGGAAACGCCACGATTGAATCCGGCCTCCGAGGCAGGAAAGGTTGTCAGCGGGTTTCGAGCGCTTCGTAGATCGTACCTCGTAACGGACACTGTGCCTTCGACGAACGTTAAGATCGCGACGGCCGTCGCCCACGAACCCGTCCGTCGCCACGGTTATTTTCGATCCACCGGCTGCCCGATCGCGACGATATCGACGACGAGCGCGTTTCTACCGCGGACGCGAGGACAGATGGGCCGTCGTGCGAGGAAACTACGCGAAACGGAGCAATTACGTCGTCGAAGCGAAAACACCGAGGACACAAGTTTCTCGAAGCCCGACGGGCAGCCATCTTGGCTAGGCACGGCCAGTTCTCGAACGTTTTCGCACGGTTTTTCGCGCGTTCCAACGATGATACCGTCGAAACACGCCGATGGGTTCGCACGCTGAAACGCGCGTCGTTGTACGGTCGCAACAGAAATTACGCTGTTCACGTTTCAGCGTGAACGGATCAACGAAAAAAATGCAACGGAATAACACTGCGTATAGAAAAGGCTCCGTGTCTCTCTTTCTCGCTCTTTCTCTCCCTCTCGCTCCCGCGGGCCGTCTCTCTCTCTTTCTCGAACAGGCGGCCAGACCCGCTGGCCCGTATGCATCGGGCGACGATTCGCGTGGTTCTCTGTTGCCGAGAATATAACGAGAAGCGAATTGTCTTTACCTGGTCACGGTTATTCCATGTATAGATCCACAGGGGGACACGCGAGAGCACGAGTCACTCAGGTACCGACACACAGGGCTCGCGTGTAATCACGATCACCAATTATCTCGCGACAACGGCGTCACATTTCACACAAATCAACAAAGGTTACCCACTTGACAAAGATGGCGGTCGCGGGGGTTACACACTGCGCGCACGCGGTGGGGAGCGCACTGCGCACACCGCGCTCTCGGCCACGACGGAATCACGAAGAAACACAGTCGTAGCGGCACGCGTTCTCCTCGACCAATCAAACCTTCCACTTTGACTCGCACACTCTCGTTACCGGTCACACGTGCGTGCGTCGTGTTTCGTTGCTCCTCTCGTTCGCGCGCGCGGCCCCACGAGCACGCTCACACGACCGCACTCGCTTCGGGAATAGGACGTGTTTCCCCCCTTTCCTTGTAGGTATGTATCTCCGAGTCGTACACGTACATGTATTCGTGTCGCGTTCGCGATGCCCCGTGGGACAGCCGGGAGTAAGAGCTTTACAGCGCGGCCAAGCAGAAGCCGCGACGAAAGCGAATACTGAAACCAGCCCGATATCGCGGTGAAGACTGCCGTGTCTCTCTGTCCCTGTGCCGCTACGTTTCTACCTCCACTATGGCCGCCCACTTCACGCTCGCTTTAACCATTCCCAATCGGCTTCTCGACGCGGCAGCGCGCGCGACTACTACACGACGATGCCGTGAGCTTTGTCAACGAGCCTTCAGGGCTGTACCTACCCCCCGACGAACCATGCATTCGCGCGTACTAAAAACAAATAATTACCGAATTACTGTTGCGCTTCACCGGTTCCTCGCTATTCGTGCCCCCCTCGATGTCTTAACACGATTAACGGACGTTTCGAGCTGTATCCTTTCTACTTTAACTTAACGACGATTCTCGTAGGGAAAGCGTGGACGACTCAAATATGTTTTTTACATGTATGGAATTAATGAATTATATCTTTCATCGATCAATTCGTAACAGGATTAAATGCTATGAGACTCGGATACGTTGAAAGGTTATTTTAGCGATAATGAGAATTCACGAAAAAATCTTATAGGATGGAAGGTGACCGGTGTTTTATTGTAAAGAATATGATCAGACTTTTTGGAACGTTTTAATATACTCCGATATGTTCACGGTATCTTTCCATGAGTTTGGTCGCGAGTGGCGTGACGTTACTTTTGCTACGGCTCCGGTAAAAACATACACCATGCCGTATACAATTTCGTAATGAGATTATTGATTTTTTTAAGAACTGCCTTCACCCCGTCCCGCGGCAACCGTGTATGTCTTTATCGCTACATCACCATACTATGCTATATATTGCATTTACGTAGTGAACGACGCAGGCGTGCCGCGCGATCGCGATAACTGTTTTTCGACTAACATTATTTCAACCAGTGCCCTTACGTTTTATGATACCTGTAAGTATACAACGCAATGGCCACGCTGCAGGTGATTGTATTGATTTTTTAAGTTCCGCATAAAATTAAACGACCATTAGGAACGCAATTTTTCGAGAACGCAAATCAGTCGTTTCGATGTACTACAACTAAAATAAAGTCAATTTTATTACCTTAATTAGTGTGTTTATTTATACAAAAGCTACTAATGGAAGTATAACAAAAAAAAGTTAGGATAAAAATTGATAAATCGTTTATTAAGTACAGAATTCACAATTACTAACTGCTTAACAATTAGCAGGGAATAAAATTGGGTTTCCCTTCATAAGTACATCCGGATCTTTGTACGATTTCAGTCGCAGCCCAAACACCGCATTTTACGCAAATATCTATGTTTTTACCTTGTACAAGTTGAGCTAAGAAACCTGGAATGTGCAAAAATGTGTTAACATCTTTTACAGAAATTGTTATTCTCTGTTAATTAAAAAGGTACAGAAAGTGAAATGTACCTCCTACAAAAGCATCTCCTGCTCCATTAGTATCAACAACTTTTTCTGGTGGAAGTTTAGTAGCAGGAAACTCTATTATACTATTGTCTTTAGCTACCAACACTTTATCAGCACCTTGCGTTATCACCACAATTCTTTGCCTTTTTTTATTTATTTTTTCCATTTGGGTTATTTTTAATGCTATTTCTTTCCTATCCGTAGTCTGGAAATCATTAACTTTTGCAAAGGTATCAGCTTCAGTCTCGTTACCAAATAAAATATCGACATATGGAAGAGCATCCAACATGGGTTTCTTATAAAATTCACACAGAAATGGAGCGCTGAGATTCATCATAAACATTTTATTGTTCTCATAAGCATGACGAGCTACCGTTTGAATAGTTTCTGGGCTCACAGTTAAGAAGAAACCCTACAATTTAAAGTACAATGAATTTGAAAATAGGTCCAAACAGACAAGAATTTCAGTTTCAACTTGTTTCTCATTATAAACACATACAGAAACATAAATATATTCAGCAGCATCTATAAGTTTTTTATTTTCTAATTCTTCTATGTGTAAAGGTGAAAAGCAATTGGCAGCAGCTAAATTGGCACATAAAGATCTTTCGTTTCCAGTGATGAGAACTGCACAGGTACCAGTGGGTTCTTTATTGGTATATTGATAGCGCACATTCAAGCCATCTGCTCGTGCTCTATCTTCTAAAATTTTTGAATACTTGTCTGTTCCCACACAACCCATGTAAGTTGCAATTTTTGGTTTCTCCAAGAACCACTAAACAAGATTGTACAAGTTTATTGTTATTTTTAATTTGGCACAATGCTATACGTTCAACTGCATTTTAATGAATTTACTTGTGCTACTCTCATAGTATTCTGAACAGAACCACCAGCAATAAAGTCTGCTTTGTATTTTTCTATTAATTCGTCATACATGGGTTTGTGTTGTTCTTCGGCAAGGATAGCACCGTTTGATTCCAAGTGGTATTTTTTTAAAAAATCACTACCTACAGTTGCTGAAATGTCGAGAAGGGGATTGCCCATGCCCAATAGGAGACCCTCTCTGAAATATATTGGAATTGTTACAGGAAACAAAATAAATACTTTCTACAGACTGCTTCGTTGTTCACGTATAATTTATTAAATAAACTGGTCTTTAAGGAAAAATGATTCTACATTTCAAAGAAGCGGGTTCCCTATTATCGTGTGCCGATCCTGAGAGTTGCATAACCCCTATCATTTCTTGCATCTTATAGTCAAAAAATTTGAAGCACAGTGAAAACTAGAAGAACTAACACGTACGTTGTTTAAATGATAAAGAGAACTACTCGGATTAGACTGCTATTGATTTGTACGTTAAGAATTTCATAACTGACAAGCTACAAATGCAACGGTGTTTTACATGCTCCTGCGAGCACATGATCACAAAAGAACATAACCTTTTCTAACGTTCGAACATAACCTCCAATACGACTTAAATCACTATAAACGTAACTTAAAAACAATGAAACGACGAAAATTCGTAACATAAAATTGTTACCGTAAGTCCTGCGCCATTGTACAAGTTCCTCGTCTACGACAAATCGAAGAGTTTCACAGGTACTGTTCATGAATGGCGACGATGCACCACTGATACATTTCACAGTGATTCCTTCCTTCACGACGCAGGGTCAAATGACATCACGTGGATTTTCAGTAGCATTTTACATCAGAATCTTATCGCTACAGTTATCTCTAAATACAACACAACAAACAGTATTACAATGTACATGGTAATACGTGTGGAATCTTGCCAGAATCTCGCAGTACAGAATATCTACACTTTAATAAATTTTGCATTTTTTTTTATTCCAAACGCGTGCCTCTAACACACGTAACATTCCCATCGAATTTGATTTACAGTTGATCCCCAACAGGCTCAAGATCTCTGAAGCCAAATATAACTTATGAAACACACACATACGACGCTGTGCATGACTCTTCGATTTCTCGTCTACGCCGCAATAGAATTACGAAACTAGCGAGGAAAAATTCCAACTGGAATAAATTACTCGTGTTATTCGAATCGAGTCCTTGAGACGGTAAAACTTAAGAGGCAAGATTTTTCCAACGCTATCGGCATACAATTATTGAAGGGATACGTCCTACAAAGCCCAACTAAAACGATACGTTTTTAATAAAAAAAGACAACACAATTGTTGTTTCTTCACCACATTTGCTTTATTTACAAATCGGAAAGTTACTACCTCGTCTCGATACCTTTCAAATCGTTCGAATCAATCAGATATATTTTAATACTTTTCCTTCGCGTTATACAATATCCCATTAGGACAACGCAAACCTTGCATCTTACCTGAACGTATTTATCACGCGTTACTTACCGGTGAACGTGTATCGTTTAATTATTTTGACATTTTCTTTCCGACAACGCCATACAAAAACGAAGAGTCCAGTAACGCGGAAAAATGCAGAAAACAGAATCCCGAAAAATAGCGGCAACAGCAAAGACGAGAGCGCGGGAAAGATCGACGGCGCAAGAGCGGGAGCGACACCCGCGCGAGATCAATTCAAACGCGCGCGCGCGCGCGCTTTGAATCGTCCAGGGGATGGAAAAACGAAATGCGACCGGTTGGGAGGAGAGAACGGATGGATTTCTGCATGGAGAGAGAGACAGATAGAATTGTTCATTTCTTTTTTCGTCTTTTTTTCTTTTCTTTTCTTTTTTTTTGGTTACGATACCTTCCGTTTTCCCACACAGCAGAGAAAGACATTAGAAAATCCCAATCGTTAGCGATATAGAGAAGAAGTGTCGGGAAGTGTGAAATGTTGCGCAGCGTCTCTCGCCATTGCCAATGTTAGAGGAAGTAGTTTAGTCTGGACACACCTATATTTGCACATACGATGTTGTCGGCAATGTGCGTGCGCGTGTGCGCGCGCTCTAACCGCATCTCCTGAGAAAGAAAACATTGGCTCTCAAAGCGCGTTCGCCAGGCAGAGAAGAAAAAACTGAATAGAAAATTAACACTGTGTCGCGCACAGATAGATATACAGAGAGAGAGAGAGAGAATACGTTTTTCTTTATTATTATTATTGTTATTATTATTATTATTATTATCAGCATCATCATATGTTTTCTCTGTTACTTTTTTTTCGCTTTTTTTTATTCGCTTTCTTACGGAGAGAGATCAGAATTTTGACGATTGATTTTACTGTGAGGCTGTTGTGTTGGACTTGCCTTGATACGACGTGGTCGCGCAACCCATATTTCTGCGCCCGATCGGGACCACCTCCATCGGCTGCAGCAGCGGAGCATGTGTGTCGTGAGTCGTGTTGCCGTGTGCCCTTGTGTTAATGGCAGCACACGGAGAGTCCCTGCCTGGTCGACAATTACCTCTCGCCACATGACGGGACACGTTGGACCTCTCTCTCAACCCTCTCACACTCTCCGTACTCGTGGAACATCATCATCATCATCAAGTCCACAGCTCCTTCCAAGATTGTCCAGAAGCGCTTGTTGGGGGTAGAGGTTATCGTGTCCTATATCATACATCACATTACAATACGCATTGTGTCTTTTTAGATTTCCATGTGGCGCGTGTCTCTCTATTACTGTTTTTTTTTATTTTTTGGTAATTGGCAACCGACGACCCGGCGGCGCGAGACAACGTTTTACTTCGTCGCGCGTTCTGAACAGGATTCAAACACACGTCCCGGTCCCGGTTCTGCAGAGACTATTTTTACCATTTTATTACTGTTTTTTTTCGTTCTATATAGTTCGGTGCTCATTGTCCCGATCCCGATTTCCGTGTTTACCGGTCGGTCTCTTTATTACAGATTTTTTCCTGCGCTTCCGTTTTTTTTCCGTTTCCGTTATCCGTTTCTCTACCTTTAACTTTTTTTTTTTTTTTAGTTTCCGCCGATACATATTCTTCCGGTTTTCTATGACCCGCCGTTCCGTTCCGTTCCGTCTCTCGAAAGTCGCGTATCTCATCCGTCTTTATATCGGCCATCGACTGATACGCTCCACGTTTTCTATCATTTGATCGGCGAGGACGGCTCTGTCGAGGGACTCGTTCGTTTCGTTCGTTTCGTTTCGTTTATACGACGTGCCTGCGAGGGTCCGGAGGAGGCGTGCGTCCCGATCTGCGACCGAATAGTTCTCGTTCTCGTCGACCTTTTTCCTCGGTACACGCACCAGATATACGCGCATCCGTACGTTTACTACCTTCCGCAGATAGTACGCGTACTAGGGAAGCGCGTACGCGTATACGAACGCGTGTAGATACGAGTGTATATATCCCGACGGAACGACCGACGACCACGTAGGTACTCGCACGAACGGCTTGCAAATGTTCGGATCGAGAGGCTACCCACAATTGGCGTAAATCATTTACGCGTGTCCGTACGTTCACGTGGCTCTGCGTGTGCGTGCGTGCGTGCGTGTGTGTGCATGGATATCACCGTAGTAGCATTTCCTATCGACGATGTTACGCACACTTTATCCGGTAGAACCCCGTATAATATCCTCGAAAGAGAACTTGCTATATGTTAGCAGACGGACGGACAGACATCTGGTCGTGAACCCGTGCGACGACGAACAAGGCTCCGTGTGCGACGACATTCCGTTTTCGTCCCTCTCGTTTATTTATATATTTATTTTTCAAATGATTTCTCGTGTACTTTCTAGTTTCCGTTTTCATTCCGCCGGTTTTTTGGTTTAACACGCGCGTAGCCCACGGGCGTCACCGAGAGATCACCTTCGACACACCGGCTCCTAATTACGTAACGCTGAGGACGTATATAGACGCAGCGGCCACGCATTCGCGTTCGCCGGAGCGCGGAACTATACTCTCGCGCGTGTTTTAGCTGCCTGCCGCCGGGGCAGGGGAAAGAAAGTCGTGGACCAAAGAGAAAAAAAAAGGAATTTCCCATATTGCCGGCCGCCTCCGTTTCTGTTCTATATTAGTTTCTATAGCTTTATAGTCTCATTTCCTCCCGTTTCACTCGTGCCTAGACGCGAGAAGAACCATCCGACGGACGGGATACATCCGCGTTCCGCACGCGATTTTCCTCGATCTTTCGTTCCATCGTTCCCGCGGCGAGCCGATAACAAGAGAGAACCGAATCGAGCTCTTTCTTCTTCTCCGACGCGAGTCGAACGGTAAAGGAGGATCCGTCAATTTTGAAAATGAGCGTTCATCCGTGTATTACCCGTAACGCTCTGTCACGGCCGCCAGCCTCGAACAGAGAGCACGCTGCGCGGCAACGCGCAGGTAGAACACAACGGCCGACCAAGTACGATCGCAACACTGAAACCACTTGCGTAGAGGCCCGAGAGAGCTTATTCTTAACTTCCTAGTCTAATTTAGAAGCGACTGGGCTCGCGCGGCGTATCCATCTCGTCTCCGTCTCTATCCGCGACAAAGGGAGCAAGGTTTCAATGGCAACGCGTCGCTGCTCCACGGAACGTGCATGTCCTACAGCGGCGCTGAGCAACGCGCGCCCGATTCATCTCTAAACATGATCCGAGGACTTTCTCTTTTCCTTCTTATCTCTTCTTTTATCGCAGTTAGTGGTAAACGATCGTAGATCGAACGATTTCGAGTTTCTAATATCACCTCCATTACGACTCTCAAAGAACTTCAGGTTTTCACGAAACAAGGGTTGTTGCTCAGCACCGTCCTACAGCTTCTCCGCGAAATTTCGTTTCACCCCACGCTCCAGGGAAGGAAAGAAGGCTTGTCGAACGGTCGAGCGAAAAGCGAGACGGTGAAAGGGTTCTCGAGAGTGAATGATGGACACGAAAGTGCGACGAATCGCTTCGTCGAGGGATTCCTGAACGAATAGCGGTTCGAACGAAGAGAGAGAAAGAAAGAGAAAGACGACTGGGGGTTGCGGAGCGACGTAGGAAGATGAAATCGGAAGCGGTGGTCGTGCTTGCGCGGTGTCTCATGGAAGGAGATGGAAAGCGACGTCGAGATCGAAGCGCGTCGATGGATCGCGGGATCGCGAGAAGTTTGCGCGCGTACGGTATTCACGATTACCGCGCGGACAACAGGGTGGCGGATGAGAAAGAGAAGATAGAGAGACATAGGGGGGTGGATCGGATATGGCGGCGAGAAAAAACGGTGACGGTGATGTACAGAATTAAAGAACACGCAGAACGCCGTTTTCTTTTTGTTTTGTGAATTCCACAAGTACATTTGTTGTTACATATTCGTTTGTCTTTAAATCCATTATCATTACGGTTACCATTATTAAATATAATTATCATTGAAAACGCGTGTGTCTTATCGACGAAACAAAGGTGGAGAAATATCTAGTTTGCGGCGGCGGGGGGAAGAAGAGACGGGATTTAAAGAAAAAAATAAAGACCCCGAGAAAGAGAGTGAACGACGAGAAACATTTTCACGCATATCTGGGGCGCGACGCACGCGCTGACCCGGACGAAAAATCGGAAGGATTAAACGGTGATCCATCGTTATTATTGCGTACGTTGATTAAGCTTAAAACGGAACACGCACCTTGCGGTCTTTGCCCGCAATTCGTTTCTCGGTAATGGTTCTCTGTTTCTTTTCTTTTTTCCCTTTAAACGTCGATTAATCCTAATGTGTTAATAAAACGGTATTATTACGTGTACTATAGGCTAACGATATAATGTTCGCACGACCCGTTTAGGTCCCCATACAGAATCGACGCATCGTCGTCCTACGAGTATCTACGGTATATACTCCAACAACGAATTAGAAAAAAAAAGAATGGTGAAATGAAAAAAAAAGAAGAAAACTCTTTGACCCTTAAACTAAGTTCCTTATCATTTGTTCTCCGTGTTATGCGATCGGACGATTTGAACAGTCGGGCACCCGTACGTACACTTCTCCACGTCTCGTTCCGCGAAACGAAAGATCCGCGGGGGGAGGGTCGCTGTGCACACGATTTCTCGTTCGGTTCCGCTTCTCGTACTCGTGTTCACGCGTGTTATAAACATCGCCGGTTCGTCGCGGCCACATTACAATCGGTGATAACTGGGGGAATTTAATATCGGGGGGAAAGACGTTCGATTCGCGCGGCGCGTGCGAGACCGGGGCCTCACGGGGAGCTAAAGGGTCGCGATCGATCACACGCAAGCGAAATCAAATCATCTCCGTTCGTTCCAGCGGCTTCTTTTCTGTTGAACGTCGACGCACGCCTTCGACGCGCGCTGACCGGCCAACGGTGTTCCGGTCTACTCTCTCTCGCACATCCGTTCGAACTCCGATCGCGAAACGTTCCCTTCGTCCCGTGTTACAATGCTTGGACGCGCGCACCGCGGGAAGACGACCCGTTTTCTACACTCTGAACGCGACGCAGAACTCGAGAGACAACGAAGGAGGTGCCACAGGTGAGAGGATCTTTTTTGCTTTATCATTGTTCTGTATTTTTTTTCGCGCGATCGAATCGAACGACATCGAGAACGCGTGCATGCAACTCCGTGATCGTCGCGATCGCGCGAGGGAAGAAAATGGCGGAGCACGGTTCGCGTGTACGGTCGCCGAAAGCATCGTCCCACCGAAACGTTCTTCCCGTTCCAACGACCGAGAAGAGCATCGAATCACGCGCCAGTTTTTACTACAATCTGTCCCTTTCTCGATCGATCGCTGGAAAGTAGAATGTAGACGCTCTCGGCAGGAGGATGCCTGTTTCCGGATTCGCATCGAAAATTACGCTTGGACAAGATCGAACTGTGCGTCTCGTGCTCGACGATGCGGTAAGACTACTGCGGCCGGTAATCCGTCTTCGGGACACGGGGGACAAGGAAAACGAAGAATCGTTGCGAGTGACGAGTTCTTGGGGAGGCTGAAGAGACAGAAAGTCGGACCGGTGAAGAGAAAGAAATAGAAAGAGAGAGAAAGAAAAAGAGAGGAGACGCGAACGAGATAAAGAGAGGCCTGTGCGATCCGACGAGTTTCCGATCGGTGGTATCCGGTTTGCTGGTCGAGTCCCGTCCGGCGTGTAATCGGACATTCGGTTTTCCCCGTTTTCTAATCGCTTATTTTTCCGACAGAGCGTGTATGGTGGATCTTCGCGCGTGCAGATCGACAGACGGCCAAGAGTATCTCGGTTCCGAGGCTTCCTGCTAGCAACAGACAGACCCGAGAGACGACGACGACGACGACGAGGACGACGAAGAGGACGATGACAGACGACGATGACGACGAGGAGGACGAAGACGACGACGACGAAGACGAAGACGACGACGACAGACAGACCGACACAGACCGATCCGAGTAAGCCCGACGCGACGATTTAGTATGGTGCGAACCGGCGCGACGGCGATGGCCCTCGTAATCCCGGTCTGGTAACCAAAATGAGAAGCAGCCACACGTCAGTTACACGAGATCGGAGGTACATGAGCGATTGTCATGTATCGTTCGTGTTTCGTTTACAGTTTCTTTTTTTCTGTTCTGTTCTGTATTTTTTTCTGGTCGATTCCGTTTTCTTTAAACACGGGCTAAGAACAAGTGGGGAGCGGCTTGTGGTGAGATATTAAGAGGGCGGTAGGTGGGTAAGTAGACAGGGGTGCCACTGTGAAAAGAAAGAAATCAAAAGTTACGCTGTACCGACCAACCGACGGGTGGGAAGAATACGCGATACCGCGTACCAAAGACACAGGGCGATCGAGGAGGTTCGGGAGGGTGGCGTAAAGAGCGAGCTGAAGGATCATCGAAAACTATCTATCTTGATCACGAAGGAGATAGAGTGGGAGGAAGTTGGTGGTGGTGGTGGTGGTGGTGGTAGTGATGGTTTTAACAGTAGTAGTAGTAATGCTTCTTCCTCGTTTTTCTCGCTAACGTTCACCGAGAGATCGACGATCGAACACGATTAGGACGACACGACTGGCCGAATCGATCAGAGTAACCCCGAGTCCCGCGCGTCGCTGTCTCCTCCGTTTCGAAGGCGAAAGCGGAAACGATGGTTCGACAACGGGCGTCGCGCGGATGACGCGACGCGACACGACGCGTGAGGGACCCATCGGTAACGTTTACTTACCTACGCTCTTCGAATGAATCTCGGCTGAAGTCCTCGTACATGCCTCTACTATAAACAGCGATACAATAAATAATCGAGTCTACGGAATCGGTCGGATCAACAATGATACCGTGTAACTTGCTCCCTTGTCCAAGGCTTAACTTTGTGAATTTGTCCCTGTATATTCAACGTGCAACTGAACATGGCCGCGTGCCGCCTAATATGACTGTCAGAGGACCGTCGCGCGGCACGGACCGGGGAGGCACACTCGTCGCGCGACTCTACTGGAAACTACGTTTCTGTCCATCCAGTGAATTTCTTGAAACTTTTCAAATTATTAGAATTATCAATGGGTCAATTAATCATCGACTAAGCGGTAATTTGTTTCTACGTACCAAACCAATGCAACGAACTACAATTTCCGACGATACACAGCAGCGTTAACGCGTTAAGCTAAGCGTCCGTTCGAGAGCGGAACTGTGACTCTCGAATGAACGCGTAGCTTTGTTCTACGTGCAAGAACCAACATCGAAAAGAAAAGAAAATCGAATCGTTCGATGCCTCCTTAGTTGATTCAATGTGCTCCTTCCAACTTACTTTCTCCAACATTCTTATTCGAATATCCGAACAACCGAAGCCCGCTTGAGAACGTTGGAAGCTCGTCGAAATGATACAGTGTTGTATCCGAGAGACTTGGCCCGTGGCCACGCTCGTTTACGGCTCAAACTTGCCTCGAGTCGCGCGACGCGTACCCCGGTGTGCGCGCAGCTTTGAAAACATCTAGAACGGAGGAGAGAAGCCGCAGCGTTTCTAAACGAGTGGCCCGAGCGCGTCGGTCGCCCGGAAACACCTCGCGTGGGCGGTGACACCTCGACGAACTGTTCGAAACGCTGGAAGACTCAACCAACCTAATCGACGCACAACCATCGAGAGAACAGAGCAGGCTGAACTTTGGAAGAAGAAGAGAATGCAACGATACGGAATGCCGTAAATCCTGAATAGGCGATTCCTGACAGTCCTAGGGGAGACGACACGCATAGATGTACCGAAGAAACGAGGATCCGAACGTTCAACGGACGGTGCAACACCAAGGAGCAAAGTCGAGCATTCTTCACCTGTTAACCGGGGTGTTTGAGGCCAGCCAATCGAAGTGAATTAATAAATGTGTCATGGTGTTAACCACGCTTCCCCGGTTAACGGGATACGAAACCGGAAGATATTCGAGAGGCCTTTCGCGAGTTCTAAGAATCGAAAATCATTTGAACCTGTTCGTTCCTAACGATTCGACCGACCCAGAGCCTAGCCTATTCACTCTCCGTAGCTAGCCACCGCATACACGCCTAGGGAATCCGAGTGGAAAGCAGCGACGATTGTTCTCTTTGTTTTTATACGCTTTGTTTCGGTACGAGGCGCAGTCGCTGGACACGAGTCGCGTCTCGATAAACGCACGCGTTGTAATCCAGCGAGGGCGAAAACGTTTCGCGTTCCTTTTTTTTCTCTTTTCTTTTCCCGTTTGTTCGTGTTTGGCCAGTCATATGAGGCAGGCAGCGTTAGACTGGATTCTTAACCCATGCGATTTATTTAAAACGGAAAATAAGACAGACAGAGAGACAGAGATATTTATAAATTTGTGATCAGAGCGTGAACGACGAGCCGGTTGCAGCCCAGGCTGGGATCATGTAGGATAAATAAGGTAACGTGCAACAACAAATTCAAAGTATTCAGGACGATTGAAAAGTTTCAATCAACTCTTGTTTCTCTATTTGAAAGTATTTTTGCGAATGGATTTACATACATGAAAAGCTTTGAACCTCGTGAGTAGAAGTCAGCTTCAAGAACTATGGATCGTAAATTTACCGAGCATATTGTGTAACAATTACCGCGCGCGCGCGCGTTCGCGACACGTGTTGTTTCGGTGTTTCAATGATTACTCTTATCCTCGCATAGTGATCGTCTTATTTTCTTTCGGTTTCTATTGTTTTCGTTTCTCGTACGTAACTTTCTTTTTTTTTTTTCTTCTTTTTCAATCGAACGGGGCCGGTTTCACGGAACCTCTAAAGATAGATCAAACATCACAGAACTCGAGATCTGATTTTATGTAATCTATGTCATCGCAATTCACTCGAGATTGCTCCAAACGATGTCGAAATCTCGAAACGTATAAAACACAATCGATACAATCGCACACAATTGGAAAGAGAAAACGTGGACAAAAAAAATAGTAAACGATCGAATTCACACAGTTGAGAAAAGTAAGAGAATAAAATGTCTGCCGTGGATCGATCAATGAAACGAATTACCTACGAACCGAAATAGCTCTTACACGCATTTTTAATCAACACTGATTACTTTTTCCTGATTTTTCATCGTTTTAAATGTAATACTTGAAAAGCGACACACGCGTGCGTCTTAACTCTCCTTCGTTTTTTCTCTCGTGTACAACTGAAGAAAGTGTAATTTTTTTTCACATTCAGAACGCTACTCGCGAATTCAACTATCGATACGCATATCCATCGTACACTAAAAGTTTGCAAGGTGTCTGTTTGTGGACAGAAAAAAAGGAAAAACAATACGCAAATAATCGTAACCTGGAGTCGACGAGCTTTACCATTATCAAAGTTATATATATACACATAAATATATATACGTGTGTACATATATAAATGTATAGAAGGCGATACACGAGAAACAAAAAGCGGGCCGTTCTTTTGTTCCTTCGTTAAAAAAAAAGCGTGTCTATGAAACTGGCCTTAACATCTATTTAGAAACGCCGGTATACAAAAAAAAAAACTTACTGTCCAATTCGTCTGGAGAGCTGGTTTCTACTTACGAGACGTTTCAAAGACAATCGATAGGCGCCGTTCCTGAAAATCGCGCCAGCCCTTTTGTTTTCTCTTTTTTTCTCTATCTACAGCGGTACCGAGAGTTCGTTTTAAATTGTAGATCGCATAATCCTGGCTCGCGGTAGTGCGATCAAGAAATCTAGTTCGCATTCCTTAGGAACGTTTCTTCATCCCAGGCCTCCGCGCCACTCCCGGTCGAGTGATGTACGTAATAGGGAGCGCTTGAAACACAAAGGATTCATGAGAGACATACAGGCCAATCTCGCAGTTAACGCCATGGATCAAGAGAGTCTATGAACAGGGACATCCCTAGAAGAGCAGTCGACATGTTCAAGGTACGATCAGTCGAGACCCGGAGTTAGATACTTTTCTTAGTTTTATCTCTTCGACGTTCCGCCATTTCTTTAGGCGTCTGTTTCGCAAAACATTTCTTTGCTCCTCCGTTGACAAAAAATCAATGCGTTTTGTCGGCGATATTGGAAGAAAAACGACCCCCGATGTACAAACGCGCCAGCGACAAGAACGAGGCATGACTACTCGCTAACAAAAGTGGTCAAAGACTTACTCTTGCACGACTTGTACGTTGGCCCGGGACTGTCTCTCTAGGGTTGCCCGCATTCATGGACAAAGATGGTACGCAGCCTGAGGTGCACTGAAATTTAGAATGTACAGAAACGTCCAAGCGTCATATAATAACATTTGTACTATGCAGACTCTGCACTCATGTGGGCATCGGGTCGACACTCGTACTTTAAATTCAATCCCGAGATTAGAACCGGTTACTGGAAATTCCACGTGTCAACTAAGCAACGGAACAAAGAGAGAGAAAAAAACGATACGAATACGGCAATACGTTCATGCTTCACGCGACTAATTACGTATACCGTGCAGTATATAATTGTAGATAGACAGGGAGAGTTGCAGCGAATACGTAATAACGGATCAGACCAAAAAACCAAATGCCAGAGAGAAAGAGAAAGAGAGAGAAAGAGAACAGATAGAGAAAGAAAGATAAAAGTGTCTCTAATACAAATTTTGTAACAGCGCGTTTAAAAGAGCCCCGATAGAATTTTCATCCATAAATAAATAATTAATTTCAAAAGAGAAACAGCAGGGAAAGTAAAAAAAATAAGTTCGATCATCTGCGAGAAAGGGAAGAGTATACGATTATAGAATGTATATACATATATATACATATATATATGTCTACATATCTGTCTACATATACATATATATATACACATATATGTATGTATGTATAAAAAAGTATGTCGACGAATCACCGAACCCCAATTCGCATGAGCTGTTAATCCAGCCTGGAACGTTCACAATGTTAAGTCGGACGAATGGGCAGTCGGTACACGATGACTCTACTCACCTGAACCGGCCGTTGTTGCCACTCGGAGGGGGTGATCGGCGGCTGAACATTCCGTACTCGTTACCACGGGAGAAGCCAGTGTCGCGCATGGATCCCATACCTAGAGGAGGCATAGGAGGCATTGGGTCTCGTCTTGGGGGTAGAGGTGGCATTGTCATTGGTGGAAAGTCAAGCCCGCACATGGAACTTCCCATGTCACAGGGCCCTGTCATACCCGTAAACCGCCTCTCGTAGAGGTCCCTGGTGTCCTCGAAGCCCCTCCTGTCGTAGTAGCTTTCGTAGTCCTGTTGATCAAGTAATAACACATTGCTATTAGTGATCTGGCCCAAAATATATCAGCTGTTGCAAGCAACTTGTTTCTCCAAGAGGAAGAAAAATAATAAAAAAGCAAAACTACTTACTCCAAAGCGGCCACCACCCATCAGCCGGTCCCGAAGGAACGGTGGTGGCGGCGGTGGAGGGTACGGGTCGCGTCCAAACATTCGTTCTCTGTATCCATTCCTATCCGGTCCTCCTCCCATTCCTCCCTTGGGGCATTCCTTGGACCAGTGGCCGCCGCGGCCGCATCGATAGCATTGTTCAGGATCACCCATTCCTGGCCTCTGTCGTACTCTGCTGGTGGAGATTTGAACCTTCATCGGTTGTCCATCCACCATCTGTCCATTCAACTCCTTGATGGCGTCATTGACGTCACCTGTTGCCTCCAGATGGACGAATCCATAATTCCTCACGATATCACACTCTACAACTGTGCCATACTTGGCGAAAAGTTCGCGCACTTGGGGCGCCTTGGTGTTGTCTGTGAGATTGCCGACAAAAATTTTGGTCGTGGGAGTATTCGGCCCCTTGCGACTCTTTGCGGCTTCACACTTGATCGGCTGCCCATGGACCACATGTCCATTCAGATTCTGTATGGCGTTCCTACCTGCTTCTTCGTTTTCCATATGCTATTACAATCAACACACACGATCACATTAATAACGAGTATACTCAAACCATTCGATACGACCACGAATCTGATCGTATAACCGAAGAGAACGATGATAATAAATAAGAACACGTACGTAGAAAAATTGGAACAGAACAAGGAAACTTACCACAAATCCATAGTTTTTGACCACGTCGCATTCAACGACTTTCCCGTATTTTTCAAACAACGGTTTAATATCGGCATTCGACGTCTTGTCGGCCAAATTACCGATGAAGATTTTAAATGTGCCAACGCTACTAAAACCCGGCATTTTCGGCTCGTTCTAGAACCTAATTTCAAGAAAGAAAACATATCAGATGTTATTCATTTTCGACTGGCGCGCAACGTCTTTAATGAAAATACGCGCTAAAATGAAATGAGGGGGAAAAAATAATAAAAATGCGACAATCCTAACAAACGTTCGTTATTCCGTGTTATGCCACTATTACTTTGCACGGAGAAACATTTTTCATATTCAACTCCCATGAATACAATTAAAACCGACAGACAGAACTAGAGAGCGTACTACGCATATACTCTTATTCCGCGTTCTCTGTAGCGTCAACCAAGATTGCGTCATAACCGTAGCTTTCGTATGCGGTCACGTATGTATCAATTATAAACGCTATCTAATCTAGAAAACTTTACATAGAAATGCCTAACGGCAAACAGGTCTGAGCCACGACTGAATTCGCGAAAGATATTCGATGGCGACGCGGTGATTGTTTAGGTTCCCCCTCTAGCGCTTCCTTCCACCATTTTGCTAACGATCTAAGTTTTCGAATTTCGAAGGTCGCCGATTATGCCTCGATATTTCACGCGTGGACCGAAATGATCGTGAAAAATCGAGCTAGGGCTCGTGAAAATTCGTTTTGAGAATTAATTGGGACGATTCTGTTCGCATTGAACAAGGAAAATGCAAACGCAGCGCGGATATTCGGTGCGCCGTGAAAGCACGCAGTACAGAGAGCGTACCGACCTTGTCGAAATGGCGCACGAATTCTATCGAAGCGTGTATAATCGAGTTTCCTCGTCGAACGACGCACGCTCACTTCGCGATTATCACACCGGTCGTTCTCGCACGGCACTCACCGACGATTATCACAACCGAACGGATTATTTAATGAATTATTTTATACCGATGCCGACGACAATATTACTCGGCACACGCACAACCTTACACAAGAGAACGCAATCTAGCAATGGCGGCTTACCGCGTCCGCTTGCGCGAGACTGTGGCGACAACACCAGTCGCAGGATGTCGAACGCCACCGTGCGACGCCAACGGTAACTAACTCGAAGCCGATGCAGAATGAATGCGCTTCCACGAAGAAGACATGTTCCTTTATTATATATTTGAACCCCGGTTGAAACGAGGAAAAAACAGAAAGAAATGGAAATATTTTATACCGCGGTGCAAAAGGAAAAAAAGAAATCTATGTCCTGTTATGGGACAACTACCAGCGCTCCAGTCTTTTATCCGGTTACACGGTGTAGGTTACAAATACAATCGGGCGGGAATATGCTTCCCCTTCCCGGCCGTATTTACAGGTCGATCAAGCTAATTTTTGCACCTACTGCAAAGGTACAAAGTTTTCATTAATCTTTGAAATGATACGCTCGCTTTTTATCTTTGTTCTAAAGCAAAATTAGTCCAGATTTTGAGAGCGTTTTATTAGCGACTTTAACACGTTGACTGTTGTCAATGATGCTACCCGCGGTCGCCGACGTTGAGAACTTACAACGCTAGCAGCAAAATGTATGGTGATTGGGTAAAATTTTCAGTAAATCTAAACACGAAATTTCTAATTAAAGCGTTATCCTAACCATAGACGAAGATTCGTCAATGTAAATGTTGATGGAACGTTGAAAATTTACGTACCTGACGAGAGCTAGAAATAATTGGAAGATTGCCGGCGCGTTGCAAAATTAAGTTTTATTAACAGCCCGAAAAAAGACGCAATACCGGAATGTTACAAATAAATAGGAAGAGATTTATAGATATGAACTGCATCTGTATGTAAAAGACATCCAGTTTCTCGAATATACGTATTCCGGTATTTTTCAAATTATATATTAATAAGGAGCGAGTAACGAAACTGCCGTGGAAAATTACCAGAACGCTCGGAAATCAAGCTTTGCAGTAGTTATCGCTTAGGTATGACGAAGAAAGACGTACTATATAGTAAGCCGCAATGTGTAATCTGATTCACAAATCGAATATACTAATTGAATCCTGTTCGTTTCGTACAAGAAAACACTGTTATATTTTTCTTTTGCGATTAGAAGCAACACGAAATACCGGAAAGATCATTTCTTCGAGAAACCTAAGCGACGCGAAATGGCGTGCTTCGAACACCCTGCATATCGACGCTCCAATGTCTTAACAAATTCTACGATATGAATGTTATTTCGCTGGTATATATTACTTTCAATCGATAATTGGTTACATGAGAAATAGTTTAATAATGTTTGAGCACTTACCAAGTCAGTATTTCCGTAAAACAACGCGATAAAACACGACGCGAAATCACACGCTTCCCGAGTAAAAAATGGCGGACCGAAACAGACTGGGAAGTGGAAAGCGGCGTCCCTTCCGTTCCAAGCTCAGCGTCGCCAACTGATAAAAAAGAAACTTTCTACAGCCGTTTAGTATTGTTGCCAAGTATCTAATCTCTTTTGAAATATTCGTATACACGTTAATAAATGAAAGACTTGATTAAATTTTAATTTTTTAGAGAAGACGAAATACTTTTGAAATAGTAATACATGTAACATTTAACTACGACGTATTTAGAATTTTAGTGACGCAGTTAGTAAAAATGGTGGACACTCCCCTTCTGGCTTTACCCATGATGCTTTGCATCAACGCTCCACATTTTCTTAACGTATAAAAATGATTCAAACTATGAATTTATGTCTACGAATCGTTTGATTAATATGTTTTCACAAATTGAATAAATATTTTTTCACGACTCCTGATCTTAAAGTTAAGTGGAACTGGGAGTTTACATTATTTTCAATTTATAGTAAGTATCGATCTGTTTCATACGAATGATTTCATTGGTTACCGCCGACTAACGTATACAACTGTTTAATACGAATCTTCAACAATAAAATCTACATAAGGAAGAATAGATCCCTCAACATATATATTGTTATATATTCGCAGAAATATTGTACAAACAGCATTATATACAGCGGTTGTCCAGTCAGGTTGTCACTTAAAGAGTAAGGATAATGTTTTATAACACATAATAATAAATAAAAATAAATCTGGAAAAAGATGATAATGTTTAATACTTGTTAAAAATATAACTTTCATTATTTTCAATCATTTAGCTATTAACTACAATTTTTAATATAATTACAATTCATTTTCCTAAAGAAAAACTACGATACTATTTAACAGTAACTTCTGTCACATAATATACAGAAGTCGTATGAAACATAACGATCTCGAGTCAATAATCGAAAGCCCAGATACGAAATTTATTATTCGATAACAGTGTTTTTAATAATGTCAAATGTATATTCGTATCATTCGTGATCCTTATGAAATATACAGATATGCCTAATAATTACTTATTTAAAACAATAAGTTGAAATAAATAATTTAGACTAGACTAAAGATAGCCGGGATATAAGAAATATTATGACAAGTAAGTATAATGATATTGCAAACAAAAAATAGTTTATAATCTGGACAGTCGACAGTGTACTTAAAATCGTTCTTAACCTAAATAATTAATGTATCCCATTTGTACAAATTAAAAACATAAATTACATACTGTACAGATAATACAGGGTCATATATGAGACACAGTAGTACTTGAGAGCCAATGACAACTAAAAATAACATCGAAAAAAAAAAGAAATAATTTTCAGTTTTTTAATTAATTTCGAACAAACGCAAAAATTTCACGGATACAGGATGAAAATGAAATGAATTGCTGAAAAATTTCTAGCCAAATTTTTTGCGAGTTCCGGACAATAGTAACCAAATAGTCGAAATACTAGCTGTTCGAGAACATTCTTATCGTAAGAATTGTTTCTATAGTATTGAATTTCTGAAGATGTAAAATTGTATATATCCTGCAAAATGTCTCGTAACTCAAACATCAACGTGTATTATAATCTCGTCAGAAATGACGATAAACGTTTTAGAGACATATAAACGTAAATTAGCATGGCTTTGTAGTAACAGGACTTCAATGCGAATGAATATAAAAATCTCGTAATATTAGTATAGATTTAGTAAATGCTATTATCAAAGTGGTATTCACCCATCTATAAACATCTTTCACCGTGTGCTAAATTTACTTTAATGTCTCTTTTTCAAGCTCACACGCGTCTAGAAGTCAGGACACTTGTCTTCAAACAATATTATCTTTTCTAAGTAGTAGCCATCATTTGATTATATATTCAACAAACTTTAACACTGTGAAGCGCGTCAAAACACACGACGATATCGCGTTTTGTCGAGTTTCACATAAAAACAAAAAATTATACATACACATGGACTCGTTCATAATTACGTTCGCGACTCACTATTAATTCACTCATCGATCATACGAATTTCCGCATTCATACGTTTTCAAGTATATGTAAATCTTAGTACTCAGTCTTCAGGCTTGCAGTCTGTTAATAAACCTATGTACACCAGGGTTGTATTTACAATGGGACAATTTCTTTTTAACTATCAAAAGTAAAGTAACAGTTTCGAGAAAAATCGTTGAACACTACACGATTTTGATGGCATTATCAATATGCAGTTTCGACATTGTTTTTTTCACGCGTAACGCTGTTAAACGAACGGCAGGATTTGCATGCCAACACTCGGCCATAAGTTTGCTTAATGCAAACAGGATCTGAAACGAAAAACGAACATCGAGTTTTTAGTTACTTCTTCTTCATCGTGATATTTGAACGGAAATGATTATTGTCATGCTTACTGGATCATTTTCCCATCGCGCTGGAATCACCGGACGTAACCGTTTTACGCACACTGCTAACCGCATATCCTCGAAGTCTGGATCACTCGGGACAACGTCATGATAAGGCAAGGCGTACGGTTCCACCATAGAATTTCTACCACCGGTTACACATCTTCTACACGCTTCCCACAATACAAGACCCACAGAATACATATCTGCCATTTTAAAGGCATCGAACGAGGACGTATTTAACGTTTCATCTAGAACTTCCGGAGCCATGTATCGACGAGTGCCTACTCGTGTGTTAGGAGCGATATCAATTTCTCCGCTTTCACTGTAAACGAAATTTTACAATTGTGATATCCGTAATAGAAACGTTGGATTGTAACCTGACTATTCTTACCTTATGTACCTCACTGCCAAACCAAAATCTGCGATCGCACATTCACCATTTCTTTTCACTA
Source organism: Nomia melanderi (assembly GCF_051020985.1). Classification (NCBI taxonomy): domain Eukaryota; kingdom Metazoa; phylum Arthropoda; class Insecta; order Hymenoptera; family Halictidae; genus Nomia; species Nomia melanderi. The sequence continues at coordinate 5,648,673 of NC_135012.1, forward strand.
AAATATTCCTACTTTTGATATCTCTGTGCGCTATCGCGGGTTTTCCGCGCGTGCCAAAAATTTCTGTATGAAGATGAGCAATTCCAGATGCGATTGAAAGACAAATTGCTAACAAACTGGGATGATCCAGGACTGTAGTTTGCAAATAGTCGTGCAGTGATCCTCTTTCATGATAATCTGTGATCAATAACATCTGCGTCCAAGATCCAGTCCCTTTGATATCAGCTGCGATGAATCCTAAAATATTGTCGTGCCTCATCAACACTGTCTGATAAATCTCAGTTTCCCTGAACCAAGATGCTTCCTCCAGTGTGAAGAATACTTTTACGGCTACTTTTTCTCCTCTCCATTTTGCAAGCCATACTTCGCCATAACGTCCTTTTCCCACACATTGAATCAAGGCCAATTGTTTAGCAATAGTTCGTTGTACTAATAGGGGTAAACCTGAACCAGAACCACTACTCTGGTCGATAAAGTCTTTAAGGGTACCCTGAGAAGGCACCAGGCAAGGTCCCCTCTCTTTCCTTCTGTATCTATGGTATATAATCACCATAGCTATCGAAACTACCATTAAACATACAGATAAAACGGTAGCCAATATTATTAGAGGTGCACCCGACGCTATGGCCATAGGATTAGGAGCTGCCGTAGGTCTAGGCTTGTATTCAGGAAATAAGTCTTTGTTGCAGAGCGCGCTCTTGTTACAACATATTATGCTTTTCCCTTGCAGATGTGGCACTAGATATCCTTTGCATTGCATGAACCCTTGTTCGTCCGGTGGCAAACAACCGAAGGACCACTCTGGCACGTATTCTCCTGCTTCTGCGTCCCAAACTTCTTCAACTGCGCTGAAGCAATGCCCTCCAGGTCTTCCCTCGCAAGTTCCATTCTGTCGATCGTCCGGGCAGTGTCCTTCGCAGTAACAGGTGATTCCCAAAGCTAAAAGAAAAAGAAACATATAACGGTCTTTATTACCTACAACGTTTCATTATCAACGAAACGATTAGCGCACACCACCTGCGGTCATTTTCATTTCCACCTTCACGAAATAATTGTTTTAATGGCAACGCGGAACGATCGGTGTTGCATCTTTGAGGTTATATAAAAGTAAACAAAAACAGTAAAAAATAATGGTGGATTTTAAGAGCGGGAATACGTCGAACACAGGTTAGGCCAACGATAGCGAAGCAAATCTAAACAAGATAAGTAACTGAACGATAATTGATGCCGAGTGGAAAGCCCAGGCGTACTGGGCGGATTCGGGAGGAGGTTGCTCGACAAGTTACGACGTGTCGCGTAGGCGGACGGCCATTGCGTCCTACGACACGAACTGCTGCAACAAATAAGTGGAAGGTGCGCCCCTTGCAACCAACAGAAATCTGTCATGTACACACACACGCGTTAATCTCAAGACAATTATTCCTTCGCTATTGTCTCGGTCTCGTGAATTTCCCTTTCCCAGGTTCAAATATGTTTATTATTCATCTTCGCCTGCTTTTTTCCCTCAAAAGTTCAACTCATAATCTCGAAGCAGAAGAAACTCGAAGGTACACCGATTATCGAGCAATCGGGAATCAAGTTTGCCAGAGAGAAGTCGATAACTTAATGCGTCATGATCGCAAAGTCGAATGCAATATGTAGCGATCGAGGTCGATGATATACAGATCGATTTTTGAAGCCTCTGGAAACCGACGCGCAGTTGTATGCCATGAATTTTCCTCGGAAAGCAAGTATTCTCCGACTACACCGAATACCGCGTTTATCGAGGAAACTGTTGTCTGTCCGCGTACCGATCTCTCTCCCATTTTTTTCCCCCGAACATGTGAACGCGACACGAGAAGGATGGAACGGGTACGCAAACACAGATCTGATACGGGCACGGTGCAGATGGAAGATCGATACGCGAAAGCACGATGGATGCGAGCAAATATAGTTTAAGGTTATCTACCACGCGCAAAAATGACGGAGAAGCACATCAGCGGCAGTAAACAAAGAGTACAAAGTTTATGATGTGTGTCTGGGGGGAGAGTTTGAATGCGAACGAATGTTTCAGGAATCGTCGCCGACGTGTTCCTGTTTGTCTGTAAGTCGCGAATAAGGACCGGGGAAAGCGTGAGTACCGAAATGAACGAGCTCCGAAGAAATTATACGAGCGTTGAAAGCGTCTATCTACGTATACGGCGCGAGACGACAAATAAAAATTGTAAAAGTTTCGCGGTGAGTTCGCCGGGGCCGAGGTACTTTTCTGTAAGAGACCCGGCGGGACCTAAATCGAGACCGAATGGAAAAACAGGAAGGAAGGTGAAGACTGGAAGCGGCTAGGGAGCCCGCTTATCTTCTGTCGCGGAATTACTCCCTCGCGTCTATTTTACGGTGACCGCTCTATTTATATCCCCGAATATCTGGATGACGGATCGATGCTCCATGCGTTTTGAACCCGTTCCACCGTAGATATAGTCTTCACTTTTCTCCCGTTCTCTCTTCCCGACGCGACGCGAGTCTCTTTCAATCTCCGCTGCAAAAAGAGTACATTTCACAACGGTACAAAAATACATTTTCTTGACAAACAGATATCCACGTATCAACGGCGTGTGATAATTGTGTCCCGATCCAACCCGACGTGTTCCTGACTCCACGCGCATTTCAAGAATCAACGATCGGACCTTGAATCGGAGTTTTCCAAGAGTGCGAGCGGCGCGCGGCTTTCCAACCAGCAAGTTTCTTGCCCCGAGGCGCGCACCTCTGGTCGAGCACCGTACAAGGAAATCGCCGGTTGCACGATTATTCGTCGTCTTCAAAGGGAGGCAAGTGTACGTGTCTCGAATCCTAGGACAATTCCCTTTTATCGTTCGACGATGTAGATGGTTTTAGGGCGGAGCCGGGTAAAAAGGGAGAGACGCGAAGATGGCCAGTACGGAAGGAGTACACGGTAGAGGATAGGATATCTGTTTTATTCTATAGACACTTTTCAACTATTTACTTTGAATTTTTAGACAATACCACCGGAATTCCGAGAAGATCGAACGAAAACGGTGTAACCGGCGTGTACTTTTCCATCAACGATGTTCCGTCAATGAATTAAATTGTCTAACGCGGAGGCAGCATGCCGCGGAAGACTCGACGGCGATCGCTAATAGAAATCCACAGCTGCGCTCGGCGTGCATCGAAGAACTCGGAATCGTTGCGACTTCGAAAAAGGAGAGGAAGAAAGGAAAAAAGGAGAACAGGAAGCCGTAGGAACGAAGAGATCGCCGTTTCTTTCTTCAGAAGAGAACGCGAAAGGAAGAGGATACGGGAACGAGCAAAGAAACGTTCGCGCGTAACAGGAGGGGTCGCGTCGAGCCAGTAGTATTTAGCGAAACAATCGCGTAGTCGGCCGTAATCTCGTGAGAAGGATTCAATGAATCGCGCGTCGCTGCGTTACAACCAGACACGGTGTTTATCAGCGTGGCAAAGAGCAATATCAGCGATAAGCTGGCGTTCCACACCTACAATCTCTAGGGAATCGGTACCACGATTCGCTCGCTGCAGAATTCCGTTGAAATTCCATTGAATTCCGAAAGAGCATCGAACACCTCGACCGGTATCGTTCGCGCTTCAAAAATTTCATCGCGTCCGTCGAACTGCGCCGAAAAATTGCTCGATCCTTCTCTAGACCGCTCGACGGGTTGTTGTTCCGAGTAAACGAGAGCGATCCTCGTAATTGCTGAGATCGTTCTCGGTAGCCCGATGATTAAATCTAAATTTCACGATGACCGAGGGAGAGCGGAGTGTTCGGATCTCGGGAAACAGGACGCGAACACCTGTTCTTATCCCGCGACGAGAATAAAACCACGAGGAGAGGAGAGCGCGGCCCTCCGTGATCGGAGCAGCGCGTTCGCGCCAATTAACAACCGACCGCTTCGGACCGGCACGCTGACGCGGGAGGGGGCACTTGTTCCAAAGTGTTCGAGCATTTGTCAAGTGGGTCCCCTCCCGTTCAGCAATTTGGTCAATGAATATTTACTGTATTTATCGTGACGCGTTCGCAGAGGCAAACCGCCAACCAGTGGAACCCGGAATAAATCGAACGGGTCAAATCAATTTCCACGCGTCGCTTCAAGAAGGACGATCGTTCGGATCGCTGGTATCTGGAGATCCGAAACACCCTCTGCGTTCGGGCAGCCCGCGAATCGGGGTCAAAATCGAGCTGGGAATAAAGCGGAGAGCGCGAAACGGGAATAGAAAGAAAAAAAAATGGAAACGGAATCGCGTGCGAATGGCAGTATTGACCAGCGAGTGACTACGTAAACATCGAGTGGGTGGATTTCGCGAGCTTTTCGCCCTATAAGGGCGCGTTGACACGTCATATGTCGGGCGCGCCGGTTAACTTTGTCGTGTCCACTCCGTTTTATACCACTACAGCTATCAATTGTTGGCCAGTCGGTACAGGCGCAACGTTTTCTTTTCAATTCTACGGGCACCATCCGCCACGTACTTGGTTCCCCGATGGAAATTAGAGAGCACGGTCCCGTAGAGTTGAAGTATGAGCGTTGTACGTGACGATATACGTTTTTGGCTGGCGCACACATGCATCGAGCGTAATTGCAGGTTGCATTCGCGCGCGATGAATAACGCATCCGAGAAGAGCGGTGAAAACGGCTTTGCGTGTACGCGTAACAATATTACGAGTATAGTTTTCGTGGAAGGACAATCAGCCGGCGGTAATCCAATCCCACTGTCACTTGTTGGCGCGATTCTCTCGAAGAATTTCTCAGCCGGAAGGGGCAGACCGTTCGGCAATAAGGTTGGAAGCTGCGAACCGATTTGTGTTTACGCTCGACGTTTCTCAATGAATTGGCGTTGCCGCTGCGTCGATTTCTTCGCGTTACGAGGAACGAATTACGATGGTTTTCCGTTTCGTCGAACCGCTCGCCACGAATGAATCAACGCGTCGACGCGTGTAGCGGAATTTTGCACGGTTTCTCATTCGCGTCGGCCGATAAATCGTAATTCATAGCATTTCGCGTTTCGACAGCGCTGAAAACAACGCGATTCGTTGCGTAGTACGGCGCGCGCAGGGCGGACCAATTATTATCGTTAATCGACATTGGATAATATCCGCCGCGAACCGAAACACGTGCGCGGATTAGTCGGGAACGCACAGTAGTTGAAACAGATTTGCGTTCTATTCGTTGTTTTATCGATCGGAGAAAAATGTGCCAGCGGCGAACGCGATACGCGCGATCTCCTCGACAGTTTTGCGAGAAGAAAGACCAGGGAGAGGGAATCGAGCGTGTTTAGGCGAGGCGGATCGCAAACGAGAGAGGAACGAAGAGGGAGAAAAAGAGTGCGAGAGAGAGAGAGAGAGAGAGAGAGGGAGAGAGAGAGAGAGAGAGTGCGACGAGGAGAAGAGAGGAGAGAGATCAACACGGGAATTCGTTATGGGGAATTGCAGGGATTCGATCAGGAGAGATCGGTTGTTTTTGGGAAAGCAACTTTTAGCGTGGCTAAATTTAATCTGTGGGGATGTCGGATCGGTGGCAGATAGGAGGGACATGGCTAGGATCGTGATACGTGAACGATGCTGCGAGCAGCTCTCGGTACGAGGAAACGAAAAAGGAAGAAAAGTGGAAAAAGGTCGAAAGACTAGGAACGAACCAACGACCGAGACTTCTCGTGGCATCAGAAGCAGCGAGACTCTCAGCACCACTGGTATTTCAGTCCCTAACCTTAGCGCCTAACCTCTTCGTCTTTCTCTTTTCGTCGTGCTCCCTCTTTCTCACCCTCTCTCTTTCTCTTTCTCTTTCTATTGCTCTCAATGTTTCTCTGCCTCCGTCTCTTGGGCGCGCACGTTCTTTTCCTTCTCTGTTCCCGAGGGTAACAGAAAACGGGGAAAAAAGGGGGGAAAAAAAGCCAGAAAAGGCTCGTGCGTGCCTTTGGCACAGGGATTCCATTCGCGAGAGTGTACCGACTGTGCGGCAACAGAAACGTCTCTCTGTGTATACACAGGACCCGCGAGAGAACACGCGACGACGAGGCGTGCAGCCAACGAGCGAGCGAACGAGCGAGCGATCTGCGGAAAGTGTCACGTTAAAGGATCACGTTAGTCTCGCCGAGTTGTCCTCCTCCTCCTCCGAGAGATTCTGTATTAGTCCGTGGCAAAAAGTCAGAGGCGCGATCGAGGTCGCGTCAGACGACGACGACGATCTTTCGTAAATGGTACGGCGAGGAATGATGTGTGTTTCGTCGACGACACTTGTCCCCTTGGAGGAAGAGCGACGACGAGGCGAGAGAAAGAGATCACCGGGGCCAACAGACATCTGTGCGGCAGAAGGCGGGCAGAAGTGGAGTCGGTGTGGCACAGCGGACAGCGATCGTTGCTCGCGAATCGGGCCGAGAATCCGCATCCGATCGATTCTCGTGCACTGGCACCACACACGTCCGTGCGTTTCGTGGTTTTCCCTCGCGGGACACGGCCACGCACAACCAGCTCCGTACGGGTCGCGTCGTAACCAGTCCACGGATTTACTCACCACCGACGAATCTCGCGATAAACACTCCCAAGCCGATCCACAGGCCGTATTTACATCCGCGCCGACCCGGGGTAGCGGAGAGCGCAGCCATTTTCTACACTCGAGAGCACATACTTCACTGTGACGTAGGGCAGTCAGCGTCGGCAGCAGAGCGCAGGCCGCTCGACTTCGTCCGTCTCCGGTTCGCCGCGGGTGGGGATTCACCGTTTTCTGGGGGAACCTTTCGTGCCGGCTCGGCTCCTGAACAAGGACGACCGAGCCGCACGCTCGCCAGCGAGAGAGACGAGAGCGCGTCTCTCATGCCACGGCACCTATCAACTCTGTATCTCTGATTCACGGTACCCCGATCGAACCAGGATCGAGATGAACGCATACCCTCCGCGATTTCGAACGCGAGCGAGACCTTATCTGCGTCGGAATTACTCGGAAACGGAAAGTCCCGCAATGTAGGATTCGCAACGATGATTTACGATTCACCGCGTCCCTCGAATTTGTAAACGCGCGATGCCTCCAGGCCCCGGGAATCGCGTCGCTGCACGGACCTTTCCCGTTTCCCGTTTGGTAAACATGTGCGACGCTTCCAGCGTGTCCCATTCTTTTCTCTTCTCTTCCCCGGTACTGATCCACCGCTGGATCGCGGTACTCGTGATATCTCTGCTACTTTGAGGCGCGGTTCCTTGGTCCCGGGTCTCCCTGCAACCTTCCGTGCACCGATACCTGCGGGCTGTGCGTGGTGCGGCGAGGTGGGCGGGAACACTATGCGGAAAATCCAGTCAACGTAGTAGAGCAGTTCGATCGGCGATTTGTTACGCGCTTTAACATTTCACGTTCGCCGCTCGTAGAACGGCGGCTACCGTTTAATAGTCGAACGGACGCGCCCGCGATCCTTTCTCGAACGGATAGACGGGGATCCTGCGCAACGCGCCAGCTATTTTCTTTTCCGCTTTTAACAGGTGGACCACCTGTTGTTTCATCGCGCGAACGCTTCCTCGACCTGCGAACAGGGTGTATGTACATGTAACTCGTTAACACGTTGAATGCCATGGGGGTCACCGGTGATCCCCAACCGAATCGGATTACTATAGTTCACTCGGTTAAACTATGATTATTTGAAGAGATTTCTACAGTATAAATAGTGCTGTATAATGTGGTGACATTCAGCTAGATGAATATGCAATAATAATGCAATTCAATCAAATGAATTAATATTATATTTTTTCGATTTGGGTATTTTGCTCTATGAAATCGTGGGGCGTTCAACGTGTTAACCACGAATATCCACGCGAATATGAAACTCGTGATACGGAAGAATTATCAGCTATCCGTTATGAGACAATTCGTTCTCCAGTAAATACGTGTATTCTATAGGGTAATTAGAGCCAAAGCGAATTGACCCATTCCAGATTTCTTCTCTTCAGGATTATTAAAAAAATAGCAGATGTTTCTTTGCGAGTTATTAACCCTTTGCACTCGGAAGTTTTTCACTAGAAATGTTTTAACATTTTCCGATGAGATAAAGACCATATTTTGTGAAACTAAATTTCTTATTCTTTCTTTATTTCAATATTTCTCAAATTGATGCATTATACGAGGTATAATAAGTGTCAAATTTTAAACTTTTACTGTATGAAATCAGGTAGTACGTGAGAGTCACCTCCCGAGTGCAAAGGGTTAAAGAAATTGCTTTGGCAATACGCGAATTGAACGATCAATCAATTAAAGTCTAAATAGTTGCACTCTTGAAGTTTTCACAGAGAAGTTTCAAAAAGTGAATTTCAGTGCTCGGTAGTTCTAGCGTTAAACGTAATCGACGCGATTACCGGTCTTGCCAGGTTAACCGGTTAAATCCCGGAGACATTTGGGAAACGTTCGGCGTCCCTGCCCGCAGAAGCATCGAATCGGTCCGAGGCTAAATCCCTGGCCCGTCAGCGTAGCTAGCGGGGAGTGTGCGACGGCGCCCTACGGGCGCCACCGTGCCGCGACGACCACGGTCCCGGAGATCTTTCTTTCTTCCTCCTTCTCTCCGTTCTCTGTTCTCGGCGTGCGGTTGTCGAGCACGCTCGTGAGCCACCGATGCTCCAGAGCGAGCAAAGAGAAGCCACGGGGAGGGTCGGCGGAGGAGAGCGGCTCCTTGGAAAGGCGCGAATGTCTATGCGTGCCGCGTCACCGCGTCACCGCGGAAACTAGAACCCGGCTAGAATCGTGAATTTTTTCCTTCGTAGAACCGGGTGAACGCGGATAGCGGATCGTCGGTCTATCGAGAAACCGCCTCGATCCTCCGAACGTCCGATGGAGTCTTTCTTTTCCCGCGCAACGCTCCGAGCGGACCTCCTCCCCGTGATCCGTTCGGGTGTCGACGGTTTTCCGCGCGACCGAGCGATTTCGAAGCGAGATCACGGTCCTCCCGGTGCACGCGTGAACTCGTGCATCTACGGCGTGCAACCGGCGCACGGAGAAAACGAGCGGCACCGATTCAACGGAACGTTCACGCGGTCAAGCGTGTACTTACGTGTTTTCCCGATATTTGATAAGAATCCGAAAAGTAATGGAAAACCGAGTCGTAAAACCGTTGCAATCAGCATCTCGCGATGACGAGACCTTGCAAGGGAAGAACCCCAATTGTCCGACTCCGATTTTGATACCTTTTTTTGCGAGACGATAGAATACATGTTACTAATGATACGTGTAAAATATTAGGTATAGTTACTGAAGAGTCTTTCAAATGCAAACGATTTAAGTTAAAGTGAGCTTGTCGACCGCTTCGTAACTCGAAGATTCTGGAGTCGATCCTGGTCTCCACTCCATGTTCCTGGTTTTTAATTGTTCACTTAATTTTACTTTCTTCTCATTTTAAACTTATTTCTCTGCACCGGTATAATTTAGTGCCACGACCCAGCATTTACGAGATATTCGTGGTGTCGGCATTTTGTTATGCTTCACGTGTTTTCGTACTCATACTAAAAAAGACTAAATAAATAAAAAATACAGGAATCACTGCGTCTCCGCAGTACGAAGCAATCAAGTCCACGTGAATGTTTCGATCAGCACTGTCTACGATTATGATGCATCCGAAAGGCATGTAACTTTAATTACTTGTATCTCGGAAACTATCGAGTAATTGCACCTGATATTTTACTCGTATCGCTGGAGACATGTACACCATCATCTCTCACCGAAGAAGCTATTAAAATCGAAGGAATAATCGGAGTCCTTCCCTCGTTAGAGGCGGCGGTGACTAACAGAGGCGGCTAACGTTTGCGCGAAACGATAGAAAGAAGGGTGACGCGGCGGCGAAGGGGGAGAGGAGAGAGAGAGAGAGAGAGAGAGAGAGAGAGGGAGGAGAGGTAGAAAAAAGGAGAAGAAGCGTGGAGAGAAAGGCGGTGCCGTGCGCGTTTCGAAAGTGGTGCATTCGCACTTGAACGGCGCCGTTTCGGCGATCGAGGCGATCGAGGCGATCGAGACGACCGGCCCGGAGTGTACACGCACGCCACGGGGGCGAGCATCACGCTGCGCTTTTAAACATTAACACGCCGCGCGTGCATTTACGCGCGAGGCTCCGCGCGACCGCTCCTAACCGACTCTCGTGCGCGCTTAGCGGTACGCGTCGCGCTTCGTTACATTCTCCGCCGGTGCCGGTATCGATATCGGATTACCGGTTAATTGCTAACGTAGCGTGTTCTCGCCCGGGGAGATCGCTGCTCCCGAGTTTGCGCCTCGAAAACGTTCTCCCTCGAGGCCAACGGCTCCGACCCTCTGCGATCATCGACTGGTCCCTTGCGCGTTCTCTTTCGCTACATACTTTTTACTCGCGCTCAGTCGAACCTGCGAACGAACTCGGTTGTACCGCGAATTTCAAACGGCGATAAAAACAATAGAAACGGGTCCGATCATCACGCCGTAGCTCCGTTGCATCGCTACTTGTCTTTAACACGTTCGCCAGCTGCGTCACACATTTGTGACGGCCGTAATGCTATATTTTACATAATGAGAATGAAATTAATCCTGTAGATATTGTTATTAGAAATTAGAAATTACGACATTGTATTTAGGAACTCAATGACTCGTTTCAGTTTCATTTTTTAAATATTTTGTTTACATTTATTGGATTGCAGAAAATATTCTAATTGAGACCGTCACCGAAATATGGTAGCGAACGTGTTAACCTTACTGTTGAGGTTTACAGGCGCTTTACAAATTTGTTTCGGCGTACTTTTGGTGCCTATAGGCGCTCGTAAAATGTTATTGACAATAATTATAACAAAGCTCGCTTGGAACGGACGTAACTGAATTCTGATTCGACAACTGTGTCTTCTGTTAGTCGTATGAGTCGCTCAGAAGGCAATACTGGTTGAGTCGAGAAAACGAAAATTCAGAGAATTAATGTTTTGACTTCTGAAATTATTATACGACATATTCAGAAGCTATAAAAAGCTTTATGACCTCGAGAAGCGAAGAAACGAGTAAATCCTGTAATAACTAAAGGTAGTATTATGAATTCCATTAAAATTTACAAAAATCTGAAGACATCAAAAAGTCGACTTAACCGCGTTAGCTTCTGAGCGACTCATATATTATTCAAATGTGATTATTTTATACTGGTTTAGTTTAGTTCATTGCAATGTTTTGATTGTTCCAATACACTCTTCAAAATGTCGTAAAATTCCAGTGTTCTCAGGTTGCAATTGATCTTCAGCCGCATGCAAAGAGCTGTACGCCTCAAAACCCGCCGTGACAAAGGGTTTTGAGATTAATTGACATTCGCAATTAATCCCGATCCGATGTGATCGACCCGTCTATCGTTCGATCTACTTTTTCGGCGAGAGTGAAACAAATATCCGCGGAAACGATGCGGGTAAACGATGCTCCCGCGGAATGTAAAAAAGTAACAGCTACAGAGCGGCCACTGTGGATCGTAATCGAATGCCCATTAACGGAGCCTGTTCCCGTCTTCAACAAAGGCATATTGTCCACGGGAAAGTCGCCGCGCGAGGCTTCGACCGATTCCTCTCGCTTCGTCGAACTCGGATCGAAGCGACGATCTTGAGGCTCGCGCAGCGGAATTTCCACGGGAAATCTGTCTCGTTCGTCTTTTCCCGGTTGATCGCGGGACCAGCGATCCAGATTGATTCGCCGCGCGCCGGTCGGCTCGCGTAAGGACGTCGATCGTTATATTTTTAGAAATGATCCTCGACGCTTTTATGGATTCGCGTCGCCCCGTTCAGCGCTGACTTCTAGCACATACACGCGAAACGCGCCGTCCCGCTAGCGAACGAAGCGATCTCCCATGTCGCGATTGCTCTCACGTACACCGCGTTGAATTCTCGATTGACCGGAGCCTCGGAATTCGTAGGGATATTCGCGAAGCCGCAACGTAAACGATTTCCGCAACGATTTGTCTCTGTACAGCCGAATCGCTGAAATCGCGAGCCGACACGCCGCGCGGCACAAAGAACACGGTGTTCCATCGTTCCCGGATGCGTACGCCGGCTGACTGTCCGCTGTCCATTTAACGTCGCTTGTCCGCATGCTCGCTGGTTCCGGCGTAACTAATTCTCGCTAACGATGCACCTACAAACGGGCGTAAACGACGCCGTGCTCGCCGCAGGACCGGAATGCGTCGCCTCCACCCGGGACGCAAAGTTAACCCCTTCATTTGCAAGTTCTTAGTTATTTCTGGAAGATGTCTTTGTACTGTTGATTAAGTAGCTTCAAGTCTATCAATTATTTCCTGCACGGATAACTTTGAGTTCATTAGGTCTTTCACTTCTAGCACTATTATAGTTCAAAATCAGCTTTGGCAAATAATTAGTAAATAAGACTTTGCAATATTGCTGCATCGAATCGAGTGGTAAACAACCGATGGTTCATCGAGTTCTCTCGTAACCGATAAAAAGTCCGTTCTCACATTCGGATTCTCTTGAACCTGTACGACAGACCTGTTTCTCGGACCTGATACATCGATATATCGGCCGATCGTGGATTCCCGCGCTTCGCAGGATCCGCGTTTCTGGGACGATGGCTATCTCTCCGCATCGCGCATCGCGTCGCGGGAATACAGATGACCGCGGAGGCGAGGTGGACAAAGGACTGCTCGTTCCTCCCGCTGACTAACGGCCGATTGCTAATTGCTAGAAATAGTCGCCGCATCGTCTCGTTAATTGCCGGCGGGTCGGGTAATACTCGAGCGCTCCGTGTAGCACGTAAGCAGATGAGCGGGAACGCGACGCCGAGCGAGATGCAACGGTAACGCGTCCATTGCGCGCAATTAACATTAATTACCGTGATTATTCCTTCCACCGGATACGATCCAGTTGCGCGCGATCGTCGCGACCGAGAACGATCCAGGGAAAAAGGATGATTCGTGTAAATCAGCGGAGGACGATCGGAACTCCGGTTTTTCCATCCACGCCGTTGCCGCGCGCGAGACGATCGGCCGATCGCAGGTGGTTCGACGGTCGAGGCCGGTCCTTCCTGACAACGCGTGGCCGTGCTTCGCTATCTTATTTGTTTCGCGGGAGAGTTTCTCGCGCGCGACGGACCGCAAATAGAAGAATATCGGGTAGACAGAGTTGGCCACCGTTGAATCTCGGAAAGCGGAAAGAAAGCGGACGAATAATATTTACGAAAGCGAACAGATCCGTAGCGTGCGGCGACGTTATCGCGACAGCCGCTTATCGAAGTCGCAAACTTTACGGAGATACCAGGGAACGAAAACAAAAAAGAGCGAAAACGAAAGGGGCAGTCCCTGGAGGAGCGTCGGAGAAGCATTTTCGAATGTCGTCTAACGTTTTCTGTCTGCGCGGCGCGACCACTATCGGGAGGGCGGTCTTCCTCCTCCCGAGCTCGATAAAAAATTGCGCTTCGGACGAAAGTATACTAGAGAGTCGTCGTCTCCCGTCGCCGCACGCGTCCGCCCCGTTATCGCGCGAGCGTACGTGCAATTAGAGGCTGGATCGCGGCCGAACGGTATTATCGCTCGCGCGAGTAAGGGAAGACCGAGGTCGCTCGGTTGGCCGGAACGGAGCGGGCCGCCATAAACGCGCGTACTCAAGGAGAACTATGGGGATAAGATAAAGGAGGCTGCAGAATCATCGTAATACAACGAACATTGGATAATTACGACGCTCGAGGGGACCGGAAGGTTGCAATTACGGAGAGGTAGAATCGAATCCACCCCAAGAAACGAACATTTTAGCATGACGGACGTAGAAAGGGACCACGTGAGTGAAGGGAAAAGAAAGACTGAGAGTTGAATAGTTCGGCAACGTTTAAGGCTCCGAGCTACAGACTTTTAACTCAAAAATCGAACTTTATTCTTGACCTTTGACGAATGAAACTTTCACCGTAACGTTTGTTGCGTTTTTTTTATTAAAATGGCATCAAACAAGATAGAACCACGGTCATAATTGCTTCTATAATGAGCGACTGAAGTTTCGGATATAGAAACTGACTGCGAATAGAAAAGAAAAAGGCCTTGAGCATCGATTTCGACAATAGTTACACCCTTCAAACGCGACCGGTCGTCAAGCGTTATGGCGTATTAAAAAGAACCTAACGAGGATATGGTGGGGATGACGATGTTGCGAGTATGAAGAGGTCTCCGATGTTGCAATTATCCAATGTTCACTGTACCGTGTATCGTGTGTCGCTGGGCCGGTTGCAGGAACCGGCGACCGGTATCTCGCGACCGGCTCGTCGACCGACTTATATTACTTTATCGAATCGCTCGTTACGATAAGGTCGACCGCGCTCCGCAATCTCTTTCCTCGGCGGATAAAACGCGTTCCTATTACGATCGCCAGCGATCGGTCGATCGTTTGAGCGAGCCGCGATCGGTGTTGGCGTTGATCGTTCCCGTCGAATCGGTCGGCCGCGGCGACCGCTAGAAAATTCGGATCGTAGACTATGGACGGTCGCTCGGTATTCACGCGGGTCCATCGGAGGTTCGAGCACTCGGGCCGGAGCCTCGTGTTAACGAAAAAAGAAGACCGCGGAGGACAATCCGGTGCGCTTGAAACCGGATTTCGGGATTAGAATCGGTCGGTTCTTTTCTGCGAACCCTTATTCGTTTATGCAGCGGCGGGCGACGGAGATCTCGCCTCGCCTCGTCACGTCCCGTCCCGTCCCATTCCGTTCCATTCCGTTCCATTCCGTCCCGGCGAGTCTCGACGAAGCTCGAGGAACCGCGACAATGGGTAACAATGGAGGTAGGGATCGGAGAGGGCAGTCCGCCGGGCCCCGAAATCACGATCCATTCGTTTCGCCTCGGCTCGCCTCGTCTCGCCGCGAAGGGGGAGGAAATATATTTCATTGGGAGACAGGCAGCGAGCTGACAAAAGAACGAGGCCCGGTCTCGCGTCTCGTGTCTCGATGGGATACATCGTTACCACGATCGCCTTCGCGCGCGGCCTCTTTTTATCGCCATTACCGTGTACGGCAGATGAAAAATGGCCTCGCCTCGCGGTTCCCGTGTTGTCGTCTATTAACGAAACACCGGCGACCGTGGAGGATATACGGATCCGATCGTATAGCGTCGGGTGATCGTTTCCATCGATGTGATATCGTCGCGTGTTCATCTTGATTATTACGCTCTATGAATCCTGTTCGATCCCTCGAAGCGAGACGACGATAAAACGGCCGCGAGAAATTCAAAAGGCGTTTCGACGGCGGATCGGGGGAGCCGTATAAGCCGATCGTAGGTCCGACTCGAGGGATCGTTTAACGCGTTCTCGCCTCTGCCAGCGCGCGCGGACCAACCAGAAAATAAAACGCGGCGGACCGATCTACGGTGTAGGTAGAAAAAGAAAAGGGAGAAAGAAAGTGAAAGACGAGAAGAAAGAAGGAGAGAGTGAGAGAGAGAGGCAGAGGACGCGTGTATGGACGGCCCTGACGGGGCCGAAAATCTCGATCCGTTCGGCGCCAGTTACGAGGGCCGTACGAGCTGGAAGTATATTTCATTCGGCGGACCGACGTCGTACGGAGCCACAAAAGAGCGAAATCCATGTCTGGGCCTTAACGTGCCGTGGCGTCCGGAGCTTTGGGTCAGTCCGAGCCTCTCCGACCGCATCACCCTCGGTTCTATTCAACCGCAAGATCTGCTCCAGGCTCGTGCATATCCAGTCCCAACACCCTGCGCTCCATCCTACGCGTATCCGCGCCTGAAAACGGGTTATCTTTTAGATACGATTAAAAGGATGTTCGCTACCGAGTGCCCGTCCTTTTCGTTCGTATCGGTTAAGAATATTCGGAACGACACTGCCGATTCTTCGATGCCCGCGTTCCTCGCGGTCCATTCGTCCGCCACAGAATAATTTCAAACATCTGCGTGGAAAGTTCGCGTCCCCGACACGTGTTTACCAGACACGAACACGTTTCCTCTCGCGAACAATGTTTCCACCATTCTAGATTTACGACAGCCAGGATGCGGACGTTGAAGGCTTCGATGGATTCGTCGTGCGAACGATGTTCCTGTTGCGCTGCACGTTGAAGAGGAAGAGGCGTATCTTAATTACAGTGATGTCTGCTTAAATTGCACTATACTTAGAAGCCAGCAGTGAAATTTAAACGGACAGGATACAGTCTTTTTTCTAAATAGATGTAAATAGATTTAAGAGGAGCAAGCGGGATGGACACAGTACGTCGGCGGTTGGGACTCGATACTTTAAAGCTATACCGCTACTGAACAAAGATAAACATGCGAAAGGGAAAATTTCATTTTCAACCATTTTCACGTAATCTTTAGAAATGTAACGCCAACGGACTGCTAGCATTCTGCCAATTAAAATCAGTCCGAACACAACTCAAATTGGAGTAATTCGATGGATTTAGAACATTCAGATATTTCATTCCATTATTTACGTTAAACGGGAAAATTAGAATTATATTCGATTCAATCAGAAGAATCTCAATTATCCATTAATGCTACAATTATAAAAATAACACGAAAATTACTACAAATGAAATTTTCTTTGATGTTTACTTATCGTAATGCCGGCATCTAATTAATGTGTACCGCCTCCTTTTATTCATTGTATTCGTTCTCTATCCTCTACTGAAATGAAGCGAGCTGGAGGATCGACAATTACTGTTACGAAAAGAGTGGAGATCCTGAAAATTCAAAGGATTTTAGTAACATTTAAGCGGGCATCACTATATTTCACCCAACACGACGAGCGACGTCGTCGCGCTTGCTCGAGCATCGCGCTTCGCAGCCGACGTTCCTTGGTCAAGATTAGTCGGTAGGACGGCACATTGGATAATCGATCGTAATTGTGTCTATTTAGCGGACGGGGACCGGTGCTCCCGGCCGTTCTTCGTATTCGATCCCAACGGTCGTCTAACGCTTGCCGCGAGAACGCGAATAGAGGACCCGCATCACGAAATTACACCGATAAATCGTGGCGTGGCCTCTTCAATTCTTAAAATCGACCGTCATCCTCCTCCCCGGCTGCAATCCCGGGGATTACGGCACAGGAGGTTACGTCGTCGTTTACTTATGCAAATTTCAGATTCCATTACCCGTCGGGTCTCTCTTCAAGGATTCCGCCGGGAATTCTTCGACTTCCACCTCCTTTGACCCTTGATCTTTCCGCGTTGCTGTTAAGTGGCGCCTCTTTGTAATTGACTTTTCAGGCCATTGTCCTTGCCGCGTTCTCGCCGTTGCTTCTCCTCCAGCTTCCATCGGGGATGCTCGTTCACCGATGTTTCTGAAACCCGAATAGAATCTCAGAACGACGCTTCCTTTACAATTTTCGAGGTAAAGATTCCGAAACGAGCGACACCGCACGTCATCGGAAGATGAATCGATCGCGCGGAGGACTTCGCGGTAAGCTGGAGGCCGGGCGACGTTTAACAGGCCGGAGAAAAAATAAAAGAGGAGGCAAGGACACGGGACGAAATGAATTCGCTCGATTAAGCGCGGAAGAGCGGGCTACCTGCCGCGATAACAGTATCCTTTCCTCCGGTCGATCGTTGCTCGCGCGCTCGGCCGGGATAACGATATCTTTAGAGCCGGCTTTTATCGCTAAAAGTCAGGTGTGAATTGGGGCCACTGGTGCTCGATCAAAGCGGACCTGCCGCCTGCGATTCGAAGACGGAGAGAAACGGGCCTCGGTAATAGAGGAGGAAACCAGCCGATAGACCGATGTCCCTCCTATCTGACCACCGCGACAAATTGGAATATATTGAACTTTAACTCTTTCCCTCCACCTCGCGCGTATCTCCGTCTCGCCGTGTCCCGTGAAATCGCCCGCGGCCCTCCAGAACTTCCGATATCGTCCGAAATTAACGCGAGACCGACCCATTACGTGCCACCATCACGCTCACGGTGTTTCCACGCCGAGAAACACGATTTACATCCGATTTTAATCGCGCGTGATGCAACCTACCGAGCTTAATAAGTTAACGAACCGAAGTCGCGCCGTATTTGGACCGGCCGCGTCGACCGGGCCCATGAGATGGGAAAACCTGTTGAATTTTCGTCACAGATCCGCGTTGTACTCGGTCGACGCGACGAGTCCTCCTTTTTTTCGCGCGCTTCGTTAACCGAAACGGAGTGGTACGCTTGTAACGAGCGTCTTTCTTTCGCAAGGCGTCGCGGAAGAAGGAAACTCGTCGAAAAGAGAACGGTCGGCGACGAATGAAACTGGTACGGACGGTGTTCGGTCGGTTCGCACGAGGCGGGGGCGCGCGGTAAGCTAACTACGACCCTGGCGCAGTTGGTCCTTATTCAGAGACGCGAGAGGCGAGAGAGGACGCGCGGGGGCCCCGGCATAACAAAGATCCATCGGGACCGGTTTCGTGTTCTGCCCTTTTTTACATTCCCCGAAGAGGCCCCGCCGAGCCGCGGGTGTGAAAACCGACACCCACCCACTTGTTATTTTGTCAAACACGAGCCCTGAAAATTATAGGAATCACGCGGTATCGTTGCTCTCCTCCTCGGAGCCCGCTCGCTTCAAATTATTCTCGATTGCACGCTCCCGCTCTTTCTCTCCCCCCACCACCTCTCTCTCTTTCTCTCGATACATTTTATAACCGTCAATTAAACGCGACGCGGACCGATCTCGTGACCCGCTACCGACGCACCGCGCCGTTTCCTCGCCGTCTCGGAATCGCGCTCCTTCCAGTCTTCTTCTCGTTCTCTTTCCGCTCGCGTTCGTCGCGTGTCCACCTCCGGATATTCGTGTTCCTAGCGTTCGCTGATACCGAACACGATAACGGCTGATTCGGCGACTCCTCCGTTCGGATGCTGGTTCGGTTGTTGCGTTGTTGAGCTAATTACAGCCTACGCTGCAAACGAATCGTCGATAAGCTCTCAGTATCTTGATCGAACCATCGGTTATTCAAGCGATTCCCACTTGACCATCGTGATTTCGATAATTCTTGAATCGCTCGTCGATCCGCTTTAGAATCGTTTGCGTTGCGCAATGGATCGCTTCACCGAGCAGATCGAGTTCATCCTGCGACGCTTTAGAATCGCGTTAAAGCGAGCTTCCGGAAATTGATTGGAGGCGGCCGAACCCCGCTAGTTGCGCGACGCGGTCGCGTAGTCTGCTCGGCAATTAATCCTGTAACAACGTGTTAGATTTTGAACATGATTTAACAAATATAAATGTTACTCGATTCAATCGAAGTCAAAGTAAATGTTGTTCTTCTGTAGTCTTATCACGTTCGCTACCAAGCGCTTATTTCGGTGACGGTCTCCTCAATTAGAATATTTCCTTCGATCCAATAAATCTAAATAAAATATTAGAAAAATAAAACTGTAACAAGTCATTAAGTTCCTAAATATAAAGTCGTAGTTTATCATTTCTAATAACAATATCCATAGGATTAATTTCATTTTCATTATGTAAAATATAGGATTACGGCCGTCACAGATATGTTGGTAGCGAACGTGTTAACGACAAATTAGTCATATTCAATCAGAATTTAGGAAGATATCGCAGAGCAAGGGGTTAAACGCGATGCTGAGCGGCTACCTTACCTTCTCGCTGCCGAGCGGTTCGTACGGCCAACACGGCGAGAACGGCCCCGAGCAAATTGGATCGCCATGTAATTTCGCGCGGGACACTCGCGAAATTGTATCCGTTTCGTAATTAGAATCGATCCGCACCGCGCCGCGCCTTATCTCCGACGGAAACCTGTTTTCCCAACTTGCGGCTTCGGTTTTCTCGCCGTTCATTTCGCGTCGCGGTACCTGCGCCTGGAATTAATCAATCCCTTCGATCCCGACGGAAGTTCCATTAGTTCCCGACGAGACCCATTAATCCGTGTAATCGAATCTGTTCGGATGACTATATTAATCCGTTGCATTCGAAAGTTTTCAGCTAGAAATATTCAACGTTGCTCGACTAAACATCGACGATATTCGCTGAAACTAATTTAACGGTCGTTCGTGCGTAAATTAAGGAACGAAACCAATTTATTTCGATACTTCTCATATTAGCGGGTTGAATATCGTGGGGCTCACCGGTGATCCCCGAACAAATCGAATTATTATAGTTCGCTGGGTTAAACGATGATTATTTGAAAACATTTCTGTATTTATAATTAATGATACCTAATACGGTGACGTTAAGCCAGACGAACGCGCAATAATAATGAAATTCAGTTAAACGATTTAATCTTGTATTTTGCTCTATGAAATCGTGCTGCATTATTAGCCCTTTATGATCGGCACATTTTTCTGGTGACAGTACCAACTAGTAGAAGTAAATATATATATTTTCAAAGTTATTTTCCTGTAGGTGGTTTATAATAAATATATGGATATTAAAAATTTGTTGAAGTTGATGTGTTTTTTTGTATATGAATTCTGTAAAGAATAATAAATACAATACCTCTCGATCGTAAAATGACACTGTACTCAGAAAAAGAACATGTCGCCATATTGGCGGCACCGATTTCAAAAACAAATGTTAAATGTCGCCACTGTGGCGACATCAATCGCAAAGGGTTAAACATTATAATTTTACTATATTCAATCGAATGGCAACTACTTCTCCAGTTCAAAAATTTAATCCATACTTTAGCTGCGAGATTCGATTTTCTTATAAAATCTTTAATACTAAAACTACCAAATGGGTGAAAATGGTCTCATTTATTCTTTTATAATAATTGAAAGCATACAAATGCTTCTTCAAGAAATGTTTAAAATAGTTGATGCATTAATATACAAATTAAAATATAACTCAACTGACATGTTAATCAACACTTCTATGGTTTCTAGAAAAAAATGTTTAACCCTTTGCACTCGAGAGGCGATTCCTAGTCGCCATTTAATCGAACACCGTAAAATTGTAAAATTAAAATCTAATATTAAATTTTGTGTAAGGTATCAACACGTGAAACACAAAGATAAGATATTTCTGTCTCATAATTTATGCAAGATTGTTCTCTACATTAGTCGCAAATAATGTTATCGATATTTCATCAGGAAATAACGAATATTTATAGTATCGAAAATTATCGAGTGCAAAGGGTTAAAAATCAGTTCAACTGTAGTTCTAGTGTTAAGAAGAAGAAAGGAAGTAGATGTTTCGTAGCGATCGAGACGAGACGTAAACGCGTCCCCCGGCCCGCAAGAACATCCGAAACCGCCGACTGACCACACCGATTATTTCCAACATGGATGGTCCGTCGAGCGCGAGCAAGAAACGATCCCTCGAAAATTCGAAATCGGCCGGTTTCCCTCGGTATTCGGAGCGAGGCGGATTCGTGGGGGCGTTTTTTGCTTGTCGACCGTCAGCGCCCCTTGTACCCTTCACTATTATTCTTGCCGCAACCACCGCCACGGACGCGTCTTCGGCGTGTTCTTATTCCCGAGACCATCGTAATCCCAGACGATCTTGGAAGTAACACCAGTCCCAAAATAAGTACACTAAGCGATCGGAATTCGAACTTTCCTGCCGCTGAAATCGACTCTCCGTAACCTGGGGATGAAAATCGATGGGATTCATGGGCGAATTAATATAAATATAAATGCTGCCGTGACACACCGATTAGCGTCGTGATCGATGAGATACGACGCAAGATTCACCGCGAAAAGAATTCGCGGAGACTTTTCCCGTATCGGTTCGGAGAAAACGCTATCGATGCCCGAGTTACGACGCGATAATGGCTGGAAAGGTGAACGGGACTGATAAAGAGGTACACGCGTCGATCGTTCGCAATGCTAAGGATGATAAGCGAAGCTTTATTGTGATCCAGCAAAGGCGATCGAACGAAGAAAGAACTCAGAGCTTGATAGGCGGCAACGCAAGGGAAATAAATATTGAAGTTGCGGCGCCGTTCACGCAAATGACCGATAACCGTTAATCGCCGATAGAGCATCTTACGAAAGGATCATCGGACGCTGAAAATAGTCTTCGTTGGAAAATATACCGCGACATGAATGAATCCAACGTATGGGCCGAGGCGCGAGGTTCTCTGTTCCGCGCGGTCAACCGAGAGAGACAGAGAACGCGCGCGAGAGAGAGAGAGAGATAGAGAGAGACAGAGAGAGAGAGAGGGAGAGAGAGTGAACGTACCGAGGAGTAACGAAGAAAGAGGGAGAGAGAGAGAGAGAGAAAGAGTGCTAGAACACGTTAAACTCCTACTCCGTGTCCCGATAAGATCAAAAGCTTCGAACAGCAACGGGGGATAGCGAACGGAGGCTGTTTCGCGAAACGAAAGTATTTAATAGCCGACCCGCCATCCGCATTCTCAGGTGACAAACTCGTGCGGTTCTCACCTGGACCATTTTTGCACCACTGTGGAAACCACACCGGCCCGGTACACACACGCATACTCGTCGTTTAGCAAATAAGGCACTTGTTAAGTGCACCGTGGCTGGCGAGTCACGCCGTCCTGAGACGGGTTTCGCGCACTCCTTGACCATAAGCGGAATACAATACTTGCCTCTTATTCCTATACCATGCAGGGAACATGTACTCGCCGACTCGTTCGCTCTAACTATATTGGGAAAGTGAACGGTGCGCCTTTATCCCGCAACCTCAACACGCTGTAACGTGGTTCAATTCGAAAAATCGCCGATCTCTAAGCATTCGACGGTAAGCAGATGTTTCCTGGGTAGGAAGCCTAGGTGCGCAACAAGGTTCTAGGTACAGGATCAGTGTGGTATATTGCTAAGTCTGAAACGGACAGCCCTGTAAATAGGAAAACGTGTATGAAGAAGGATGTATTATGATATTACGGAGATGAAGGAAGGCAGACAAACGAAACAAGTCAATGGAGTATTTCGACGACTCTTTGGAACGCTGTAAGTTCGAGTTCGACAATCGGTGAAGTACAAGCGGCGGGGTTGAAACATTTTAGAATAACCCTACAGTTGCAAGGACAAAGAATTACTTTCTCTTGATTTTATATATTTTATTTAATTAATAAAAAGCAAAAAATTACTTCTCCGCCTTCGTTTTTGCGTTACGTGCTTTCATGTACTTAACAACAATCTTCTGTTCTTCGATTAGGAAAGCACGGACGATCCTGAAAGTAGTGGGAATGTACAAGTAAGAAATCTGTGAACATCTTCTATAAATACAAAGTACTAGAACCTCACCTTTCCTTCACACATTTGTGACAAAGTACACCGCCATATACACGTTTCACCGTCTTCTTACGTCTGCACATTCTAGACCTCTCCATGGGCCTAGCAGGCTGGATGCCTCTAAGCTTGTCTTTGCATAGACCACATCTTGGGATCTTCTTCGGTTTCTTAAGATACTGGTATACTAGTTTCCCACCAGGAGTGCGTACACTACAAGAATACATTTGAGTTAGGATAACAAAGAAGTATGTATGTAGTCATAAAGAATGGTGAACAATGAACAATATATTAAAAATATTACTAGTATATTCATGACCATAACAAATATTTTCTTTTTAAGCGTAAGCTACACGCGGATATTCTACACATCCATAGCATATCAAAACATAACCTCAACAAAATAAACCAACAACTGTACATGAAGTTACGCTATTTAAATCTTGGAAGCGACGAATATAATTGGAACCAATAATGGTAACGTTACTGTATTTAGCTTAAATAAAAAAATAACACTTACACGCGTCTCCTGTTGCTTTTTGTGTTGTATGACAAACGTCGACGATAGGTTAACCGCTGCACCATTTTGGTTCTGCAACACGCATATTTTGTTAGAAGAAAATATCACGCATATAACAGGAAATAACATTCTTAGAGAATGAAGATCACTAAATCACTATAAAAACAACGTTAGCCTTAGTGATTGTTACAAATAACACGGATAACAATGATCAGTATTAAAATCCAACAAACCTTTTTCAGAAGCCAACGGAAAAGGAAGCGAAAGGAAAGGAAAAACTCGATTCTACGCAAGCGTGACAGAGATCACAGGAACCGTATAGACATCTAACGGCGAAGTTACAAAACTAATGGAAATGTAGACAAAATGCAATGGTCAGAAAATTTAATACTAATGAAATAAGTAAACAATAAAAATACCTTTCATGCAAGATAATTTTCTAATTAGTTCTCCATTACTATACTGTAAGAAACTCAGGTCAAAATTGCGTAACAAATAAATATTTAATAAAATAAGAAGACAAACTCAATAAAGTGTGTAGTGTCGCCATCGATGATAAAACGTTGCAAGTGCTAGCAGAGATTTTTAATTCTTACCGATCTTGGATACAATATATTTTCCCTCCCATCGGTAACACAGACTGTCTGTGCTGGACATAGGATAATAGAATTTCATGTCTGATAATATGGAATGCATATTTAATGCAAAAATTCATTGGAAAATATTTATCTGTTAAAAGTTGTTTCACCCCTTTTATTTCATTAATTTTTTTAGGTCGTAAAATCAAAATATGAGCCATTAATTATTCCATTAAATAATTACATACACATATATTTGTTTACTCATTTATAAATAAATATTACTTGATTTTACATTAACATATACATAAATATTCAATGGAAAGACAGAGTCGGTAAATGAAGCAATCTTCGTTTGTTTGATTCGTTTTATCTAACTGTTACATTTTTCCGTAGAAAATTATATAGAGCCAGATAATTAATGTGTTAAACGTAATAAGATGTACAGATGTATATTACAAATTTCTATGCCACCTACGTTTAAGTGCGAATTATATGTATTTATTGAAGAAGTTTATTAATGAAAGAAATGACATAATCTATGGTGATAGTGGTATCTATATTAATTTTAGTTTTACATTTAATTTATTTAATCCCCTGAGTTTCTGTTGCAGGAAACTTTATAAATGTAATGGTAAGGAAAATTTGTATCCCTCTTTTTAGGCCCTATTTCTTAAATTACATTCATCTACTAATCGAATAAGGCAGTTTCTCTTGCAGGGAGGACTGAGAGGGAAAATTCGATGGGAGAAATGGTATATATTTTAATTTTCATTTTAATTTAGTTTAGTTTATCCTGTATCCATTTAGTTTAGTTTAGTTTATTTAGTTTATTTTATTATAATAGGGAATATTATAAAGGTAATTCTAAGTAAAAATTGTATCCTCCGTCTTAGAATACATTTCTGAAATTACATCTATTTGCTAATCCAATGAGGCAGTTTATGTTGCAGAAGGAACTAAGAGCATTCGAAGATGGCACTCTGTGGAGCTGGAAAATGGAAGCAACCAGTTAACGTGCAACGCTGCTGTTCGAAGGATACACTCGATCGACAGTTCTGTTCCTTTTTAGCTTTATTCACTTTAACTTCAGTATAATATGATTTTCAGTGTAATTTAATTGTACTTCTGATTTAAATAACTTTAATCGTTTTTGTTACAGGCTGCAAAATGTGTTACTATAAAAATACTTTTGTTTCAACTCTAATTCTAATGTATTTTTAATTTAATTTTAAACTAATGCCATTTTATCATCAACACATTATTAATGTATGCTTAATAAAATTTTTATTTGTTTCAGCTCTAATTGTAATCTATGTTTAATATAATATTAATCTAATTTTATTTTAACATTGACACACTATGAACTTATTGCGAATGGAATTTTTATTTAATGTTACTGCTGCTCATTTACAATTCCCTTGTAACCGTTTTACAAATTCGCATTCTATTTCAGAATAGACTCAAGAAAGAAGACAGCCACCGATGGATTAGTATAATGTTAACTGCGATAGGAATAAGTGCGTTTAGAATAAGTGCGTTAAATATAAGATTTCGATGCAGAAAGGGAGATCGGTGGAATTGAATTTCCACCCACCTCCCCGGGTGGTCTTCAATCGCAGTAACCTCCACGTGGTGAGACCTGGGCAACTAACATTCTCCTGAATAGAATGTGTCCTGTGAAGGATTATGTTAGGCTAATTGGCTGCGATAATTTTTTAATTTAAATGTGAAATACGCAATCAGCGGCAGGGAAAGTATTTAGACGATATCTCTGTTTTATCATGGATTATCATGGATGTTCAACTTGTGTAATTCTTAATATATTCACTATTCCGATACATAATTAAAATAAACGGAGATTAGTTAAGTTTTTAACTTCGAATGCTAGGAAAATAGTTAGACGGTATATCTGAGAAGTATGCAGTTTACAGATTAGTAATTAAAAAACCAGAAATTTCATGGAAAATAGTTTTCAAAAGTAATATGGGACAACGCTCTGGTTTCTCCAGATGTAAAAATTAATTGTTAGAGAATGGATTAGATCTTCGTTGATTATATTATTCAAGTAAACTGTGTTCATTTTTGGCATTCGTATTGTGTTCTTCTTTAAAATTGCGAATTCTGTTTTATATTCTGATGAATGTCTATAAGAAACTTCGAGGATATACCAAAATGTCATGATGAGAGAAATAAATAAAATAGAACATGCTTTTTATTTATGTGTCTTTATTTGCACAGACCTGTAACATAATCATTATATGTGCAAAAAGAACAGTTACCATATCATTAATGTGACATAAAATACTTTGAACCGTCGAACGTCGAAATCGCCACACGGGAAGCTATAGATAAGCTAACGCAAAAACAAGGGCATATTAATGCACATGTAAAGATGGTTGCAGCTCGGAGGGGGAAGAGATTCGGTGGCGCGCGAAAGTGGCGCCATCTAGCGGCGGGGATTTTTTCGAAGCTTTTCCCTGTATAATAGTATATAATAATATAAAGCTCGAGAGCCATAATTACAAGAGGCTCAAACTAAACAAGCTCAAAATTTAACTCTAGGAATTTAAGCTCTACTACAAATGGCACAAAAGCTCGATGGCTCTAATCACGATAGACTCAAACTAACAAAACTTAAGATTTAAGGCCTTTAGCAATAAAAAATTTTCTATGCTTGTCACACAGTAGTTCTGTCCTTGTCTTATTCGTTACGGGGATAGTATATAGGAAAACGTTTAATTTGGTCTCTAGGAATCGGATAGTGTGATTACTATCCTACTATTATTATTAACTTTCTATTATTGATTAATAATTTTTATAATTGGTAAATATGGGAACAAGTTTTAAAAGACTATACTAATATATTGTAACGACAGTTTGATTATGTTTAATTAATTATTAACTTAATTGTGCACATGTGGTCCAGTGTTTTTGAAATTTTAGTTTTACTATGTTGTCGCACTTACCTACCTTCATTGTTGTGTGTCACATTTTGCGTTGTGGTTTGGATGCAAATTTTGTTTGGGTAAAAAGTTAATAAAGTAGAGAAAGTACATATCAATTGTTATTAATTTAATTTTGAAAAATGGCAGATGATGACTTTGATGGAGACGAGTAAGTATTCAATTAATTTCTCGTGCAACACCAGAAAGTTTTGTTAAGTGCTTACGCGTTTATTTATTTTATACTGTAGTTTTATTCATATTCTTTTGTTAATAAGTATTTTTAGTTTATACCATCTTTATATTGTTTTCGGTGAAGAACGTCGGAAATAGATTTTCCGATTTAATATATGCAATTAGAATAATTATAATATACGTAACATAACCTACAATTATAAGTTTTACAGCAGAACGTTCTGGATATTCTTACTGTTCTTGTTATACGTATTATGTATGAACACTATAATATCTTCAAACTTTATTTTTTACAGAGTAGCAGACGATTTTGATGATGTTGATGATGATGACAACATTGAATTAGAGCCTCAAGAGGAAGATGGAGAAAATATAGAATTATTAGCAGCTGGTGAAGCTACTGGTGGTGTGCAGAGATCAAAACGAATTACAACGAGATACATGACAAAGTAAGTAACTTGTAGTTGTTTATTAAAAAATAATAAGTATACAAAGTAACAATTGTTTTTTTATAGATATGAACGAGCCAGAGTGTTAGGGACAAGAGCATTACAAATAGCCATGTGTGCTCCAGTAATGGTGGAACTAGAAGGAGAGACAGATCCATTACAAATTGCAATGAAAGAGCTGAAACAGAGAAAAATTCCAATAGTTATAAGACGTTATCTACCGGATAACAGCTATGAAGATTGGGGCATAGATGAATTAATTATCATAGATCATTAAGCTCTTATACTCTTATATCTTGTATATTTCAAATATAACCATCTAAAATAATTTTAAAAATATTGGAATTTATTGTATCAATAATATTTCAATTCTTGTATAACTGGATATTTGTACAAAAAAATTGAAAAATAATAAACTTCGTTTTTCATGTAAATTTCATATTCTTTTTATATGTATTCATCACTAAGGCCTTGAGATTTAAAATTCATGATATTAATAGATCACGATTTGAATCTGGTGAGAATAAACAACTAAGAAAAAGTCACCAAAGGTTAGGGTGTCATGTTATGGTGAAATAATTTAAATTCTTTGTGTTAATGTCATTTTAAAAACATATATGAAGTATTTATTTAACAAACTGATAATGGAAGTAATCTGCACAAGTATGTGAACCATTTTATCATCAAATTTATCAGAGTAATTACAGATAACAGAGACAACGATTTTAAATGACAGTGTGCTGCACTACAAGTTCAATAATAATTGCGATAATTTATTTACATGGTTCGATACTATTGAAGAAACATAATAATATGATAATTTCTATAAATATATGTAGAACATGACGTGGTGAGTGTAAAATACATTATTTGTGAGTGTATATTAATTCAGAGGTTAAGACAGTCATCTTTATTAGTATTGCGTTAATATATACAGGAATCCTTTGAAGAGAAATCATTTAACGCAGAGACCTAGTCCTGCTCAACCATTATTATCCCATGCAGAGGACAGAGAACTTGATATTGCTGTTCAACGACTTATTTAGTATGTATTAATACCACTACATTTATTTCAATTCTAAAATAAATTTGGTGATTAATTGTTGAAAGTACTAATATATATTTTATTATCTCCTGTATTAAACTATTATCTGCTTTAAGTGTTGAGGATACAATTAGGAAACTAACAAAGGAAATGAAAAAATATGTAGAAGCCGTTGTAAACTTGGATCGAGCAGATCAAAGACTAACATTAAATTTGACAACTTGTGGCTTAGGTCATTTGAGTGATGAATTTAGAAAGGTATTGGAAGATTATCATTCTGTTACAACACAGGTATGTTAAATAATATATCTCCTATATATATATATACTCATAACAAAGTTAAGACTTAAGTTCTTTAATAGGTAGGGAAGACTGTGCAAGAAATGGCAGTTCTTTGCCAAAAGACTTTTATAGAACCTCTGAAAAAATTGCGTGATGAGTTTGCTTTAATAGCTGCTGCAATAGCTAAACGTGAGGAACTAGTAACTAATTGGAAATACTCTTACAATCGGGTAAAGAAACTACAAGAAAAGAAAGATCGAACTGCTAGTCATATTGCAAAATTGGAAAGAGAACGAAGGACAGAAGAAGCAGCTGCGAAAGACTTAAAGATTGTACATGCTCAATTACTTGCTGAATTACCTTCGTTTCTTGACAAGAGATTAGAATATATTAAGCCTAGTGTACATGCTTTAATCATGATACAATTAGACTATTATGGAAGCACAACAAAATTATTTACGCAATTGATGCCACTTCCAAATGTTTTGGGATCACCATCTAGTGCCATGGTACCAGAGGAGGAATACCAACAATTAGTGGCTAATGAAATCAACAGAATAAGAGCACTTACTATTGTTAAAAATCATTAGAAATTAACAGTTGTTTACTAACAATTCAATGAAATAATACATTGTATATCGACGGGACCGAATACTATAAAATTGGCGTAGGTACGAATATATTTATCACATGGCAGTATTTACATTGTTATTGTAAAAGTATAGGTACATTTAAGATGGAATCATTCCACGATTTCTTTTCCATTGGGCGCCGGAACGACGATTGTGATTAGCACGTGATGCTTTATGGACGTTCTTGTGTTGTCTATTATGCAAGACATCCTTCTCTTGCCCTTGACCTTTCGGTTTACCTGTTCAATGGAAATCATGTAATAAATGTTTATAATTTTTCATACAAAGGATACGGCCTTTATAAAATGTTCCATGAACAAATACACATATTAATAAGTCGAATTTACCAGTCACATTAGTTGGAGCTTTCCCGCCACGCATGGCTTGTCTTCGCTCTTCAGCTTTTGCGCGTAACTCAGCCGGATTCTGTATAAAATGGTCTCTGCCGTTTTGTTCAGCTTCTGTATCATCTTCTTCTGAATCAGTTTCATCCACAGGTTCAACCTTTTGTTTTTCTAGAAGTACCTGCAATTTTGCATATAATACTTTTAACAATTCGAATCGTTCGTGAATGTATTTTATTAAATTAAAGAAGAGTACGAACTCTGGGTGTAGTAAAAGGCTTGGAATTAATATCAGCATCATTTTCTGCGCCTCGTACGTCGAAATTGTCGTACGTGTCATCATATTCATCCTCATAATCGTAATCGTCCGCGACAAGGCTGTAACTGTAATAAGATTTGTTTGTTTTTACGTTAAGTTCCATAAAAAATGTAGCTTTTATCAATGTTACTGTACACCGTTGTTATTTTTAAATAAATCATTTTTACATGTTATATATATAAATGAAAAATTAATTACGCCCTCTATTCTTCAACTTACTTTTTAAGTATGTAATCCTTAGGCACCTCAATTTCTTCACGCGTTTTAACAGGAACATTATCATCATCGTCACTGAACAAACTGAGATTTTCGATACCAGAAACTACATAGTCATTAAATGGCGCCTCCTACAAAAAATTACTTAAATATTATTCGTATTAGGTTATAGCTTGTATCTACAACAAAAAGAAACTATTTAAATACCCTATAATCAGGTGGTACATCGTTTACTCCAGGACAAATGTCTTTAAATTCTTTCAATTTGGATGGTAAATTGTCTTCTAATACAGCGTTTATTACAGATGCAGTATCAAAATTGTAATATTCCAAACACATCTATAGAAATAAATTGTGTTTATACATTTTTCTATGGTATGTTCCTTTGTCTTTATTGCGTCGAAATTATTTTACCTCAATAAAACGTTCATCTAAGTCATATAAGATATCCTTTACTTCAGAAATGAGGGATACTAACTCAACAGAGTTCTTGCTGACAAATTTTTTTTTATTCGAAGTATTTGCATTCGTCGTGGGTGCTACTGATCTATTTTGGATGCCGCTAGGTCCAGCTACAGCTTCCTACGAAAGACGGATATTTTAAAAAAATGTGAAATATTTTTTATATTATTTCTACTTACGTTTGTGTGATTGAACAGAGATGAAGTAGTCGAAGTATTGGGTTTTCCAATAGTTACTCTTATTGATTGTAAAATGAAATCACATTTTATGACATCTCTATATATTCATTAAGTATTCAAATTTTGATAAAACCTTGACATTTTAATTATGATGACATAATCGTGTTGATTAAAAAAAGGATACAATTCAGGATAAATAGTAGATAGTACTTTCAGGTCTGATTCAACTGGATAAAACTGATCATAATCTGTAATGAATTCTTTCTCAGAAATAGCATATGTTAAAAAAGTAAAATATTCTTCCACTTGTTCTTTTACATCTGCTTCTGATATTGTATTTCTAAATATAATTATATGATTATGTTTCTTTTCATTTTTAACAGGGAACGTTCAATTACTATTGTAAATATGGATATACTTACAAATTGTCTTGTATGATTTGTACTGGATTATATAAAATCATTCTAAACAGGTTTAACATCTCAATCCTTGTTACATCCAATAGATGTTTCAATTTTATATACTTTGGTATATTTTCATCATTGTATCCTAATTTATCTAAATTCTTATACATCTCAGGTATTGTGCTCTCATATATGGAAACAATTCTAGTTAGTTATAAACAACAAAGTAGATTAAAAAGTGATCAAATTAAGCTAGAATATTAATTTCTGTACTTACTTGCTCATAAAATCCTCTCTGTGAAATATGCTCACAGCAGGAGAATAATTTTTTAAGAACACAGAGGTTGTTGAAAATATATCTAATACATACAGTACCATATCTTCTAAATTAAGTAATGTAAGATTCTTAGGGCCTCTGTTTTGTGCGGACAGTGAAAGTGCTTCACTGGTATCATGAACAGTGGAACAACCAAACTTGCTTTCAACATTTTCAAGAGCCTACACTAACAATATTTATGTTCAGTTCTACTCATGAAGGCAATAATTCATTTGAATATGATTATACCTCACCTGCATAAGACAAGGAACTGCTTTTTGTAAATCACTATTGTATTTTGGTTCTAATTCAAATAAACACTGTAAAATTTTCTTTGTTACTTTTTCATTTTCTCTGCCATAAAGTTGGCAGAGATCAAAAATAATGGGTACTGTAAATATGTACTTTTCATAAAGTAAATTCCCAAGAAATGGACGGCTTATGTACTCCGTAGGGCTCTCTTTGTTTGTAACAAGACGCGTGAAAACCACAAGTACATAGTACCGGACTGTCTCTAGAAGTTCCAACATTTCTGGACAATTTGGAAAATCTTCTAAGGCATAAAATGGTGGCGCTTCTTGTAGTAAAGATACCAATGAATCTAGTATCGAAGTATTGTGTATAATGTTTGACCAAAATCTAAATAAACAATGTGCAATAATGTAGACAACTAATACATTCATAAGGAAAATGCATAAGAATTTATAATATTTCTGATATTAAGAATCAAAATTGTTTTACACTATGTAAGAGTCATAAAATGTTTTCAATCTTATTGAAACTATTGAATATACTTACCTAAAAAATGGAAGACTGAGTAACCATTTTAAATCATTAATCATGTAATGAACAATTTTAGTCCAACGTTCCTTTGCTCCAATAATTTCTGATCCATCTTTATTATAAATGTCAGGAGCTTCATAGTTCAAAAAGTAACGATCATCTGCCCATTTATTACTCTAAATGTTATTAATAAAACAACACTTTTTAATAAATTTATAGTTTAGATTATACAGAAACAATGTATTATAGACTACTTTCAAACAATAAAAAAAAAACAAATGAAATAAATATGGTATTCTAGTTGACATCTTTATTATTTTTTATAAACAAACATACCAGAGCATCAACATATTCGGTAACACCATCGGTCTTAACTTTTAACTTTAATTTTTCCAAGGGCACACAGTCAGAATTCTGTTAAAAAAATGAAAACGTGATACAATTTCGTAACAAGTCTCATTATTCTAACCTATTGAAAACTGCAATTATTGAGTGTAGAAATATTACTAATAATTAATGATAAAATTACTTCGAACGGTTCCATGATCTCGCGTGATACATTTTCCGTCATAAATACCACTAATCGTTGCCAAACAGCACTAATCACAATGAAATGAAAGTTAAACAATTGTAGTCCCACTGAAGCACGCGGCAAGTAAAGATTGTCCTTTCATTGACTAACCTATATTCAGGAAACAAAAGTTAAGAAACATTGTGAACCAACGAATTTTGTAGGGCACGCGTTATAGTTGTATTATAAAATTATATAGTCCTGTCAACAAATTCCTATGATTATTTGACAGCTTTCATACTTAAAACATAGACTTAAGATATGTAGTACAGATGTCACATGTTATGAAATTTTTTATCTACACCACGGAGGGTACCTTAAGACCTTCGTGCCTTTCTTGTGTCATATTCACGTCACTGTGATGTGTCAGATCTTGAGTCTATGTACGTAGGTTCTCCGAAGGTTATGTTGACGAAATTTCGGTAAACATCGTCAAATTTTCAAGTAGTAGTGTTGAGGCGTCTCCTACTTTTTAAATTTGATCATATCTTTTGCTATGTCTGCGAATACGAAATTTTTTGTCAGACCAAAAGTTAGGTTTTGCCAAACTGATGTCGATGAATCAAACACACAGGAATTGAAACATTCAGTTAATCAAAAGAATTTTGTCGATACAAATAAACCAAAAATTAGAAGTATTGTAACTCTAAATAAGCCTGTTATTTTAATAAAATCAAATAAATCTTGCTCCGATCAAGAAAACAAAGACTTAAAGTCCACTAATTCTATTCAAAGAACTGACTTATC
Organism: Nomia melanderi; assembly: GCF_051020985.1. Classification (NCBI taxonomy): domain Eukaryota; kingdom Metazoa; phylum Arthropoda; class Insecta; order Hymenoptera; family Halictidae; genus Nomia; species Nomia melanderi. The sequence goes on from NC_135012.1 coordinate 5,682,718, forward strand.
ATCAGAATCCAATAATGCAGTTTCTCCTTGCGCAAAAGAGACTGCTACTGTTGTGACTAATACCTGTTGTAATATTGAAACTCCATTACCTTTGAACAATGTAAATAATACTCAGAATATCAATGTACACTCTGAAGAGGCTGATAAACTTAAAAGACCTGATAAATCTGTAATCGATTCTTTAGCAAGTTCTTCAGCATCTAGTGTACAAGAGAAAGCTTCTAATAAAGTGCCAAAGGCACAGAATTCGGTCAAGACTAATGTCATAAAGAGAGATAAGAAAGGAAAGGAGAATAATGCATCACTTCTTAAGAAGGGTACCAAGAATAATGTCAAGAAAAGTTTGGATTCGAAAATGACACAATGTAAAGTTAAACCTTGTTCAAATAGTATTAATAGTAAAAAAGTAAATATAGCTAAACCATCTGCTTCACTTGCATCAAAAAGATTAAAGTCAAAACCAACTGTCGATGTTATGCCATGTTATAAATATAATACTGTTGTATCAAAGATCAAAACTTCCCCAGTAAAGAAGACCATGGTACGCGATATAGTGGGTTCTAAAGTGAAACCTTACATTGGCCCAGGAGTACCACGTAAAAGGCAGGACATTCAGAAAGTTCCAGAGATCAAAGAAAAATCTCATATCAAACCGTGTACTTCTGGTGAAAAGTTGGCAAAACCAGAGTATAATTCTATTATGTGTACAATTAATAAATTGAATGAAATAAAGAAACAGAGAAATGTGGTTGATTTTGAGCATTTATCACCTGCTTATAAAAATCTCATAAATGGAAAGGTATTAAAAGAACATTTTTTCTATGTAGTATCAGGAAACATCTTCTTTCTTTTCAGATTTCTAGTGCCTTGGACTTCCCTCTTGATGAAGCTGTTTATAAAAATTTGGTGGACTTATCTATAGACGAGAAACAACTGCCTAGTAGACTGATACGTAGCAAAGATCCAGAACCAAGACAAAGAGACATTGTGCCAGTACTTTCTGACTTCTTTATACCAGAGTCCACTGAAGAATATTATACTCCTGTTTCTATTAAACCAAGGGCTGCGGAAACTGTAGACAGTTGGAGTGCTTTTAAAATAAGTGACAAAATATTTGAATGGAAACATAGCTTGGACCATGTATAATATAGTCATCCTTTTTTGTGTATAAGTTATTTATTAATTAGTATTTGGAAAACACTTACTTTGGTAGATGTATCTTTTCATAAAATGTGACTTATTTTTTATACTAATAATGATCAGATAAATTATTTTAATAAAATTCTATGAATATATATTGAAATTTAAATCATGATACGAAGCAATATATACAATAAATCATTTAATATACAAATAATATCTTATGTCTCATGCAAAATACTCACCGATCAACGCGAGTACATTCATTTTATACAAATCACGCGAAGCACCAAAAAATACAGTTATCATACGATGTGTGTGACGTGAAAAAATAATATAAAATTCGTATTATATTTAGTCGAAAAAATTGGGGCTGCATCTCTGATGGGTATCACACTAAACTAAGGTAGGATCTGAGGCTTTCACAACCCATCACTATGCAGTTCTCCCTGTCGAAGCCTTGGGATAAAAAACGTGTCCTTTTGGATGAAATATGCTCACGTATTAGAAATAGTGCAGATATCTTTATCAAGGTCTGAAGAAGTACCAATAATAATTTGAAGATTTATTAATTAATTGGTCATTTGAAAGGGCATGGTTTAAATACAAAAACTTGAACAGGAAGAACTGTATAAAACTAAAGTGGATCTATAGAATCAATTTACAGTTTGAGTAATAGTAATGTTCATCGTGTCTTTTCTTACAAGTCTCGACAATTATTGGTCTTTGTAGCAAAATCTCATTTACTTACTGATTCGTAAGACTGACTGTTGAAAAAAAAAAAACAAACGGAAACGCTGTTTATCTACCGAACGGAGATAAATTTTTGTCATAGGTTTTATCATCGTCGCCATCAATGGCATTAGCATTATCATCGTCGTCCTTGTCCTCTGCAAATGGATTCTTCGACTCGTCGTACTCCCTTATGAACGGATTGGACGATACGGCAGGTGTTTTCGGAGGTACAAACGACTTTTGTACCGGCGATGATTTTGGTGGAGTATTATTTAATATAGTTAAATATCTGATGGGCACCGGTGAAGCTTTCCTCGAATTTCCACGAGGGGTTGACACGCCACTTCCGGTACCAGAAATATTTGCTTCTAAGGACGAGGAATAGATGTCAGATTTCGGGAATGATCGCATACGATCTTCCACTGCTGTGGGGAAATTGTCTACAGGACGATAAGTTTCCACTTTTCCTAATTATTTAACAATATAAAATTATTCTTTACGTTAAATAACAATAAATTCTTTGACAGAAATTTATTAATACCTAAGGTTGAATTTTTTCCTTCCGTCAACCTAATTTTCGCTTCCGCACCTGGTCCGTAATTTAACTTTGGTTCCTCGAATTTCGAAGAACCTGTTGGTAACAACTTGTCTGTGTCAGTAATTACCATTAATTTTTTAAACACTCCACGCCCAAAATAGTCGGCAACTAATGAAAACGGATCCTCAGCTCGATCAAGCAAAGTATGGAACGTTTCGTGAAGATCTTTCGACTGTTCTAACGCTTTAATTATGTCCAGTAATTGTTTATTGTTCGGCAAACAGGCTGGACATTCATTTTCGTTCTCTGAGAAACTTTGGAAACAGCTAGAAAGTGCAAAAAATAAAGTGACGTATGAAGGCAATTCGTATGAATGACAATTATATTTAATACATAGTACGATATGAACTCACTGTTGATGATACGAATGTTGACACATAAAATGCACTGACGGTAGTTCCAACTGGTGATGGCATGCGCTACAACGCGCACCTTGGAAAATTATCGTGCTGTTTTTAATGGCTTCAATTTGTTCTCTTATTTTTTGAGTGTCTGCTCGATACTTCTCAGTCAATTCTACATCCGCTTGAGTTTGTTCGTGTTCTGTTCGTAGGACACTGTTTAGGTAAGTCTTAACATCGCCCAAGGTACAGGAGAGTGAAGTTGAAATTGCATCGATAACCATTAACGGTGACAAAAGTCTTTCTTGCGCTATGAATAATAAATGCGTATGAAACATTTATGACACGAATATAGAAGAAATAACGACGGACTATAATTGTACCTATGTATGCTAGAATATCCGCCAGAAGCTTAGCTGGAGCTTCCTTATTTCTAGCTACACTCCACAGTGCTTGAACCCATAGATTTGGGTCCTGATGACCGAACCGTTTGCAAGTAGCTAGAACTTGCTCGCTATCAGCTTCTCGCAAATGAAACCGCAATATTTCTTGATATCTATTGACAATATAAGTTGTAATACGAGGTTCCTAAATACAATGATAAACGAATTACTTCAACGTACAGTTTACTTTCTTCGTAAAGGAAAAGCAATCCGCGTCTGAAATTATGTTGATGACACAAGATTAGGATCTGATCTTTATCGTAACACGCCTCTGAACTTTGTAGAAGCCTAACGATTTTCTGCTCGTATTGTACTTTCGCTACATCGTTATCCAAGGCTGACCATACATGCAGGTAGTGCTCTACTAATGTATTGTATACCATAGTACTCCATCTAGTAAAATGTATTTAGATTATTATCCAATGTAAGATTGTTTTGTAACAACTAGAGGATATACTAACTTAGTATTAGTTTTCACTAAATGTTCTAGGAATTCTACGAGACGCTCAGAATTATTGAGAAAAAGGTGAATGAAATCTTCCGGATTAGCTTTATCAATCTCTTGGTCCACTGTGCCATCTAGAGCTTCCTAAATGTAATGTATTATTTCAATTAACATTGTTATTTCCTAGTCTACTGAATATATCATTTTACCTGATCTACAAGAGGTTTATTGGAAGGTCTATAATTGGTACATAAGGCCTTCAGAAATTGTGTAGATTCATGTGGTACATTTTCTATAAGAATATTGCCGTACTTCTTCATGTTAGACTCTGCCTAGAAGAGTAGATACAATTAGATCTTTGTAATGAATTTGAAGAACGTACGAACGTACTTCTTCGAACTCCAAAGTTTCCATGTATTCTAAAGCTTTCTTATATTCATGTTTATCCTCTATTTGAATGCGAAGATACCACTCATGTTGGCCATGCTTTTGGGCAAGAAGCAAAGCATCTTCGGGTGATGATTGACGGCAGACTTTTATTGCAATTTCCACGTCGAAATCGACCTCCCTGTCTTTCGTCTAAAATTACCGTACATGTATTTTATGTACAGAAAAAGAAGCACACACTGATTGATAATGTATAGATTAAATAATCAGTTGATTACCATGATGAATTCTTTCAATTTGTCTGTATGATTTAGTTTTGTATAACAATTTAATAATAATGTAGTGCGATCTTCTGTTGCTTGACCGTTTTTATGTAAAGCTTGCAAGTAAGTAGTTAAATTATCTATATGTTGAGAATCTAAGAATTTTCTGATTACATAAGAAGGTTCCAATTTGCCAATGGTTTTTATGTATTGCTCTATGGCACCATTGTGATCTCCTTTTGAATACAAATGGTCCCCGTATTGCCGGAATATGTCTACGAGACCCTCAGCATCGTATTGTTGATTTTTAGCTATTCTAAAAGAATTATGCAATTATTTTAAAGGATTGCATTGGATAGTGCAATTTAAAAGACTATATTATATACCTTATAGATACATCATACAAATTCTTTTTGAAAAGTAAAGCTAATTTGGATTGTAAATCTTTTTCATCCAAGTGATAAAGTTTACTGTCTCCACTGAGTATAAAAAATCCACCCCATTCAGATAATACAGCTTGCACAGAAAGCATTGGCGCAGAGAAGACAATGAATTTGTTTTGTATATCTAGTACTGTGATCACATGTTTATCTGCACCTACGGGTATTGGTTCTATGGTACTGTAAATACATAGAGCTAATAATTGTGTTCTTACTATTAAGTAAGCATGACTTAAACATCTATACAATTTTTTACCTTGGTTTTGCAGAAATGGTGGTGGTTTTTCTTGGAACATTTGCAGCTTCTTTAGCTATAATTACTAAATAACTTCTAAACCATTCTAACATTGTTTTCTGACCCTCTACAGCATAACAAGGACCTCTGCCATCAGGCGTATAACAATATATTGCCTAATGTAAAGAAAATTTATTAGAAGAATGTTCACTGTTCACTAGAATGAAAGTTTGATGATTTAATTACATCATTTCGACCAATCATGAAGTGACTATCTTGCATAGATTCTGTGAGAACACTGCATTTCCTGGCACAACCCATATTGTCCAAGGAAGACTTAAATTCTTTATCCTTTACAGTGATATTATACAAAAAGACACTGTCTGGTGTAGCAACGAACATATGACTTTGTTTCCCCATAGTTCTTATTGCAAGTCCAGTGATGGAAGCATTTGTATCTTTCAACACCTTTATCTTGTTTTTTCTTTCTCTAGTTAAATCACCCCTACAAATTATCAATATTACATCAGAAGTTCTGTTAAACAGGTAATGAAACAATAGGTGGAAGTTAAAACGCTTGGGCTCAAATTAAAATGATCCTTGAAATGAACTCTTTGTTAATAATATTATTTAACCTTCTTAATTCTTGTTACAACCCAATTTATTTTTACCTATAGAGCATAATAGAGCCATCTCCGAATCCAATAGCCATTAAAGTCATATTAGTATGGACACAGAGTGCAGTTGCTGGAACTGCTCTGTAGCTGGGTATAGCCCTACTTATACGAACACATGTTGGATTGCCTTGCTTGTCTGGTTTAGTTAAGTTCCAAACTTTGATAGTAGGATTACAACCAGGTTCATCTTCCTAAATAAACATGTCCTTAATAAAAGTAACGAACATGTTTGCAAGAGACTCCTAGTAATTTTATAATAATACTAACACCAATGGTGAACAAGAAAGTGGAATGTTCAACTTGCTGAGCTAACGTTAACGTGATTTCATATGCACGAAAGGTGGTAACATCGTAGGCTCTATTGACTAAATGCACACTGCCCGTGCTATCTCCAAAGACCAAATTGCCATTACCACTTGTAGCTGCTGTGACTTGAGCATCCTGTTTGATATAATCCATGTTGTATAACAAATAACCTAACCTATAGAAAGTAATACTACATTGAATTCTACTAAAACTGAAAGAAACTCACTCCAAGAGCCTGAGCGATCTTCCCTCCGTCGACTTCTTTCTCAAGATCGAAGAAATTGAAGCGTCTCCACTGAAAAATAAACGCGTTTTCAACGTGGAGGCGTTGACACTGAGGTTATGATCAGGTCATGAAGAATACTTCGTCGCACGATCAAAAAGAATGCCGTACAAACCTCAAGAAATGCCATGTTTAGTTCCAGTTATTTATGTACACATTTGTGAAAAATACTGTCGTTTTTCTGAACGAACAGTGCACGTACGCGCTGTCCCCTTTGACAGTTATCTGACAACGAATTTAATCGGCAGCACGTTCACCATCTTTTCGACTATATTCGATCAGCTGATTATGACATACTTCAAGTTCTGCGTTTGCGCTCTTCCTACAGTGTATTTCTCAATAATACCGTCAAGTCTGTATCAATATCTCGACTATTTTAGTATAGATGGCGCCGATTTTGCGGCTATATAGCCAACGTGTCGGTAATGTCGGTTTCTACTGGTAGATAAAGTCAATTTCAGTTTGTTATTAAAAATCGTTTAACTATAAATTTTAAATTCTTTTGTTAATATCCGTGATATTCTTTTTGTAAATAGTCAGTTAGAAACAAGCCGTCATAGAAGTTGGTCGATAAAATATTTCAATATTATAATTTAGTGAACGTTGTAAATAAATAATATATTGAATAAAGAAACGCCACAGTTATACCGACAACGTTTTCCTGCCGTATCAACACTATACCGAGTGTACCGACATTTCAGTACCATTAAAGATATCTAACGATACCGACGTTAGAAGATGGATCGGTTTCAAGTAATTTTCGTAGATGTCGTTATAACAAAATTCAAATCTGGACGCCATCTATAAACAATTTAAACTGACGTCCTATGCGATAATTACAATTTCTAATTTTTCTTTTCGTAACAAAAATTAAATGATCTACCTGTGTCAATCTTTCCATTTAATATTTATCAACTGCTTTTTTGTAAGGACAAACGTAATAAAAACATGAATAATAAAAATCCAGTGGCGGCTCGCGTATAGGCACTGTGGCACTACAGCAGTCCCAATTTTTATTTGATATTAACGATAACATTTTTCCTTAATAATTTTGTAAGTAATTTTTTGTAATTTTTCATATTTTACGTATTTTCTCTTTTTTCATCGTCAAGTATTGTGGATGATTTGTCTATTCTAAAAACATTACCGTTATTTTGTTTTTAGCTATATACATACCGGGGTCTTTTGGAGGACCCCACTCAGCATTTTAAGGGTTAAGCTTAATGTCAGTGACCATCCCCCAGTTTATGAGAAAGATACAAATATTTTAACCTCTTGCCTTATAATATCCTCTTTCTAATGCCTTCCTTTGAATTCAAATTACTTAATTATTCTTCTGATATCAATTATTCTATTATATATCATATATATGTATAGAGTATGCCTACAATTTTTCACCTTTCCCAGTAAATTATTGACAAACTGTTGTACCAAGTACACTTGAGAAATATATCATGAGGCAAGTGGTTGAAACAAAAATAACTAAAAATTTTCTATAGCAGCATCCCCACTAATTGTATCTACGAGCCGCAACTGATAAAAGCTCTCTTTCAACGAAGAAAAATGATTACCATTTCTAACGTTTCCTAAATACTTACACGTATCTCAATAAAACTTATACGAACAAATCCAAGTTCAATTGAGAGAGAAGAACAAACTCATCGTTCCTCGAAAGTAAATCCTTCCCGCGAAAGTTGTAGCCGAAAAGTAACTAGAGCAGGTGTGACGAAAACACTTAGCGAGCCCAGAGTACCAAAGCAATCCCTCTGAACACTCAGACATCTAACCCCTTTGAACAAAACGCCTGCTAGTGCCTCTGTGCCAGATGGATTGCGATAGTTTCCCGGATCGCTGGTCAGAATTAGTAAGACGTAAGTTCTGTTATATTTGTTAAAAAGGACGAACAGTTAGTGTCGACGATGGGGCGGGACTTGTTTTACAAGGTCTGTGTCCTCGCTGGGCACGCGGGGAATCAAGAAGAAATGGTCGCGGGAAACTCTGAGAATCGATTATAAATACAACACGAGTTCCATTTTCTGATATTACCTGGAATCAGAGGCTCGAGGATCAAGAACGACGTCTCCGAGATCGTGTGTCCCCATCCCCGTAGCTTTAACTCCGCGAAGATCGTCGTTCTCTCTCCGCCTTCAGGACACTCCCTGGGACCGAGGTTCGAACAGGAAGCAACCCCGTCGAAACTTCTAATCGATTTCAGTCCCATCGAACTCTCTTCTCCCATCTTTTCGGCGACGGAAGCGCGCGCTCATCGTTTCCCTCCGCTTCCTGTCCGAATCTCGATCAACCAAGGGGCGCGAGCATCCCCTTCTCTAGATTTACTTCTCCTCGATTTTCTTTCGTTATCGCTTCTCCTATTTTCCTCCTCGCTTTCATCGTTCTCTTTTTTTTTTGTAATAGTTTGTACCGTGGTCGTGCTCGCATCGGAAAGAAAATGTTCTTTAGTTCTGTTCGCGATCGTTCCTCGCATCGGAAAGAAAATGTTCTTTTGTTCTGTTTGCGATCGTTCCTCCGCTCTCCAAACTCGGCGCGACCAGCGTTCCGCGCTCGCGGCTCTCAACGGACGCGCCGCGGAACGGTGATCGCCGTTTTCGTTGTATATCCGCGTTCAGGGTGCGCACACCGACGATTTAATTAGTGCGACTGGACGTTCTTTTCGCTCGAGACGCGGCTCTCCTTTGTCGGGAGAAAACCGCGATCCTCGAAACACGGTCGACGGACTATAGGTCGGGATAGGAAATTTCGTTGGGACACCGCTCGGACATTTTGAGCAACCAAAATGTTTCCCGGCCCGAGTATAGCGCGCCGCGAGAACCCGAGGCGTTCGTTCGTTCCTCTCGAACGCTGCTGTAAAACACCGCGAGCGTGTGTCGCGCGCGTCAATTGAATCAAGGTTCTTCTCACGAGCATCTTTATTTCATCGATCTGCCGACATTGAATTTTGAAAGTTATTGCTAAGTACATCTTGACAATGGTGCCTCCCGTTCCTCCTCGCACGTGTTCCGAGTTCAGTAATGTTAGAAAATACCGCGGAAGCAGGATGTTCTCGATGGTTTCAATGAACGCTACTGTAAAACGTTGATTGTACAAACGGATCGTCGTCCCGATGTCAAAGAGAATCCAGAAGATCGGTTTAGCTTACGTCGTGACCTTCCTCGTGCAGCTGAGACGGGAATCCTCGTTTTAATAGTGGCACCGATGGGAACGGTTCAGTCGCGTGTCGCTCGTCACAATGTTTTACAGTAGCACTCGTCGCGAATTGACAGACAGTTGTTTCATTATATTAAACGGTTCTCTCTCACTCGTCCTTCGTTCGTTCTCTCTTTCTCATTCTCACGTAACTCGTACAAGGGTTTTAGGAAACACGATGACATTCCTCGGCGTTCTTTCCGCTGTTTATTCACGGGGGCTCGGGCTAGGGACGATCAGTAGCGCGAATAAGTGGGACTTTCCTTCGTAAATTTTACAAGACGTAGCGTTTAATTACTTACTCTTCTAGTATATTACCTATGTGTACTCCGCGTGTCTCTGTAATCGTTCTCTTTGCGCGTGTGTCAATGTGTGTGTGTACATGTATCTGGGTGTACAGCTGAAAATCGCTTCGATCACGCGGTCGCGATCTCGGAGATCTCTTTCATCCTCTTCGAAAACGCTCATACTCGTACCGTTTCTCTCACCGTTTCTCTCGCACGCTATTTTCCTCGCTCTCTCTCTCTTTCTCTCTCTCTCTCTCGCGCTCTTATCAAACATTTAATTTATATATAATATATCTATATTATATATCTATATATATACTTTACAAACAGGAAACGATTAGACACTAGGGCTCCGCGTTCGGCCCGAAAAACGGCCGAGTATTCCTTTTTAGGTTGAGAATGGACCGGAACGAAGGATTTATTTTCTCGTCGTCTAGCTTGACTGCTGTTCCTCGATGAAAACGAATTTCTCTCTCTCTCTCTCTCTCTCTCTCTCTCTCTCTCTCTCTCTCTCTCTTTCTTTCTCTCTCTCTCTTTCTGTCTCTCTCTTTCGCCCTTCATCTTTTTCTTCGAAATCGAAAACGACTCAATCTTCAAAGGGATACTCGTGCGCGATTGCGTTTAAATGGCTTAAGGATGCACTTCTTTGTAAAATACAGTATTATCCCGCCTCTACGTAAGTATATCCGTTTAGAGATTTGTTCTTCATATTTCTTCGTCATTTCTTTCCTCGTTTTTGTTTTCTCTCGTATCTCATTCTCTCTGTCTCCCTTTCACTCCTTCTCGTTTTGTTACCGTAAATTTATACAATAAAATATCACAGTTCTGTTCGTACCACACAATATAATCAATATATTGTTTTTTTTTCTTTACGTTCCCTACACTCTCGTTTTCTCTTGTTTCTCTAACTCTCTCTCTCTCTCTCTCTCTCATTCTCAGTCTCTCCATCGTTCAGCGCTCGCTTATTTGCCTGTTTCCTGTCCACTCTCGCGCTCGTACACACGCACACACGTACACGTCCTCCTCTTCTTCTCTCTCGATCGACGATCGCGCGATGAACGATCCCGCGAGAATGATTTCGAGTCACGTTAACCCTGACCGATTATTATCAACCGAATTCGGACGCGATGACTTCGCTCCGTCGCGATCGCCGGATTTTCGATCTTATCACTGGGATGACACGCGTGCATATGTCACTCGAATAGAAACATTTATAGATTAATTATCATTCTCTCGCCTAGTAACGCGATTTATTTCGTTGAATTCAGAACCGTACCGTTTAGTGAAAAGCAAAATAATTCGACTGAACACATGCTCCGCTTATACGGCGACCCGATTCATTAACGAACACGAAGAAGTCATCGTCTCGTCCGAAGATCCGCGAGCAGACTGAAAAGAGAAATAAACATTTCCAGTTTAAAGGGACACATGGGACAGTAATAAAACCATTTCGACCTAGAAGCTGCACCGGGGTCTTACGGATTGATTTATGGACCCCTAACAGAAGCCATACTGTGCGAAGAAAAACTGTTCGAGCGGTGTCAGAGCGTCACCAATCCCGATCCTCGCAACAACGTAGACCTGTTTTGTCTTTCAGCAGACTATTCCACCGAATTCCTTGCTCGCCCCGATTTCGTTTCCACTGGAAATTGACCCGCACACAGTGTACAATGAGTCGTCACCGAAAACCGAGTCCCTCGACGGAACCCCGATCGACACGCGAGCAGTGAAAGGATCCATACGTCAACACCGCGAAACAAAAAACACGAACGCAATATTCGATCTACTTGGCACATCCACAAAAGAACCAAATTGCTGCATTTCTCATCGATCATCGGGAACCCGGTTTCCAAACAAGAGCAGCACGATTTTCGATATTAATCCCTAGCAACCGACACACTCTCGCACGATCAAAGGACAAACTGAAGCTGATCTTTTCACCCCTCGCCGTTCCCTTTTCCCGAAAGCATAATGGACGGCATATCTTTCCGCGAATGGTTGCTCGTGAACCAGAGTCGAACGAACGACCGAACACGAACATGTAGATACACTGACAAGTTGGCGGCGTTTCTACCGATGGCCACTCGCGGAACCGTTCACTCGATTTCATTACTATTGCAAATTAACTGAACGAGAGTCGCCATTGGTAATAAACGCGAGTTTCCCGTCAGCGTATCCACAGCTTAAGAACCGAGGAATACGGTCCACGGAGAAGAAAAGGGAAAGGACAGATTCCAGGGAAATTTCAGAAAACAACCACTCTCGCCGTTCGCATTCTCTCCCCCGAAACGGTGATCCGACGATCGCCCGTCTCGGACGATCGCCATCTCGTGCTATATTTATTCTCCGTCACCACATTAACAACGAACGAACGAACGATCGATCCGCCATCGACAAAAGTTAAAAAATATCCGTTACACACTTCCGACGCTCTTCGTTCGCAACGAAGACACCCTCGCGTTACGGAACTCTTATCCCTTTCTTCTCTTCGTGGATGCTCGCTGGAGGGGAAAGGAGGAATGAAACAGCAGAGGGACTCACCGGTGCTCGATCGCGATGGAGGAGAAGGTTGCTTGGTGTTAGCATCGAGGAGGGGGGGAAAAGGTTGGAGAACAGGAATCTTCTCTCGGGGTGGCGGGAAAAGAAAATCTTCGACGGGAACACGTTGCCCCGGCGTCTCCTCTTCGTCCAGGCTTCTGTATTCTTTGTAACGTGACAGTTTATTAAACGAAATCGTAATTATAATAATAATAATAATTAATAATAATAATAATAATAATATAATAATAATATAATAATAATATTAATAATAATATTAATAAAATAATAATAAAATAATCATCAATGAAACTAAAGGATAGACAGAAAAAGGATCACAATTAAAGCGCGGGGGTACCTGACACTGTAACCGCCCACACACGCACACCCCCCCGCCCCCGAAACAAAATCCTCGAAACTGGTCCCCGTCCTCCCCTCCCATCCCCCGATCGATTCCATTAAACGCCAGCGAGAAAATAAAAAAGAACGCGAAGAACGACGACGGTACCCCGTAAAAAACAAATTTTTCGTCGATCGCCTCTCCTCGCCGATATCGTGTTTGCGGCGCGAAACATTCGACGAACATACGACGCAACCCCTGCATGCTGTGAATTATTCCCGTTTCCTATTTCCGCGCGCGAGATCGGTTCGCGGGCGGCGCACGCACGCAGGCACGCACGCACGCGTCCCGTTCCCTCGGCCGCGCGTCGAGGAAAAAAACCGTGGAACCGGCGAAGGGAAACGGGACCGCGAACTTCGAGTTTCCGGTTCGACATCGGAGCCCTCTTCGCGGAGGAACGCACGCTCGATCGACCCCCTCTCTGCTCGTTCCCGTTCTCATTCTGTCTCTCGTGCTCCTCTCAGTCGCGCGCACTCTCACTCTCTCTCTCTCTCTCTCTCTCTCTCCCTCTCTACCGTTCGCACGTAGGTTCCTTCTATTTGTCTGTTAAAAAAATTCGTTTTCTCTCGTCGCACGCGTTCGTTCTCGTCATTCGTCCATCGTCTCTCCCTTAGTTAACGAACTAATAGTTTCTTTTAAACAACTTGAGCACAGGTGGAGGCGTCGTCGCGTCGCGTCCCGAGCGCTTCTTCCTTTTCGCATCCTTTCTTTGTTTGCTAACGATACTTGTATCATCGATTTGTTGTTATTGTTGCTACAGGTGAAGATTCGTGGGAAACGGGGAACGAGTTCGCGTGTTTAGAAGGGGGGTATAGGAGAACTGAAAGATACAAACTAAAGGAAATTCTTGCTGCCTGGCCTCGTCGGCGGCGCGGAGATCCTTCGGGAAGAATGGTGCCCCGGGACGGGACACGTGCGACGCCGTAACAAGAAATTATCTACAGTATACACGTGTTTTCTAAACTCCCTTCTCCCTCTCTCTCTCTCTCTCTCTCTCTCTCTCTCTCTCTCTCTCTCTCTCTCTCTCTCTCTCTGCCCCCTCGCCGCGGTGGCGCGATTCTTCTCCTCTGCGCTTGTCCGCACGCCACGAAAATCTTTTCTACGCTTCCGTCGTCCGGCGACGATCGACCCCGACGATCCTGCGCACGTTGATCGAGATTCCGCGAGGAAACGATTGAGATTGTATTGGATATGTGCGAAAGTGCTCGTCCATTGGGGCGGAGGGTTCTTGCAACCCTGATGCAAGAGGAAGTATAGTTTCAGTGAAACTAAATGTCTCGTCGCGGGACGGGGGTTAGCGCTTTGCAAGCACGTGGCTAATTATTATATATACTGTTTCATTAATATAATAATCGCAGTGGTTCTTTTCAAACTGAGAATTGCTGCACGGATTCATTGAAACGAGAGTTTTATTAATATAACACATTTCAGTGTTTTCATCGAATCGAGAACTTTCGCACATATTCAATGAAAGGGGAGAGAAACAGGAGGTGGAAGGAGGGGAATTATAAATCGATCATCGAAGTCGATCGAAGCGGTACGCGGCATCGGAACGTAAACGCGCTCCTACGAGAACGAGAAATTATCGTAATTAACTTTGGACAACGATTGCTTGCTTCTTATACTCTCTCACGCACTCTTGGTATCTCTCTTTTGTTCCCTCTTGCTCTCTCTCGCTCTCTCTCACTCTCTCTCTCTCATCCTCATTCATTCTTTCTCTCACGCTGCCTGTCTCTCTGGCATTCGTTCGTTTTCTCGTTAGACAAGGTACTTAGAATATCTTCAGTAGAGTCTCTATCCTTCCTCTCGTATTTTTAGCTTACGCACCTACCGAATATCGATCAATTAATTAATCAATCAATCAATTAATAATAATATATAATATTTATTTATTCATTTATTTATATATTTATATATTTATATATATTTATATATATAATAGCTATGTACAAGGAGGTTCTCCGTACCATACTATCTCTTTCTCTCCGCTCTCTGTGCGCCTGTGCTTTCACGTTATTCGCCTTTCACAACCCTTCCCCCCCTCTCCCCCTCCTCTCTCTCTCTCTTACACTCTCTTCCCTCTAACCCTCTCACGGTCCTCTTTAATTCTCTATTATCTTCGTTACTTTCGCATTTACTATTTTGTTCGTGGCACTGTCGTCGTCCTACCCTAAATCTTTCTCTCGTTCACTCTTCCCCTTGTTCTCCCTCTCGTTCAACCTAACACCACGCATACATCCCTCTCTGTCTCTCAACCTGTTCTTGGACATTCACACGATTTGTGCCCTCATGTAATGTGTGTGTACGCGTGTAACTCCTATTTAAAAGGTGCGTGCGATGCTCATTTTCCCGTTACTCTTTTTCTCTCTGTTCCGCTCTTTCTCTTCCTCTCACTCGCACCGTACCCCTCTCTCTCTCTCTTTCCCTCTCTCTTTCTCTCGCAGACACACACACACACACGCACACGTACACGTTCTCTCATGCTCTTCGTTAATTATCCCGTTGCGAGCGAAACGTCCACTCGACCCAGAAAGGTGTGCCCACCCCCTTCCGCCTTCGAGGGGGCGAGCCACCCCTTGGAAAATAGGTGTACTTCACGGCACGATTTCTCCTGGCTTTTGCTATTCCCTCTTACGAGCAGTGCTCCTGGGAGGCAGGAACGTGAAAAGAACGGAATTAACGCCGGCCCCATCGACTCCTCTCGTTCCGATTTCTTTCTTTTTCCCTCCACTCTTCCTCCCTCCCTCTCTTTCTCTCTCTCTCTCATTCTCTCTCTCTTTCTCTCGCTCTCTCTTTTTTTCGTACACTCGACGGAGGACTGTCCGTCTCCGGAATACAGTTGAAACGAAAAGAAGAAAAAAGGGGAATATCGGATATTCTCTGGACGAGCACGCTTACATTCTCCAGCGGAAATGTAACACCGTATCGGATGCGATATTGTCGCGAGTGGCAATCGAACGAAACGAAAATGATTAAACGGATAAGATTGCTAACAAACGCGGGGGGTTTCGTTCCTTTCGCGAAGAAACACGTCTACGGCCAGCGTTTCCGGCGTCTACACGGGCGAGCCGTGTAAATCGGGGTAAGAATTACTCGAATCAGTTTCAAGGCTCGACCGCGCGATAACCTTGCACGGGTACTTTTGGCATCGGGACTAGCAGCGAATCCGATAAGAAAATTTGAGAAATTCATTACGAGGTAATGTGGCTACCTCGGGCTGGGGTGAAGCGCGTTCGCTTCGTTCCTGTGTTTCGATAACAGATAACGCAGCGACGAACGCGCGGAGGATGGCTCCGAGCCTTAAAAGAACATGCTAGCGATCTCGATCAAAATTTCGACCCATGGAAAGCTCGTTCCGTGTACGCCTAGCAATCGCGATTAAACAATAAAAGATCGCCGACAAGCGAATGCGTTCTACGATCATCGATGGGACCGGCGGTGAGCGTCGAACGGAGAAATCTAAAGAAAAGTCACTGGACCGCGGCAGGAGGCTCGACAATTAACCTAAGGAGATCGTCGGGGGAGGTTGGATGGGTGGCCAGAGGATGTAGAAACGAAGAAAGTCTCGGAACACGACGGGACTCGGGGGTGCGGGACCACTGTACCTCGAAAGTAGTTTAGGGGACGCGGTTGAGAGAGCTAGCGGCGGCTGACGGCCAGGACTACGATCATCCTGGACGGTCTCCGGGGTGGCCATTCGCCGCGGGACTTCGTTTCGAAGATTAACCGGGAAACGTGGTTACCCGGTAATCATTCCCGGGCTACTTTCTAACTAACTTCGAGCGTGAAAGTTAATCAGCGGGCCAGCCGAGCAGCGAGCGGTTCGTTAAACCGAGACTGACCGAAGCTGGCGATCGCCGATCGATCCTGGGAAGAGCCGATTCCGAGCCGCGGATCGATACCGAAGCCGCGAGAGAGGCCTTTCTAATATTCGCTCTTCATGCATGGATGCCCGGTAGCATTAAAACGATTAAAAGTCGCCCGATCTGCATTCGACTCCGGATCGATCCGCCGGAGAGAGAGATTGCTCGTTCCCGATGAGAAACGATCCTCCCTCCTCCTCCACCCCGGCCGTTCCCCTCAAGTAAACGATCGATCGATCCTCGGATTCGAGAGAGTCTCCGGGCAGTGCGCCCGGCGATTCACTTTCACGCGGCAAGAAAGAAAGCAGTCTAAAACGTAAAAGAAAAACGGTTCTCTTGTACGGGAAGAAAGATTCTTCCGTTGGCGAGCGCGCTCGCGCGCGTCGAGCAGCGTCTGTACGCGAGCAAAAACGGAACAAAAGAAAAGAAAAGAATTGGCAGCGAACGATCCGCGTTCGAGTGTCCCCCGAAAGCGAGCAGGATGGTCCCGTACCAGCGAACAGTCACCCGATGCCGCGCTGGCGCGAACAGGAACGATCAAGCAGGCAGCGTGGCACGCGCCGAGATAGGATTTATAGAATCTAGATCGTAGAATCCGAGAAGAGCCGGCGGGACCAAGGACAATGGAGTTAAAGGTTGCTGGGGGGAGAGAGACGCCAGGAATCTTCGGGTTCGACTGATCGGCCGTTCCTCTGGGACACGAGGAACGCGAAACGGAGGATCCGGTCGAATCCTCGGACCCTATGGTCGACTTATGGGACCGGGGAACCGGGAGGGCGGGTCGAATCGAAGAAGAAATCGAGGAGAAATAGCGGTTGCTCCTAATCTCCAAGACCAGCCGGAGTTACTGTTTCTCCTTGAGTCCGCCGAGAAGAGCGTGGCTTTCCATCGACGCACTGAGGTTGCTCAGGTTGCTAAGATTGCCTAGGTTGCCCAGGTTGCCGAGGTTCCCGAGGTTCGGCTGGTGCGCGTAGTTTCTGATCTGGTGGAGGCTGATCAGCTGGTTCGGGAACGACGTCGCGTTCTGGTTGCTGGTGGTGCCGGACGTGACGCCCGACGACGAGGAGGCCGGTGAGGATTTCTGCGTCGTGTTGAACGCTTCGTATAGGTACGGCCTGGAGGCCGGGTGATGGCTGCCGGGATAGTGGAGATGGTGGTTCAGCGCGTTCAATGGGTGCTGCATGGTGGAGATCGAGTTGATCGAGATCGAGGAGATCGGCGTGAACGCCGAGCTGCTGTTCGGATGATGGTTCGCGCCTGGCTGAGGCGTTTGTTGCCTGGAATCGTTCTCGATGGAATCGGCGCGGTGCCCGTGCCCGGGCAACAGCATCTCCGGGTTCTGGTTCTGATGGTAGTCGGTGTGATGGTGAGGCAGTCGTTCATGGAGGTCGCTGATCACCGAGTCGGGGCTGACCTTCGGCCAGTAGTGGTCCTGGTGATGGGCGGCCATCGCGTGGATCGACGGCCTGAGCCCTGTCCCGATGATCGGCGGTCTCTTGTCGGTCCTCTCCGCGTGCTTCTGCATGTGCTTCGCCAGATAGGTCTCCTGGGTGTAGCTCTTGCCGCAGTACTGGCAGATGTGCGTCTTCAGGTGCTTCGATTCCTTGTGCTTCGGTATGTGCTCGAGCAGACTGGGCTCGTCGGAGAAGCACTTGTAGCAGGAGTTACACTTGTACGGCTTGTCGGTCTGGTGGCACCGGGAGTGGCTCTGTAGGTTGCTCAGCTGGCTGAACGCCTTCGTGCAGCCTGGATGCCGGCACTTGTACGGTTTGTCGCCGGTGTGCGTGCGGATGTGCTGCTGTAGGTGGCTCAGTTGGGTGAACTTCCGCTGGCAAATCTCGCAGCGGTACGGCTTGATGCCCAGGTGGATCCTGGTGTGCTGCGACAGGTACGAGGAGTTCGCGAACGCCTTCGAGCACTGGGTGCACTTGTACGGCTTCGCCTCGCGCATGTGGATCTGCGTGTGGAGCTGCAGGTCCGCCTTGCTACCGAAGATCTGCAACAGACGGAAAGATGGACCGGTTAGTTTCACGGTTTCGATCATCGTTCTTACACCTATAGTCTTCTGTAGCTTAGACATTATACTTTAGAGTTTATAGAAACATTCAAAGAATAACCACTGATTCGTAGCTCTAGAGTTAAACAACCACGAGTCGAGAACATCCAGATTTAAAGGAATAATACGCGAAAGCCATGTTATATCAAACGATATTCCCGAGTTCGCGATCCAGGCTCGCGTCCATTCAAAACCGTCGACAGACAGTTCCGACTGATCTCAATTCCGTTATAATCCTTAAAACCCGGCAGCAGACCGTTCAAAAGATCCGCTGCCGCGAGATTGGCCGGGCCAGCGATTCGGCGGTCCGATTCGCGCACCGGAACAGCCGAATAACGAGCGGATCGACAGGTGAAGGGGTTCCATCGCTTCGGTTCTCCTTCCATCCGCCGCTTCCTTCCTCCTGCCCCCGGACGTTGCGCGCGTGTGCGTGTGTCGGCGTATTAGCCGTGTGCCGCGGTATATTTATAAATAAATAAAATGTAAACGAGGATTGGCAGTAGCCGTAGCGCGTACGTGTAGAGGCGGGGAGAGGATGACCTTGTCTATCATGGCCTAGCCTCCAGGCATACCTGACTGACTGGCTTCAGCTACCGCATAGAGATCTCCCTCTCTCCCTCCCTCTCTCCCTCTCTCCTCGTTCCTCTCTTAATTCCCCCGCCAGACTCTTTTTATTTCATCCTTCCTCCGCGTCTCGCGTTCTCCTCGCTCCTTTTTCGCTCTCCACTCGGAACCCGTGCATGTGTGCACGCTTGTGAGTGTGTCTCTCGGCTCTCTTTGTACGGTAGTCCGTTCTTTCTCGGTCTAGGCAGCCTTAAATGCCTCGTCTTTTTTTTCCTCCACCGCGAACAGGGAAGAAGAGACTCTTCACCGTCGTCGTCGTCGTCGTCGTCGTCGACGACGCTTCCCTTCCCCCGATCTAAACGCTGCGTTGCATCGATACCGACGCGGCCCGCGTTCTAATTTGTCCTAAGCCGATTGATACACCTCGAGGAAACGTATTCCGCGCGCACGCCACTTCCGGCCGATTCCACGAAACCGAGCGTCAGCGGCGCTCCGGCGAGGATCACGCTCGCTGAGTGACTTTTACACACCGGGGACCGGTTCCCGGCGCTGTGTCCTTTCCAAACTGAATCCTCTCCGTTAAACCCTCCTCTCCCCCGTCGCTCCGCTGGCAACCGCCTCCCGTTGATAATTCCCAATTTCGGTTTAATTGCGCCGACCCCATCCGGCCCAGGATTTCGCCGGATTCCGTAATTTCGAGCGATTCGGATCCGCTGCGCGATCCTTCCGCGCGATAAAGTCGTCTTCTGCACGGAGCGGAGCGGAGAGCGAGGGGAACGCAGAGGCGGCGACAAGTAATTCACGGGAGTCACCGGAGAATTGAGCTATTCAATCGCCGAGGTGGTTACGTTCTCGAAATCTAGACAAACTTGACGATGTCACTTTTCGAAGGACTCGTGAAGCGTTTTGAAAAGTTGCGTTTGGAAACGGTTGAAGAACGAATTAATTCAGCAACCGAATTTGAAAAATTTGAATGAATGAACTAGACGTTCTAGGAATTAAAGAGAACATTCGAAGAACGAATTGACTAGTTCAGCAATCGAATTTGAAACATTCGAATAAACGAATTAGACGTTTTAACAATCGAAGAAAACATTCGAAGAATCAATTAATTTACCGACACGAGAATTTCGAGCGTTTTGTTATAGTAGAATTTATTCCTTTATAACGGAGGAAAATAGTATTAGAAATGATTATTTAGTATTTATTTTAGTATTACGGTACTCGTGTCACACTATTATCTAGCTTCTGATATCACTAAATATTTCGAATGAATCAATTTTCTTATTATAATTGTTTTCAAGCAGTTTGGAAGCTCCGGTCATCGGTGACCACCGTGGCAGTCAACGTATTAATTAGATATTTTCGGAAATTCGACAAGATTCTGAGAGTAGAGTCGATCGATTTCATCCGCGAACGGTCAAGCTTCGTTTCAAATCGCATTGTCACAGTTTTCCTCGAGATTTCATCGTTCTAATCGATGTCCGGGTAAAGGACGAAGGTGTAGCGCCGGGGGAACGCGACGGAAGTAGTCAGGAGACAGTGCTGGACACGCGAGCAGCGACGCAAGGCGGTCGGTTTCCTGTCAGGCTCGCGGATCGCTCGAGATTGTTACGTAAAACGACGGATTCCTTTCTCGGATCGACGGATCGGTCCGTGCCACGCCCCAGGATCGCGGCAACGATCCACGGCCTTCGAAGGATAACGCTTTTACGCGGATGTCGATGATCCGATTCGCCGGTGCCCGGCGTCTGCAGGTCGGGCCGACTGCTGTTACACTTCTAAGAGGTCTTCCTGCTTCGGCCCGTTCGACAGAAGGGATTTCCTTTCATTACATCTTCTTAACCCGCTAAGAGCCTTAACCCGGTCACTTCGTAAACACGTGGGCGCGACGAACGGTGAATGAAAAAGGATTCGATTCACGTCGGCTCTAAATATGGGAGACGATTCGAACCGATGCAGAACCCACAAAACAAGATTAAAGATTTTCCAACAAGCAATCGCAACAAATTCCATTCGAACCTTTATAAGCGAAACGTGTCACATTCGATTAACTTTGACTATCACTGTCACTGATGACCGGAGCTTTCAAATTACAAGATAATTGATTTGGAAGATAATTGATATTAAATAGAAATTTTCCGTAACGTAAATAACTAGATAACAGGGTAGTATAAGAATTTTTATATCAAAGAATTAGTGTCACATTCGATTAACTTTGACTGCCACTGTCGCTGATGACCGGAGCTTTCAAATTATAAGATAATAATTGATTTGGAAGATAATTGATTTTAAATAGAAATTTTCCGTAACGTAAATAACTAAATAACATAACATAACAATAATTGCTTTGTGTCTTTACTACAGAAAGGATAAGTGCTGCATAGAACGCTGATGTTTCTCGTGGCGGTGAACGTGTCAAGATACAAGAAAAACTCGAGTTTTTGAAGTTCGAGAAACTGGTTATAATTTCGACGAATCCTATTTTTGACGAGCCCTGGAAGCTGGATAGCAGAGTCGTCTCCGAAGGAAACTTGATTACGAATTAGGTCGAAGTTGTACCGAGACTCTCGAAGCTCGTCGAGACGAAACTCGAGCGGATTACTATACCGCGAACGGGACACCGCGTCTCGGCGACGTTCCGCAATTTCGTGCACGGGCCCCGGAGGAAAAGAGAGACTACGCTCCGGCAGGCGGAACTATGCGGCCGCGATTCAAACCGTTACAAATTTACAACCGTTATAGCAATAATTTAGTCAAAGCCAGACTCCCGTCCACAGTGTTGGGCCGCGTCGACAAATTAATTTCTCGCCGGGCGAAATATCGTTCTGGACTGGATCGGTTTCACGGATGATCGATGACGGGAGCAACGGACCGTTATGGGCTCGCTGCTCGCTGGTTCTCTCGTTCGCTACACCGGAAACCAGAAATTTCGACTCGGAGAGCAGCGCCGAGG
The DNA here is from genome assembly GCF_051020985.1 of Nomia melanderi. Classification (NCBI taxonomy): domain Eukaryota; kingdom Metazoa; phylum Arthropoda; class Insecta; order Hymenoptera; family Halictidae; genus Nomia; species Nomia melanderi. The sequence goes on from NC_135012.1 coordinate 5,704,879, forward strand.
GTTTTAGATCGGCCGCGCCGAAGGCGAGCCGGATACTCGATCGAGAAATTGTCCACGGAGGCGATCGGCGACGAGTGAAACGAACAGAGCGGAACGAATCAACGCGCGAGATCTGCTCGAGCGTACCTACGTATCCGCGACATATTGTGCGGTTGCGCGGAAACGTCGCGGTAGGAAAGGCCGCGGCGCGCGGCCGTTTCGAACGGAAACGAGCTCGTTGTTCCGCGCGACGATCTTGAGGTATACGTCTGTCTTCCTTTTCTTTTGTAATTGGCGTGTGTAGCTTTTCGGAGAAACTTGGGTATAGGAAAGTGGAAACGTATGTTCTAGAGTGTAGTTTTAGAATATTAATCATTTGCTGGATGATTGGTTTTCTGCTTGATTTAATGCTGTTCAGTGTCTAATTGTCTATCGGTTCATAATTTCAATCTCAAGAAGTTAATTCACCTGTTTCTAGTAAACAGTTTATTCTAATAAATAAGCTTTCAAAAAATAAAAGATAGGAAATTGGAAATGTAAGTTCTGGAATGTAGTATTAGAATATTAATTGTTTGCTGGATGATTGGTCTTCTGCTTAATTTAGTGTTGTTCAGTGCCTAAGTGTCTATCGGTCCATAATTTCAATCTCAACAAGGTAATTTACTTGTTTCTAGTAAACAGTTTATTCTAATAAATAAGCTTCCAAAAAATTCATTTACACATCTCTATTTTCATCGATTCGTCATTTAGAAATAAAACACAATCGCCGAATGCTTAAATTCAGAATTAATAAACCACAGTCCCGTTCCTCGAGCTAAGCCGAACCACTACCGCCTCTAGCCGCGTCTCAGCGGACTTTCCACAAAGGCCGGCAAAAAGATCGAAAAGATCGGCGGATCCTCGAATAAAAGAGCGAGGCGCGTCGAAAAATCGGACAGCCGGTACGACGGGTAACCTTAAACGCGTGTCCCGTTAGCGGATTTCGCGATTCCGCGAAGACACGTTCGTTAATTCCCGCGGCGATCGGTCGAGGTCGAGTTGCCTATCGATCGCGGGATCCTTTTACTCGATGATTTATTCGGCGATCGCCTGTTCGCGCGTCTTCAACAGCTGACTCGAAGCGAGCCTAGTCCGCCGCGTCCTTTAACGGTCCGGGGCCATCGGAGTATTTTTTATTTCCTCCTTTCGAAACGCGTCCTTGCCGGTGTCAAGTTCGCACTCGGGGCCCCGCGTAACGCGATCGTTCGTTCTCCACTGCCCCCACCTGTCCCCTTTATCACGCGCCTCTCTCTTTCGGGGCCTGAACGTGCGAGCATTGCGATTAACCGGAGAGGATTAACGAATCGAGCAGGAAATTCGGAGCGCGATCGAGAGGAACGGGGATTCTCCCTTCACTTCCGGGCTCGCTTCCGTTTTCTCGCCGTTAATCGAAGAGTTTCGATTATTTCCCGCCGCGGATGGAAGCTTCCGAAATTCCTCGGAGATCGAGGAGAACGGGTCCCGATCAGAAATAGCTCGATGATTTCAGACTCTAAAAGCTGACGGAAATCTCGCATACGCCGGCGAATAATCGTGCTTCATTAGTCAGGTGTTGTTTGTCTTTTTTTCTCTTCTCCCTGCGCGCGTTTACAGCGTCAAGCCGGCGAGGTTTCGGTTAACGGCGACGCAATCTCGCTTAATTTCTTATTCCCCATCGCCGTGGCCGCGGGATTAACTGCTCATTGTTCGCGCAAGAAGTACAAATAATAGTAATAACAACGATAATGGCCGGTTGCATCGCGCGGCCGCTTGTTAGAACAGGGCCAGCAACATCGGCCCCATGAAAAATACCGTTCGCGGACTCGTAAATTCGTGCGGAGATAAGGGGACCGTAAACTAGCCAATTAACGCCGCTTCCCCGCCGACCGATAGAACTTTACTGCCGATCTAATTTCGCCCCGACCCGCGGGGCCCTTTCGCGTCCCTTCTCCTCTTCTCGGACTCTCGGCTCTTTTCGGATCTTCGCTCGGCGCGGCGGCCTCGTTGCGCGACGGCTTTACGAAAACCGTCCACGGTTAATGCCACGCGCAATTACACGGTTATCGAAAACCGTCGCTCGCCGGCGCAACGCTTGCGACAGCAATCGGGTTTATTTCGTTAATAAAATTTTATTACCCTCGCGGGGAACGGCCGCGCGAGAACGGTCCCGCTCTTGCGAAAGATCAATCTTCCGTCGCGGTAGTTTACGCTTCCCCGAAAACGATGAATCGAAAGCGAAACAACGACTACTCTGCATTTTTCCACGTTCTCATTGGACTTGTGCGCGTATCGTGGTTTCGAGGCTTTTCCAAATGAGGATTACCGTTAATAATAATTACCGGGCGAGTCGGAATGATCCATCCTGATTCCTCCTTGCAATTATTGCAAAGATAAGAGTTGTTCGTTGATACCAGATTTACCGACAATTTGACGGATATTGAATTTTTTAAGTATTTTGTAGTAATTCAAGTTGGTTTTGATTGGTGCAATTATGCGAATACACGTTTTAATGCTCCAGCTTTGAAGCTGGAATTTTCGCGATCTATATAAAGGTAGGTTTCTAGAATGAATAGAATAAAGTGTAGAATAATCCGTAAGTCTAGTGTTAAGAAGATAACAAATGTTACTCTGAGAAATCATTAAAGAAATTGGTTTAGCACTGCTCAGACTGAATTGTAAATCAATCATTTCAATAGACCAATTTCAAAGTGTCAATTGAACTGCTCGGTAGTTCGTTAACATTGAATCTCTGAATATTGTAGAGCGCGAGTGTAAGCGATAAAATTGACGTTTAAAATAATTCTAAATACGATTCGACGATTTGCGTTCATAATCATGGAATCCAGTCGAAAACGAATGGGAAAACAGTTGAGGAGCACGAAGGGTAGTAATTTATGCGAATCACGACGTCTCTTCTCGCGCGGAATATTTTCCTTGCCCACGAATTATTACGTCTCGTCGAGGATCAGCGATTAGAGGATCCCAAGGCTCCTCTCGAAAATAATCCGGCGGAGGTTCGCGCGCAAATTACGCGCCACCGGTTGCAAATTGACACTTTTAATTGATAGGAGACTGCGGACGCGACCCTGGAGGACCCACTCACGAAATCTCTCGGTGCGCCTCTCCTCTCTTTCCGTCCCGGCTTCATCCCGCGATAATTCGACATCGATTACGGCCAATTTCGACGCGACGGAGAAATCAAAAGAAGCAAAAAAACGGGGGAGGAGGGAGGGAGGGAGGGAGGGAACGGCGAAGGTTCGAAATTAACGAGCAACCGCGACGACGATCCGGCCACGCGAACCGAAAAGAGAAAGAGAAATGGCTACGCTCGAGTTTTCTCCGAGCGAGAAACCCCGTTCACTCGTCGGGAAACAGTCGAAACAGCCGTCGCGTAATTATTTATCGCGCGTGGACACAGCTGGGACGTCTGCAATTGCGATTTGAAGTCAGGTTTGCTTGAATATTGCTTCCGAGACCACTGAATTAAACAGCCTTAGACGGAATTAGCTTCCAAAACGTTTTCGTATCTGTTCGCTAGGATCATTCTGGCTTCTGTTGTAACGTTCACATCGCGATAAACGAATGAACGTAATGAATACGTTATAGTTTAACAAAGTTCAATCGAACAATAAAATTCGTCTACGAGTTCCTTCTAAACAACCAATACTTAATAGATAGAATAGAAACTTCAATAGATTTACAATTCAGTTTGTGTATTGGTAGACTAATTTCTCTAACAATTCCTCAGAGAAACATCTGCTATCTTTCAAATAATTGCAAAAAGGATCCACGAATGGGTTAGTTCAATCCGTCTATAATTTTATCGTTAATGACTCTCTCCCGAAAGCCTGCTCGAAAAGAATCGCAAAATCCTTTCGAAAATCCCTTCTATCCAAAGCTTCGACGAGCGAAAAAATATTCCGGCTGAGCATCGAATCCAATCTCCGGAATTTCGAGACCGACGTGTTCCCGGGGCAGCTTGAAAAAAATTAGCAAACCAGCTGAAAGCCGGCAACGAGGCAGTCGAGTCTGGCCGTGATGCAGTATAAATCGGCGAGGACATTCTCCGATCGCGGTGAGCTCTCGCGTCCGACAAAGTTGTTCGATCCCGTGATTAATAATGATCGGGTTTGATGCGGCGCTGAATTATCAGCCGCCCGAGAAATGAACGGTTTTTTCGTTTTAATTACGGAACGGCGGAACACGCGCGCGGGACAGGATTCGGCGCTGTTGCTCCCGCGATTCTCTGATTAATTGGCCACAATTTACTCCAGGGGCCCGGTGCCCGAGAAACCGGAGGAAATCACGCGCGCCGCGATCTCTCGGGACGCGCCGCTCTTGATGACTGCTAGGAATCCTGATTAATCGACTCAAGAAAGTTCCCTCCCGTTCCCGTTTTTTCAATTACACCGCCGCGCCGGCATGCGAGTTGCGCGCACGACGAATTTATTTTCGCCCGCGGATCGATCACCGGCTACAGGACGAAACGCCGCGCGCGCCGTCCGGAAAGTTCAAAGTTTGCGGGCGCGCGCCGATAAAGATCAATTCAATTACCGCGGCTAATTAAATTTGGCTTCCATCGGTCCGGCCGATAAAATGACTGGTGCCGCGCGCGTCAATATGCCACGGGACTTTTAAATCTAAAATAATCATGAATAATGCATGGACGGTCTAAAATTAACCGGGCGCCGCGGAATTCCGAGATTTCTCGGTTTCAAAATTCTCGAGGAACACGAGAGTTGCCCATTAGCCGGCGAACCCCGTGCATCGTCGGGAGGGGAAATTGATAACGCGCCTGGATTTCCTCGGACGCGAAACATTTCACTGCGGCGAGCGATATTCGAACGTGAAACGATCATCGGTGCTTGGACGCGTCGGTCGACGGCTCGGGGCAAAGAAGTGTTCGCGGAATAAACGTTTCGACAAATGAAATGCAATCCTCTCGTCCTACCCTGCACGGGAGAATAATTCTCCGTGTTCACCGTAGGAATGTCTTAACCCTTTATAGCCCGAGTTTTTTGTTCTATAAAGGAATGTATGTAGTATGAGATTAACACTAGATTTATGGAAACCGTGAATTTGATACTGAACTTTTTAAACATTATTTAGTAGCAGTTTCAGTCGATTTTTATTGGTGCCATTTCGTGAATACACATTGTAATATTCGAGTTTTGCTAGAATCTTCGTGATCTATATAAACGTAGTTTTCTAGGATGAATAGAATGAAGTGTAGAATAAACGTAAATTTAGTGTCAGGAAATATCAACTGGGAAGTATATATGAAGAATGTATTGAATAGTGTTGATAATTGTATTAAGACGAATATATCTAATAGTTTTTAAATTACAATGAAGAACTTTCACGGCTGAGCGTTCAGAAATTTAAGTTAATTACCGAATTTTATTCGCTACTTTGCTATGCAAGATGAAATAAATCAACAGGACGCCAACATACTGGCATGTGACTTAATACTGACTGCCACGTCACCGGAATTCGGCATCATTTACATGAATTTAAACATTCATCTTCTTAATAATGTATCGAACGAATCGAATATTGTTAGATACGCGACACTCAAAAACGGAGCAGTCGTTACAACGAATTCTGACTTTTAATTAATTGAACAGCAAGCCGTCAGCACGTGGTTTCCTTTTTTCCTATAAATTAGTCAATTCATGTACAATTTACTTTTACCTGTGGAAAATGTTATATATTTCAAAGAATCTTCGCCCGTAAATGGTTAAAAGCTTGAATATTCAGAAAGATTTGGCAAATAGTCGAATTCTATAACGAACGTCTGACAAAACTGGAAATAATTTATAATCCCAATACTTGTACAAATTAGGTATCGATCATATTAAATGTTCGATACTCCTAGTATTAACCCTTTGTACTTCTGTTTTGAGCGTGACATCAGTTCTATTCATAGGTGTGATTCTCTGTAAAGATATTTTTTTATTTGTATTCTGTTATTTCTATTATTATTAGTAATAAGAATCGTTTACACTGCTTTCTACAAACTAACAATTTGTTCAAATGCGTTTCAAATAAAATATAATAATACAGAGTAATCTAGGAAAAAATGCAAAGGAAATTTGGAGTGCGAAGGGCTAAAAACATAGCAGACTCTGTTAGTTATTAAAGAAATTAGTTAAAAATTAGTTAATAATTAGAATGATTAGAATTACAATTAGTCACTAATTAGAAATTAGTTATAAATGTCTGAATAGATGTTCTCAGAAATTATTCAAGAAATGAATTCAGATAAATACAAACTAGAATGTAAAGAAATTGAGAACTCAATAAATCTATTTTCATAAATTTTCTAAGAAAACGCAAAACAATCAATTTCACTGGAAGTTCTACTGTTAATTGCTCTGATCTTAGAAGTGTTCTTAAAAGCCATTCGCGACGAGAAGCAACGAGGATGCTGTATCCTTCCGTCCGTCACGAGAGATCGGCGGCTCGTCGATCTCTCAGGAATCCTTCGCGCGGATCCAACGCGTCCGTGGCTGACCGGTGCCTACGCGTAGCCTCGGGCCAGGACTCGTAAATTCAATTTAAATATTCGACCTTAATGACGGTGCGCGTCAGCCACGGGAGAGAGACTATTCGGTAGTCGTCAGGGTCGCGTCTCGCAGAGGTAAAAAGTAGAAAGAGGAAAAAATCGAATTTCCTCTTCGCCTCTCCCTCGACGTCCCGTTCTCCCCGTGTTCCCAACGGTGTTTCGCGTCTCACGTTCCTCCCCGGGAATCGGTCGATCCGAGGGGGAGAACGGAAGCTGATCCCCGGAAGCAACGGCGGGTTCCAAGCAATCAGCGACGCGGTCGAAAAGTCCGGCAATTATTTATTGCTGTATTAAAACATCGTCCGAGGCCGAAACAATCAACTTCTTGCGTCGTCCTGGACGCGAGCGCGCCAACCGCCACGCCGATGATCCTTCTCGCTCTCTCGCCTACCTCTCCCCCTCGCCGTGCCCCCCTGCGCGGCCTCTCCCTCGCCCTCTTCCACTCGTTTTTCAGCCTACACCGCGCGGCGAAGGCTCGTTTCCCAGTCGGACATTTCTCTCGGTTTAATTAGTAATAAAGGGAACCGCGAAAGCACGAAATTGTTTATTGCGATTAACGAATGGCTGCGAGCCCGAAACCGGAGAACCACGAGGCGCACACAGTAGGGGAAACGGGGGGGGGGGGGGGGGGGAGAGAAATTAACGCGAGAAATAAAAGGTGAAATTGATTCGATGAGATTGCGTTACGGGTTAATCGGCGCCGCGATCGGCCCCGATACTTCGCCGGGGATTATTTTATTGTATTAAAGAAAATTATCCGGCGAACGCGATTAAGCTCATCGTCTCGAGTCATCGCCACCGTTTCTCCCTCTCCCCCTCCCCCCCGCCGCCCTCACGAACCGCCGTCCTCCTCGTCGACCTCCTCGCCAGCCCGTTCCTCTCTCGCTCCGTTTATCCGCTCACGGTTTCCGAACTCTATCGGCGAATCGTCGTCGTCTCTCTCGTTGAACGAGACGCGGTAATTAACCAAAATTACCGAGCAGACGATAACGATTATCGTGCCCTAACTTCCACGAAATTGAATGTAAATACGGATTATCCAACCCGGACGCGTGGCCGCCGATAAGACCGTAGGAGCCTAATTTGCGCCATTTTTATTCCGTTGTTTGCGCGGCTGCGACTGCGATCCCGCGGAGATTTTAATTAGCCGTTCCACCGTTGGCTCGGGGGTTCTCGAGATTTTTCGGGGGATACGGTGTACCGTTGTTTCACGAACGAACAAGTGGCTGGCGCGGTTGATTCTGTTGATCGTGATTCAAGTGTTTCACGTTGGAAACCTCGGGTGCGTCGGAGTGGCTTATTTATGGATTATCGTGGAATTATTCGGAAGGCAGTAATCTTCTGACGGATCGATTATATATCGATAGACTCTCTTAGAGTTGTTATTAACACTAGGCATTTATTGTACAGTTTATTCTATTATTCTTAGGAGAATTGATATACATTTATTTAGATTTTGAAGAGCAGAGGGTTGATAATACATAATTTCGATACACACCCCTGTAATTACATCAACCAAAATTGTAATAAACATTTAGAAAATATTAACCCTTTGTACTCCGAACATTGTCAATACCTTGATAGTTCATTCCACAGCAAAACTTTCAAGGGCCTAAAATTTCGTTTCGAAAAAGAAAAATCATATTCATTGATTCACGTTTTTTAATTTCTGTTGTCAATTCGGTTTGTTCGAGTGATTAGAAAAAGAAAAATCTTACTGTTTGAAATTAATCATATGACATCAGCGATGCAAATTGTCTCCATAGCAGAGCCAACGTAATGGAAAAGGGTTAACACTAGAACTACCGATCACTGACTTTCACAAATTTCTTTATAAAAACCGTAATCATGCGTTTATTGAGACTTCAATTGAGTTGCATTTCAATTTCGCTATTACTGAATTACTTCCGTTAATCATTTTCCTTAGAAGTAACTATACCTTTTCAGTAATTGTAAAAGGAGATCAGAAATAAGTAATTCCACCCATCTGGTAGTTCCAGCGTTCAGAAAACTCAACATCCATCAAATTTAGGCGTTCCTAGTGTTAACCCTTAGCACTCCAGGTTGTTTTGTAATCTATCAGCAACTGCAATTAATGTTTATAGTATTCCCAGCGAAAATAAGAAATTCTATAACGTTTCTTCGATCTTTTATTTTCCTTCTCAGTGGAAAATTTGAATTTGTAGAAATCTAATAATTTCAGGGCAGTTTCTTTAAAATTCATTAAAATATTTAATATTCTAACTGGTACAATATTGGAGCCTACAGAGCTCAAACGGTTAAGAAACACCGATCTCCAATCGTCCATTACTAAACGTTGAAATTCAACTGAAAAATCCATCTGAAATCAAGCATAGCTACAGTTACACCGGTTCAATCAATTAATATTCAAACCACTGAACCAAACTGCATTAAAGCGCGAGAGTAAATTAATCCAAAGGGATCGCGCAACAGGAAGTCCGAAATCGTTCGAACGGTTAATCGGTGGGCATCGATTACCGCGTCCCGTCCTGCGTTGCCGCGAAAAATCGCGGCTACCGTTCAACGACTCGCGCGGAAACGAATAGCCCGTCAATGTCCCCGGGTTGTTTTTCAATCTGTCCGCCCGAAATTACCGGGGGCTTTCGTCCGGCCGAAAACCGATTTTCTCGCGGTGCTCGAATCGATACGGTTATTTAACGAATAAAGCGATCCGCCACGCATCAATTTCCATCGGCTCGGCACCGCTTGGCTCGCGAGCGAGCGAGCGAGGGTGTGCAGCGGCGGAAGGGGGTGAAAGTGATTCCCCCTGGACAGGTCGAAAACCGCGGTCACCATCCCCCGTGACAACCTGTTGATAGAAATTTTCGTCCGGTGAAAACGAAACGCGTCACACAACCTCCGTGGCCGGCTGCGCCCGCCGCCGCGCCGGTCGAACGCGCGATAATTGCATCGGCGGGCGTCGCGACGCCGGAAATTCTCCCAGCCACCGAACGCTCTCGATCCCGCGCGTCACGGTCTATTTTTCCTTCTCTGTTTCGGACGCGGAATTTTTATTGTTACCGAATCGATCCTTCGAACCACTCGAAAACGAGATTCATCGCGGTGGAATATGAAATTCGTTGTCTGTATCGCGATGCAACAAAAGTTGAACGAATTTTTCCCAACGAGAAATTCGTTGGCTGTGTATCAAGGATTTTTAATGGGAATTAATTCGTTCGGTTTATTGTAGATACTGCGCGTAACATTTGAGCCGCGGGGAAGTTGATGTGACGTAGAAAAGAGACGTTGAGGAAACTTTTTGCACACGAAAATTTTCTACTAGAAATGTTAGAGGTTTTCTAATAAGATATGGATAACGTTCTTTGAAAGCAACCAATGAGAAAACATACACGAATCAAGAAACAAAGCTTAACACGTTGACTGTCACGAGAATTTCTACCGTTTTGAATAGTAATACTCTTTCTTTAATAACAAAGGCAAATGATATTGAAAATAATTATTAATGCTTTAGTATTACGGTAGTCGTATTACGCTATGATCTAGCTACTTGTGTTACGAAATATTTTGATTTATAATCAAGTTTCTTATTACAATTGTTCTTCAACAATTTGGCAGTCAACGTGTTAACATTATATACAAGCTTAATTTTACTATATCAAATCAAGTGATACTGAGTGTCACTGCTCAAGTTCAAAGGGTTAATGTTTTAATTTGTGGAATTATTATACGATATATTCAAATGCTATGAAAAGTGTTTTTTGATCGAAGAAAACGAAGAAACGAGTAGGTCCTTGAATAATTAAAAAGAACATTATTTATTCCACGAAAATTTACGAAAGTCATGAAATATCGAAAAATCGACTTAACTGCCTCAGCTTCTGAGCGACTCGTTTCATGGAGCTTTTACTTGCGTCGAGTTTTAACCAGTTAACTGTGTTTGACGAGTATACTCGTGGTAAAAAGCAGTGACCATTGGCTTTTCACAGAAATTACAATTTAAATAGCCAATGGTCACTACTGCTTACCATTACGAGTATACTCGTCATGGAGAAGTTGTAGGATTTTGTGTCATGACGAGTATACTCGTCAAACACAGTTAACTGGTTAAGGGAATCACGGTAGACTCTCCTTCGGACAACGTAGACATTGTGCCTTCGAGTAGCTTTTCATTCTACCCGAGGCAATTAACGTAACGAACTTCGAAGTTGATATTTTCGAGCACCTAATTCATCCGTTCTCAATACGGAAGGAGAAATTGGGACGAGGAAACGGAGCGACAATGCGACCGTTCTACGTTTCCCCGCGCGGCTCGGTTTTCGGTAGAACGGTTATAACAAAAACGCAACGTCCATTATGCCGCCGTTTAGTTCCATTAAAACAAGCACTCCGAGACCCGACGGAGACGGTGCACCGTTGCGGGACAAAGGTGAGTCCACAGAATTAAGATAAATATTCATTAAAGCGATTCTTTCGGGGCCCGTGCTCAACCCTTCCGCCCGCCGGCAAGGAAACTCCGCGGAGCCGTCTGAGAAAATAATCCGTCCGATCGATCGATCATATTTTCGTCCCGGGCATTGATCAATTTCCGGCTTTCGCGGTCGAAACTCGTTGAATCTCGTGAGGGGCGAGCGGACGATGAAAAGAGGGGGCCGGCCCCTGTTCTCGAGACATTGCCGAATGTTTCCCGCTCAGTGGAAATCGACAGATTACCGGGATACGTCTAGTTTGCTGGAAAGATCCTCGAGAAATTCGAAAAGCCACTTACACGCGGCGGAAGAGGCCTGCAGTGGGGCCCAACGGCCATCCGTCATTCTCCAAGTTGACGTTAAAACTCGAGGCCCGCGCAGGGAAAATATTTGTCGGTCCCTCGAACAGCCATTCCTCTTTCGCCGCCTCTGTAGAGGCTTCGTGATGTTTCAATGCTCTGGATTATCGAACTCGAGCCTTTTCTTCGGCTCTAGGATATATTTTCCTTTTTTTAGATTTGCCTTGGTCTTTTGAGGCACGAGCGTGTTAGCGTTGGAATTACCGAGGAAACTGGACGTTTTATAATCTTGGAGTTTATATGTTATTAACACTGGATCTACCGTGTAAGATTGATTATTCCGTATTTTCTTCTAAAATATATGGATATACATTTATTGAGTGTACAATTTTCTTATGTTCCAGTTTGTATTTATCTACATTTCTTGAATAATTTCTGAGAAAATCGTCAGTGCCTTTCCTATAATTACGAATGACACGAAATCATTTTGACCTATTTGGTAATTCTAGTATTAAATTCTCCTGTTTGACCCCTTGCACTGTGATTTATTTTTCAACTGTGATTGATAGAAGTTTGTCAGTAATAAGTGATTGTGAACAGAAAAATTCTATGCATATTGTATGTCTATGTCTGCTCTACAATATAATAGTTGATAAGAAGAATAATGTTTAATTCGAATTCGAAGGAATGGAGTGAAATTACGAGTCGCTTAGAAGCCGATGCGGTTAAGTCGATTTCTCGATATTTTCCGAGTTTTGTAAATTTTCATGGAATAAATAATGTTCTTAGTTATTAAAGGATTTACTGGCTTCTTCGTTTTCCCTAGACCAGAAACCCCTTCTTTTTATAACTTCTGAATACAGAATATATAGAGAAAAACCTTAATTTTTTCAATTTCTCTTTCCCGTACTCAACCTTTACCCTCTCTGCGATGAATTTATACTCGTTAAAATCCATTTGAAATATTCACTTGTCCCACACGTTACTATAACAGGTTAAAATAACCTCCAGAAAACTATCTAAGAGTCCCAGATAATTGCGAAACAAGGAAATCGAGTGACTGTCATCCATATTACAGTTCTATTGTAGAACTGTGTTCCCAAGCGACCAGCGAGGCATCGATCAAACGATCGCGAAAATGTCGCAAATCCCTTTTTCACCGAACAATCTCGAGGAGTTTCGGAAATCTTGGTCGCCGGAGCTCGACCGAGTTGCTCAACGATCGATCCCGTGGAATTCTCGCCGGATTTTTCGAAAGTTCCGCGGAACGCGACGCGACGCGACGGGAGGAGGTCTTCCCGTTGTCCGCCGAAATCCGTTCGTTCTCGCAACGGATCTCGGCCGACACGATTGTTTCGAGACACATTTTATTCCGGATAAAGGGAGGCTGACGAAGCGGATTCTTGCGGCCAGAAGCACGATTTACCGGAACGGTATTGTGCAAGCCGCGTGTCTCGGTTGACAGGTTTCCAAGGCATCGTGCTCCCGTCCATTACCAGTTGTTAACGTTTCTCGAGCGTCGCGGTAATGATACACGACGACGACAACGACGATATACTGAAATCGGAACGGGTTTCTCGAGCCCGCGGGCTGATTATTCCGGGAATTATTAATTACCCTTCGTTTTTCCCCGAGCGTCGCGACGCCGAGACTGTAAGGCCGCTTTCATGCGACGCGACGGCACTCGCACGTACCGCGGCGTAGCCGTGCGAACGCCGTTCTCGCGTTAATAACCGTTGGAGACCTTGCTGCGGGAGGAATGCATTTTTCGGCAATTTGTCGGTTACGATGTGTATTGCACGTGGGAAAAGATCGCGGAGGAAGATCGTACATCGTTTGATGCTTATTTGATGCAAATCTCAAGTTCGCGGGGCTAATTTTATACCTGAACCTGTTACTGGTTCGCGCATGGGTAACGTTGTTCTTCGAGTGTTATCGTAAAATTACTGGACAAGTTGAACTACCCATTCCTGATGCCTTCTTTTTGTAATCGAAGATCACAGATGTTCTGCCGAGGAATTATTGATATTCAGCGATACGCAAACTGAATTGCAGATCAATTGAAATCTCCATAGATACTCTTAGAGTTTCTACAACAGTTTCTATAACAAATAATTTCAGCGTTAATATATTTCCTTTGGATTCTGTTGACAGTAATTCAGAAATAGAAATATAATGTTAACCCTTAGCATACCAGGTTGTTTTGTTTTAATTTTTATAGTATTCCTAGCGAAAATGAGAAATGCTGTAACATTTCTTCGATCGTTTATTTTCCTTCTTAGTACAAAATTTGGATGTGTGGAAAATCTAATAATTTTAGAGCAGTTTCTTTAAGATTCATTAAAATATTTAATATTACAACTGGTGCAATATTGGAGGCTACAGAGTTCAAAGGGTTAATACATCTGCCAAGGAGTAATTCCGAAATCCCGGAAAACCCGAAGAACTCCCAGTTCCAATGTATTATTAGTAGACCCCGGCGGTCGGATCGAATCCGAATGTTCCTAGATAAATTCGGGAAACCGGCGCTGAATAAAATATCAGGCCGCCGCGTTAACTGCCTGTACATGCATCGATGGATTAAGAATAATTGGAAACCGCGCGAGAATCGAGCGGATTCTGCATATTTTTCAAGACCATTAGGCACTATAAATACTGGAGAAACTTCGTGTCACGGTTTATAATCATTCGAAAAGGAAGAAACGAACGAGAGTGGTCCTGCCGCTACCGTTCAAGCTCTAATTACTTCATCGAACACCGCGCGCAAACCAAACACAGACTCGATGCGCCCGGTTTATTATGATAATCGTTGATAATCCCCCTTCGGATGCTGCGTCCCGGAAGATATTGTTCGCGCGAGGATAATCGAGCACGCAGAGGAGGGCCTATACTTGATTTTCCATGCGATTTATGCGAATAGGATTGTGTCGCGGGAAAAATGCTCCTTTCCTATTCGGGGCTCAACCCTTTCGGGGGACCCATTGGGACCCACGTGCACGGAAAATCCTGAAAGGATGTCTCTCTTCTTTTCTCTCTCACTCTCTCTGCCCTTTCGTTTTGTTCGCAGGGGAGAACGGAAAGATAGAAAGAGCGATCACGCACGCGTGTATACGTGTGTGAACGAGTAAACAGAGATCGCTGCGTCGTGATTCTGTGGTGACGCTTTGTGGGCCTTTCGCCGGGGACGCTTTATCGTTCGGGAAGATCGCAGGACCGGCAACAATTCGGTATCACAGGTTCGCGTGTGACGGAGGACTCGCGCGAGGAATTCAGGGATTAGGATGAATGGCTTTGTGCTTCTGTTTACTACTGTTCACGCGCCTAATTCTATTCCACTTAACACTAAACCTACCGGACGGCTCAAAATGACCCATTCCTGGTTTCTTCTTTTTGCAATTATTGAAAGGATGAGACATTTCTCGAAGAGATTATTCAAGAAATTGATTTAGTAACACGTATACTGAATTATCAATCAATTAATGTCTCGATGAATACACTCTCGAAGTTGCTATAGAGGAATTTCGAAAAGTGAATTTAACTGCTCGGTAGGTTTAGTGTTAATGCAGATACTTGCGACGCTTCCTTGTGTTGGCCGATCACTGGAATCATCGAACTTGTCGGCGAAACGATCCTTTCGGGGAGAGATCTCGAGGTGTTGAGCTTTATTTAAATTCGATTCTTAAAAATAGGTTGACGGAATACGTCAATTTGACGCTTATTGCATTTTGCGAGCACTGGCGGATGTTTACGGCGACTTTAATCGATGCAGTAGTATGTATTTTGATTATTTACTTTTAAACTTCTAATTTATAGAATCTGAATGAAGGAACATGAATTTTTTTGAGAACAGTAGGGTAAATTGTGTAATTTATGTCTGTGAACTTAGTATTAAGAGCACAATTGGAAAGATTGTGATGGAATATGGTTTTTTTTGCAAGGAACATTGTAAGGGGAATTACATTTTGAACACTTTATGTATGTTTTCGTATCGTATGATTTGTATGCGATTTTGTAGTTAAAAATATGGAATAAATGCATAAAGCCAGTCTAGTTATGAGAGAATTGCATCGAGTAATTGGATGAACGAGTAGATAGACGAATACGAACAATTTAGCTTAATTTTTCTGATAAAGAGGTTAATGGGAATTGTTCTATTCGGACGATCAACGGAAAATGAGCATCGCCGGAGAATTCCATTTCGATGACGAAACAATTAATTCGACCGTACTAATTTAGAGTGAAATGCATGTTAGTTTCCGCCGCGAAAGTGATTCTGTTGTTTATAAAAGCGATATGATAAAAGAAACAATTCAATATCTAGATAATGAATTTGTCTATCTACGGTGCCTGCGCCGTTCAGATCGAAACGTTATCTCCGCTCGTTAATTAAAATTCTTATCTTGATTCGATCGAGCGAGGACGGTGCGATTCGTTACCTCCTACCGCGTTCGAAATTTGTTACACAGACGGAAGTCGGTAAAAATCTGAGTTCCAATCGTACGAATAATCTGTCAAAGCAGAAAGACGAATTAATATTACCCGCAAACACAGCGCATTCCTCGGATACCAACGATCCCGCATTATAACCAATTTACAAGTCATTTCCCCTTAATTGATCATCGACTTCAACTCCACTCCACTAAACGCTAAGTAGAATCTCTAAACACTCAGGTGCTCGCGATCGACAGCACTTACCGAGCCAACAGGTCAATACTTCATTCATCGAACGATAGGAAAACGTATCTACGATCGACCGACCGACCGGCCGACCGATCGATCAATCGATCAATATTGACTCAACGGTAGAAGAAAACAATCCAAAAAGAAACACAATTTTCCACTTCGCGGCAACTTCCCCGTGTCTCCGGCATGTCGATGGAAACCTGAAAACGATCTACACTTCGTGAAAAATCGCCGGTCGCGTACAACTCGAACGCCAGAAATCCGGATTACGCAATGCGGTGATTGGCAAAGCGGCGAGTATAGTCACGAGTGCGGGACAGTTTCGCGCACGGCAATTTCTCGCGGGGCGAGAGAGCCGCGGCCGGGCTCTCTTGGAAACTGGTTCTTTTCTTTAATGGCGCACGATGACGATTATGATGCTAATGATAACGACGCCGAACGGCCCGTTGGAAAAAGGAAACACTGGCCGGGTCGGGTTCACCGGCGTCGTTCTCGTTATCGATTACAGTGTTGGTCGGCTCTCTCTTGTTCCTTCTCTCTCTTTCTTTCCCCTTGACGGCTGGCCGGTCCTCATTTAAATTACGAGTACACCAGAGGCGCGGTGACAATGTAAACCCGGTCCCGCCTGAACGATGACGCCGGGGCATAAAGATGCGACGATAAGAGGCCCGTGGCGTGAATCGCCAAGACAGATGCTCCCGTAATCGGGTACCGGCTTTACGTTTTGTACCTTTAATTAGAAGGCCGGACAGAGATTGCTAGAGTACAGACTGGTACATAATAATCCGGTTTATCGTCGGAACGACCGAGAAGTCAGAGTAACTTGTGTTCAATCTGCTTGTGGGAGTTGGGAGGCCGCGTATTGGAATCTTGATCGACTTGTATTTTAATCTGCATGATACCTGGTTTTATTTAGTAATTTGAGTCTGTTTAAATTGGAATGTAATGACGGTAATTTGAAATAAATCTGAGAATGGTAAGTGTTGTTTATTGTTGTTAGGTTGAATATGATTTTTCTATGAATCGTCAAACTTCGGAGTAAACGCAGAATGAGCATCGGAATTTGTTCTTTTGATAGTGCATGATTAACCCTTTGCACTCGAGAGGTGACTCAGTGATTTGATAGTAAAATTATAGTCTTATGTGTATTGATCTTCGTACAATGTATCGATACGTGAAATATTGGAATGCAATAGCTTTATCTTTTGTGTGTTTTCTTAATAGTTAGATTCAAGGAATGTCGTCTACACGTGATCGGAAAATGTTGAATATTTCTAATGAAAAACTTTCGACTGTAAAGGGTTAACTCTTTGCGCCCCTATGTCGAGTGTGACTCATCAGTTTTATTAACAGCTATGCTTTTTGGTTAAGATATTTTAAAAATACAATAAATTATTATGCTGTTTTCAATATTATTAATAAACAGAATTGTCTACGCTGCTTTCTGAAAACTATTTCTCAAAGTGCATTTCGAATAAAACGTTTCTAATAGTACAGAGTTATCAAGAAAAAAGAAAACTGCAAAAGGAACTCGGAATGCGTAGGGTTAAGGATGCGGTAGTTGTCGATCATAGCTACGAAATAAATCATAGAGAAACGAGTTAAAGCCTGCTTCGAAGGTATTTCCAAAAGAAGAAAAATCAAGCATTTCGATCAACAGTTCTATCAGTACGTTGTTCTGCCCGCAGTTTGATCTACGGTTCTAGAAAGGAAAACAGAGAATACCACGGAAACCTTTCCGTCGATGATAATGCTAATGAAGACGCACGATGCACGAGGAAAAACAAAAACTGATTCACCTGTTACGAACTGCTAACAGGAATGTTCAACGTTCGGCGGTCGATAATTTTTTTGCGAAACACCACCGGAACGAAGCGTTGAACGACGACGACGTCGCGCGGCGAGTTTCTCGTGTTCGGAATGAAGACATATTTCGCCGGAGAGTGTAAAGGACTGGCGGGCCGGCCGATCCCGAGTAGCCGGCCACGACAAAATTGTGGATGATTACAATAACGATGATAATAATAACGAGGATGACGAAGGAACAGGATGATTCGATCCTTTTTCGTTCTACCGGCCGATCTCATCTCCGGGGACGAGCGCGGCAGCTGGTAGGTGCCCGGACGGGTATCCAGCTGATTCTTTATCTCCCCAATTATACAATCCTCTTTCTAATTGGCCGGCCGTTCGACCACCCTAACGAAAAGCGAAACCCGACCTGGCGGATTATTTTTCACGCCAGCGGGACGACTCCCGTTCGATTCTGCCGTCGGCCGATCCTTTCCCAAGAGGCTGGGAACACTCCTCAGGATCGCATCCTCCACGCCTAATCGATCTACGGGATCTACCGATTCATTTCGTCGGCGTCTTTTGTTTAACACCACCGCTACGCGTCCGATGGATCGAGACGAATTCCTGATTTCGTCCGATTGTGAGAGATCGCGGGCGAATGGTTCAAGAATTAACCGAGAAACTGATTTGGTATTCGAACTGAATTGTGATTGAAGTATTAACCCTTTGCACTCGGTTTTTTGATGGGAATATTCAGTACTTTTGATAAAATATAGACGATGTTTCTTGAGATTGATGTAACTAATTAAATCGATAAATTAAGGGACAAAAGTATTTTACTGTGAGATTTCACGTAGCGACGCGTTATACTAAGTTGAATATTAAACATCAAACTTTATAATTTAATCGTGTCAAACCAAGTGGTGACTGAGAATCACCTTCCAATGGGTGAATACTAATTTTGGGGGTTGTTAAACAGAAATTAAGATCAATTGGAATGTTCGATAGTTCTAGTGTCAATTGCTGATTCCAAACACTCGAATCGTCTTAGAAATATTTTCGATTTCTAATAGATTCTCTCACCACGTGAATTATTTTCGAAAATTGTATCATCGAGTAATCCACGAGTGGTCCGACTTCCATTGAAAAATTAAACGGACGAAAAGTCAATTGATAATAACGTAATTCCTTATTCCGCGCTCTTATCTTTATCTCCTAAATAATGCATTCAATTAGCGCGGCAAAGTGTGCATTAACACGCGCCCGTGTTTTTTTTAATTAATTGAATCCCTCTCCGACGCTGTTCACGCGAAGAGTAGAAAGAGGAGGAGTGAAAAAGCGGCGGGGCCACGTGGGTAGGTGTGAAACAGGCTTAAAGCCGGCCGCCCGCGAAACCGCCATTCATTAAACGCCGCGGCGGCGTTCCCGCCGCTCTGTGTAAACCAGTCATTTATACGCGGGGCTCATAATTGAAGATCACATTAGAGCAGCTCGTAGTTTACAATTCGTCGAAAAGTTCCCGGCAATTTGTAACTCCTCCTTTATGACTTTCATCCAGGGGATCGTTTGCCGCGGGAACACGCGCGTCCCCCGCTGCCTCACCGCCGATCTTTCGATTAATACGGAGGGGATTCTAATTTCTGGGTCGGAAAACGGGTCGGGCGCCGCGCGCTTCTTCTTCCCCGCGAATGCTGGGTTTACGAGGGGCGAGCGCGGTCGCGATGAATAATAAAACCGCGGACGGGAGGGAACGAATCGCGATCGAAGCGAGATCAAAGGAGGAACTCTCGGACGAAAACGTTTCCGAATTCTTGGGAATTCGTTTCCTTCGGGGCTCGTCGATTAAGCCTACAACATCGGGGGAACGTCAACTTAAATGAGAACCTCCAGAGACAACGCACGGAATTTCATGAATAAAAGAAGCACAGTTATCGAAGGAAATTGGTAATAGAAATGATGGCTAATGTTGATGCGACTTTGAGAAAGGTACAGAGTTGTTAGACTGACTCTTTGAAATTCCTTTATAAAAGCTTCGAGAGATCTATTGAGACTTCGATCGATTTAGAATTCAGTTTGCGTATCTTTCAATAAATTTCTATAATCATTTCTCGGAGAAACATCTGTTGCCTTGATAATTGCAAGAAGGAGAAATTAGAATTTTTTAGAGAAATCAAGAGTTAGTCCTCGAAGTGCGTTGATTAAGAATATTAAACAAACAATTAGTTGTCTCTCGGACAGAATATTTTCAAGTTCGATGTCTATAGAACCACAGAAACTACTCGGTATAAGATCAGACTTCCCAAAGTTAAACAAGTTCATGCGCCAAAGTATGTGCTTATAATATTACTGTTTCCGAATGTTAATTATTCAAAGTCAGAATTCGTTCGAAATTGGAAACTGTAGGTTTGAAATTAGAATCCTCGATACCAGAATCTCTCGGAGTCGCTGTTCTCCAGTGATGTTAATCCTTCGCGAATGAAGATTCGTCGAAACATACAAAACCTCCAACATATGAAGCTGAATTATATATCAATTGCTTAATTAATCCCTTAACTCCACGTGTTTTTATAACGAATCATACCACGATGTGACTCTCAGTCACTTACGAGAATAAAAGGAACGATTAAAACGTTATTGTGTTTGTTTATAGAGCTCAAATTTTAAAAGCCCAAAGAAACTTTTGGAAATGCAATATGAATTAATCGAACAATTTAAATAAAAAGTTCAAATGCGATTCAAAGTCACATCGTGGTCCGATTAAGATTAATAGAAAAAAAGAAAACTACGAGCTGACCTCATCCTGTTCGACTAATTAGATCCTTCGTGCACGACTTAGTCCTCCAAATCCGAACATTTCACCTCACCGAAATGCCGACATCCGTCCGCGAAGGGTTAAAGCGCGAGCGTGACGAATTTTGGACAAAAACAGGCACACCGGCGGCTGGACACGACCGAGGAACCCCGAACATTCTCGTTTCCGGCGATAAAGCCGTGACACCGATTCCGCGAGGCACGTGAAACGCGATCGGTCCCGCGGATCGCCGGTGAGAGGACTTTTACGCGCGGAAAGGGGAATTCAAAATCCCGTCCTGGGAGGAGCGAGAAACGGGAGCAGAATCCGCACCTGTGGATCGAGCTTCAGCGAGACCCGACCGGCCATTCTCGCCATTCATTACCTTCGTTCTTAGGAACGGCGTTTCAGGATCCCAAGAAACACAGCCGGCGCGAGGGTCGCGGGAAGAAGGAAAAACGACAGGGTCATCGACACGTCTCCTTTTTTTTCCTCCTCGCTCCACCCGTCCCGGGATTATAATAATAATAATAATCAATTTCGGCACAAGCGCCTTTACGATTTCTGTAATTGTGAAACAGGAAATCTGAAATTGGTCATTCTGACTCGTTCCAACGTTAATAAAGGAATGAAATAAGAAGCTGATAGAGATCAGCGGAGCGATTCTTCTATTTTTCACCCTAATAACACCCAATAATTTTTCTTAATTGGCCGGATCCTGTTTGGACAGTTCTCACCGGGGAAAAGGAGGAGGACGAGGAAGAGAAAGACGCGAATGTGTTCGAAACGAATCGAGTTTGTTCCCCCGTGTTCCATGTAAATACGATTCTTCGGGGGCAACACTGTTCGCTGTTAAACATCCCCCAAAAATTACACGGTGCCGACACGTAATCGCGAGACTCGTTCGCGGGCTTTTTATTTATGTTCGTTGCTGTTTATCCTCCTCGCAGGGTTTCATTTTTATCCGACGTTACGTGTAAGCCTGTTAACCGCGCTAAATAGTTTCCACGAAACTGCATGCTCGCGCTCGAATGGATACTTCGTTTATCTACAGGCCGAGGAGAGATACGGGGAAGACTTTCTTTCGCGAGACGCTCGTTTCTTTTTGCTCGGGTGATTTGTGTTTTCTGTCCGGGGAGCGCCGGCCCCGACGATTCGCGGCTCGATACATTAGAGAACGGTGGTCGAGCTGTAATTCTGCCCGCGAATCTAGTTCGCTAAATAGAAGGTGTACATCAGGGGAGGAGCAGAACCGTCGTTCCCGTTTCCTACGGAATGATTGAACGACGAGGAAAAAGGAAAAAGGACAGGCGATTTCAAACGCGTTGAAAGTCCAACAAAACTAAGAGAATTCCGCTTCCTCTCGCGGCTGTTCAGCGTCCTTTTCCGCGACGTATCAGCTCGGCTGTTATTCGGAAATTTTGAAAGGAAAACCGTCGAATTCGCTCGCGCTGGAAAATGAAGGGAACGATCACTCTACTTTTTGCGTTTCTTACTTCGCGGATTTGTCAATTAGAACATTTTAAATGAAATTATTCGAATGTTTAATGTGTCTATCGTTTCAAGGCTTGCAAATGAAATTATTCCAAAGTTGCGTCCATCGTTTTAAAATTTACAAATGTAAATGATCGAATGTACAACGCGCCTATCGTTCCAAAGATTCCAAATGAATATACTCAGTTCGCTCAGAAGGTCCAGTAAAGAAAAACAAAATTCTACTACCTCCTGCACTTTAGTACTTCTATAAACATTCTAGTGTCTACAGATTCAAAGCTTCAAAACGGAAATATTCAAATGTTTCATCGTTAAAGGTCGAAAGAAGCGAACGAAGATTCTACTTGCCGCGGTTGGGTCTGGTTGTCAGGCGTTTGCCGCGTCATTTCAAATTGTCCAAATGAAAATATTCGAATCCGTTGTTCGCGGGGATAAGAAAACTGCCGGAGGAGGTCGAATCTCATTCCGAACACGTTTAACGCGGGCAAACAAGGAACCGGGCGGGCGCGAACGGGGCCAGAAACGTTTAGTGGTTCGCCGAGGTGCGACGTGAACAACGAGGCGTCCGTGGAGGAGGAAAACGAAGGAGCAGAAGCAAGAGGGAAACAAGGAGTGAAGACATTTTTCCTTGGCGTTTCCGCGGAACGACTCTCGCCGTTGCTGGAATGCCTTCGACTGCAACAATTACCAGTCGTAAACGTGGCCTCTCTTCCCCTCCCCCCCGTTCGGCTGAGATTGAAATATAAAGCAGCCATTTTTCCCTCTTCCCTCACCGCTCCCGAGAGCCACGTTTATCCTTTCCACACGACGAACGGTCGATGAACGAGATTAAATCGAAAACGAAGTGTAACGAGGTGAATCGTCCCTTTCGCAGCGAGATTAACGGATCTTCCGCGCGAGTTTTCGGTGCGCGAGGCAACGTGGAAAGAAATTACAAGTCGTTAACCCCGATCAGCGGGAGAAGGAAGCACGAGAAAAATTGAAAACTAATTACAACCTGCCCCTAATAATGAAACATTAACCGGTTCATCGAAACTTTCGGTGAAATTCCGAGGAAAGAGACCGAAACTTTTCGCCGGTAATTGGCGTGAAAAACTTCTCTCCCGATGAATAAAAAGACGGGGACCGGCGAACGCGCACGCGCGGGTGCAAGGGAGGGAGGCGAGGGTGTGGGTAGCAGGAAAAAAGGGCAACGTTCTTAGAGAATAATCGGTCTGTATCGCCTTCTTGCACCCTTTTGTTTCTCCCGGGGCTGGCTCGCGCGCCGCTTTTTTCGAGAGGGGCAAAAACGCGCGCTGGTAATTGAGGTTTTAACGAGTGAAAATTTATCGAGGCGCCACTTCCTCGATCCCTCGCCTGCTATCCTCGCCGAAACTACGAATGTTCGATCGGTTTGCAATGGGAGAGACAACGGGACCGACCTGCCAGATATTAATTCAACGCCGGTCGAGTTGTCTTCGTCGTTGTTGCTGAAGTCTGGCTGAGATCGACCCGTTAGTGCGGATGGAATGAAATGTTCTCGATTGTAAACTCGCATCGATTAATTACCTGAAGATGTTCGAACGATGTGACGATGTAACGCGTGGGAACTTGGAAACGCAGACGCTTTCGAATGTTTGGACTCTCGAGCTCTCGAATTTTCAAATGTTCAGACTCTCGAGCTTTCGTATTTTCGAATTTTTAAACATTTCAACTCTCCAATTTTCAAACTATCAAATTCTCAAATATTCTAATTTCTGAATTTTCAAACTTTCAAATTCTCAAATATTATAATTTCCGAATTTGTGAACTTTTAGACTCTCAAACTCGCAAACACTTACATTTCCGAATTTCAGAACTTTCAGACTCCCAAACTCTCAAATTTCTGAATTTGAGAACTTTCAGACTCCCAAACTCTCAAACTCGCAAACTCTCAAATTTCCAAATTTTAACTTCCAATCACTCCACAGAACCGATCACGCGACGTCCAATCAGGCACACCACGAATGACGCGTGTTTCATGTAACACGGCGAAAGGGTTAGAAAGTAACGGATCTCGTAAGACTACCCATAACACGGGAACCTCTTATTCCCGCGTCGAAGAGCGTCGCGACTTGAACAGCGCGTCAGGGCAAACAAAAAGTATGCAAATTCTCTTTTGCAAAGATTGCCTTTTGCCGAAGCCCGGGGAATGAAGTCCCGGGAGGCGAAGGAAAATAGCGCGAGTCCACCGGCGTTCGAGCGCGCGCGAGAGAGTGAAATCGCGGTCGTTTTGTTTACCTGTATTCATTAAAATGGAAAATATCGTCGGCGGGAAAACGCGGAGCGCGCGCGCGCGCGCGTGTGCGTCTGCCCGGCCTCGATTCTGTTTCCCTTTTTCCACAGTCGCGCGCGCGCCGACGATTACACAATCGCTACGCAATAGGAACAATTCTGCCGATCAGAATAAAGGCTTGAAATATTCCGTGGCCATCCGTCCTGAGGATAGACTTACGCGTCGCCGGGAGCGCGAGTAGAATCGAATCGAATAGACGGGACCGTCCGTATCAATCAGGACTCCTTTATTCCACGACGCATCATCATCAATTTTTCACCTGCTTTCGCCGCCCTTTTCCACCTTACTTTTCCTACTGTTATCGATTCACGTCGCCGACGTATCCAATGAACCCCTATGAACTTCATATTACCTGCTGCTCGCGGACAAAAGGGTTGATCGTAATACCGATCGATTTCCTGATCCCCTATTTCCATCGAAATTCCACTGATTCTAATTTCATTCTAATTTCAAACGAGCGAAGTGTATTTCATTAATATAACTTCGGCGAACCGCATTTTCGGTCGCGACGAACGCAAGCGATCGTTGAACTTTACAATGTCGGGAAATGTATAATCGAGTTAATTATAATAATATTTTATACGTAATTAAATGTAAAAGGCAAACGGGTGTCGCTCGTGACATCGGCCAAAACCGAAGCCCGGCTATCATCCGCGATTTAATTAATTTGGATGGCACCGTGCACGGTGTTAATTAGATTTAGGGCCCCGATTCACGGTCTTATTAAACTGTCCGACTTTTTTCCTTGGGCTCGAGCGGCCGCCGCGCGAAAACAGGGGAAAAAGAGAACACTTCGCTCGTTCGGGAACACCGTCCCGCGGGTAACTAACCCGCTCGCGCCCCGGCCAGAAGGAACAAAGTTTTCGCCCCGCGTCGCGCGCTTCTTGTTAATTATTTCCGCGCTTTTCGCGTTCCTTCAAACGAATATAATTGGTGTTTGTTTCCGAGAAGGAATAAATTGTTCGTGATAGCAATTAAAGCGTCACTGTTCCTGGGACGTCTTTTATCGCCGTGCGGCCGTGTTCACGTGGACGCGCCATTAAATAAACGACGGGAAAATGGAGGCTCCGCCCGGCGGCGACTATTAGACACGTCCCCGTAATCCATTGAAGAAGCTTCTTAAACTGTCTCCACTTACAAACAGTTCCACTCTTCAGGGCTTCACCTCATCCGTAACACGAACTTCAACCGGAATTCACTCGTCAAAAAGTCCAAATGGTCAAAAACGCATCCACAACCGAACAAAAATCCCAATTCTCACCTTCGACACCTCGTTTCTTCCTTCAATGCTTCGCACTACGACTATCCGACAATTCAACCACCGTATTTACGATTTCTCACATAAACCATACAAATGCATTCCTCCGTAGCATTCACAACTTCACCGTGTCAATATTTCTTACAAAACAAACTTGCGAATCAGTCATTTTCACCAATCTACAACTAGTTCCACCGTCAAATATCCTCAAAAACATTCTCCCCGTACACGCGTCATCCAAAAGAAGCCACGCATCGAACGAAGCATCTCCGCGAACCACCCCCCAGGTTTCCCGCCACGGAAAACCACCGTCCGGCCGCGTGCTCGCGTTTTCGCTGTTCGTCAACCGATTCCGTCATTAATCGCCGGCGAGGAGACTTTCTTATCCGCGGACAGGCTGGACCGCCGTTCGAGGCGAGGGGTGGAAACACGAACGACAAAATGAGGCAGAGTGTCGAGGCAGTTCAATCAGGAGGCCATCGCCGTCGTTGGCCAAAGGGGGGCGGAAGGGCGGAGGGGGACAGTGAGAGGGGTGCTGTGTGTTACAACCCCCGAGTGCAAAGCAGGGATCCACCTCCTCGAGTTTGCATCGACGCACGAGACAAGGGGAGCGAGAAAAAGACCGTGAGGAGAGGGGGTTGGCCGTTTCGATCGGGGTGGTATCCCTTGGCTATGCTAACGTGGATGCGGACTGGTCCTAGGGGAGGATTTTTTCCCATTTTTTTTTCTCCCGCTTTCTCCTTTCTTTCTGTTTTTTTTTTTTAATCGACCACCTAGGACACACCGAGCGCAGTGTGCGTGCGTGTGCACACCCTAAAAAGCGGGGAAAGCCGGGAGAGGGGGGAGGCCGAGCCATCTGCGCCCTGCGAAGGATACTTCTAACGGTTTCCGTGAAAGAATGGATTTTGCGGAATTATCGGCCGCGCGAGAATCGTCGCGATTATGGTCGCGGGAGCTCGGAAGCTTCTGCGAACTGTTGCTGGCGCGGAGTTTTTGTTCTGGGTGTAATTAACTTCTTGATATCTGATTCCTTCAGCGACTGTGCTGGTTAGAATTATTCTGTTAGCGATGTTTCGCTGGAGAAAGAGAAACTCTGGCCTTGTTTCGTGCCCATGTTTGCTTTACGGATGGATCATTGATAATGGGAAAATAAGTCAAAAGGATATTATATTTATATTTTTTAACTTAATTCTTGTTGTGAGCCGATTTTAGAAGACAAGTTGAGGGAGATTATTACGGTGAAATTTGGTGGATCTTTGTAAATGTTATTAAGGGGTGGTTTTCAGTTGAAGCTTGAATTTTGTTATATTTTTCTGTTAATCTTTGACTTTAGGTTTTTCGACCCTCGGTATATTCTCGCGATGATTCACGCGTTTCCCTTACGAAACGAGACGCGGGCAGCTCTCGAAGACGCGGAGGGGCGGAGGGAGAAGGAATTGTTTAACGAAGGAACTCGACGGAATCGAAACGGCGGCAGGTGAACGGCACGTGCGTAAACGGTGAAAGGAGAGCGCGACGAACAGAGCAAAAAGGACTGAAAAGCACGAGGATACGTAGAATGCGAGAGAGAACCCCGGAGTGGGGGGGTCGGAAGGTAGGAAAACTCAGCAAAAAAGGGGAAAACCTGTCGTGCTCGCGACGAGCGAAGGGAAGACGTAATATTTTTTTACTGTTTCCCTCTTGAACTCTGAATGGAAACCTAATATACTCTTAATCAACTTACACCGAACGGTTAACCCTTTGAGGACGAGGAATCGTGAACCCTTCTAGCTTGAAAGTTCAGATCAACGTATTTAATTATTCAAACAATGGAACATCAGTAGTTTCTTCACTTTTTAGTATGCAATCGTTGAATATTCAACGTAACTTCCAACCAAAGAACCCTAGCATTCCCAGAAATCACAATAAAACGCCTCCCCCGCAAGGAACAGCGAAAACCAATATTCACCGATCGACGAAGAGTCCAAAATTACGGGGGAAGAGGGCAAAACACGACCCCTCGAAGGTAGAAAATCCCGAAGCGCGGGAAAAGTCGGAAAACTCCGGGACGATCGAGCGGAAATAAAAATATGGCGGCAGGATGGGTTCCGTCTGATCGGAAAAACTCGAAAAACCACGGGATTCCTCGATATCCAGGAGGAAATTACGCGGGGCGAAGCGGCGAGGGGCGTCCAGGGGATGAAGACAGACTATCGGGACGCAAAGAACGACGAGCGGCGAGAGGAGGTTGGGCTGCTGGCCCCGGGGGTGAAATCACTTTAGAAAAAGGAGCAGGGAAAGTGCATAACGCCGGGCGGAAGGAGGCGAGTAACCGGAGAAAAGGCGAACACGAGAGGAGCGTGGTCCAGCCGAGAAGAGAGAGAGAAAAAGACGAGCGTGGGGATGGAGGACAAAGTGGAGAGGGTGCGAAGCGGCGGAGGAAGAAGGTCGAGGGAAACGGGAAAGGAGAAAGGAGAGCGCGGGAGAGGAAGAGGATGATGCTGATGAGAACGGCGGCGCTAACGATTCCTTAATGAAAGCCGAAGCAGAGGGCCGCCTCGAGTTTCGTCAGCGGCCCGGATTCTTTTACATCGTTCTCCACCCCGTGTGTACAGGGTGATTCGAAAGTAAGTGGCCTGGACTCCGTGATTCACCGGCGAAAATGAAAACTGCACGGAAGGCGACGGCGCCGGGCCTGACCTTTACCCAGCCCGCGAGCTAATTTCCATAAATGAATTCAGGGAACACGAATCATCGATCGCTTCGCGGAAGAACCGACACCGCGGATGACTCTTTGCATCCTCCTAACGACGGTTCTGCGGGCAGAGAAGAGTTCCGCGAGGAAACGACGGCAGAAACTCTCGTCCGGAGGAATCAAAATGATTTCCTACGCTTCCCGTCGGAACGCTCCTCGATCACGGCAGGAATAATCTGCTGAAGTACGATCTCTTCTCGAGCGCGAGGCGCGCTCAAATATTTACGAAAACGCTCAATGAATCAAAGACCAGCCGCGCTAGTAAATTAAATGATTATCCAACCCCCTAAATAGCGGCTGTTAATCTTCGCGGTTAGCGCAGCTGCTCCGTCGGCGAGCATAGTAGCCGCTGCGCGGCGCGTAACTCGGATGATTCTTTGGTCCTGGCGAGTTTGTCCGAGGGAAACCAACGGAAGGTAGCATTCTTCTTTGCAAATCCTTCCGCTGATCGTATACCTTGAAATTCACTGAATCGCCGTAGTGCGTCGGTCGAATGTTAATGTAATAACTACTACAAAACTATCAGACTGCTCGAATTGTCCCGGAGCAATGGTTGCCGATGCAAAGATACTCGTTTGCCGGTCGACTGACGCGATCTCGCGAAATTGCAGCGAAATATCGAGGCCCGAGGGGTCTGCAAGAGGAGAAATGAAGCGCGTTCGATTAGAAGGGCTCCGATTTTTTCGCGTTTCGCGAATTTCGCGTCCCGGCCCGGACCGCCGGGGAACTTTTTCCATTTGCTCCGCACAGATTGAATAACTTTCGAACTTCTTTTATCACTCCATTCCTCCCCCGTTCGGCCCTCCACCGATCTCCCACCCGAACGATACCGCCGCTATCTGCCGGCATGACAAACTCCGGAATTAATGGTATCTTCTCGCACTTTGCGCCTGGTTCCCTCACCGCCGCCATAATAATTCGCGGTGCATGAATATTGAACGGGGCCGCCACTAATTTATACAATGTCTGAGAATATTATAATGCTCGTGTGCGCCGGGACAGCGCAAAAAAAAGCGCGACACGGATGTATATCGTTGTTCGATCGTCGTTAAATCGACTCGTGCATCGTGCATATGCGACACATATTTAATGTCCCCGCGATTCACTTCCCGATGAGAAAAAAAAACGGCTGGCGAGACGCGTCCACGTGCCGATTCACGTTCCTCGGAGGAATTTCAGGTTCGCCGCGCGGCGGATCCAGGATTCGTCGGGTTCGATCGGCGGTGGGACGCCCGGGCGCGTTCCCCAGGTGACTGCGACTAATTTCCCGTCGCTCCCTACGGAATTCCTCGGCCCCACCCTCGAACTTCTGGACAACTATTAATTATTTTCTCTCCTGCCTCGCGAGGGATTCTTTCCTTTCCGTAGACGCGTGTTTCCCACGAGGGAAGTCTAGGATTAAACTCCTTACGTTTCGAAATCTACCATACCATATCCTATCTGGTAAGTGAACTTCATGTAGAAAGTAATCGTCGTGGATCGAATATTGATCCTAGAAAGCCTAAGTTTTCAGTCTAGTTCTCGGTTAAGTTTTTAACTCAGTTTGTAGTCCGACTCTCGCCTAAGTCTTCATTCTAAGTTTCCAGTTCAGCCTCGACATTTAGTTCCCCGGAACGAACACTATTATCAAAGAACTTCGCGGACTCTCGCGAAGAAACTCGATCGCCGAGAGGGTTGAATCATCAATTCCCCGGTGAACGGGATCAATGCTACACACACCGGTCTTCGATTTCATCAGTTGGAGGATGAAGAAACTCGAAATACTCGCGGCGAACGATCCAAGCTCCTGAGCAATCGCTGATCGAATCGATCGTCGTTAATTTTCCAGGCAGTAATCGGCCGAGGAGTCGGAAGGGGAGGCTTCTAATTGCACGATGACGAATGGGAGGCTGGCTTTTCCGGCAATTTTCCTCTCGGCGTGGCTCTCGGAGCGGCGGCAGCCGGGTCCGGCTCGCTCGAGCGCGCCGCGGAACACGAGACCCTCGGCAAAGGACTTTTTTAACAGGTCAAGTTTCAGAATCTCGGTGACGCACAAATGGAATTACTCGTCGCCGACGAGGACGACGAGAGAAGAATGCCCTGGCCACCCACCCCCGCCCCGCTTTTCACAATCATGCACGCCCTTGCCCTCTCGCCGTGCCGGGGACATTCAAGATTCACCCTCGGACGAGCTACCGTCGTCGGGGGATGAAGAGGGATGGCCGAAAAAAAAAAGTCGAGGAAGAAGAGAGGCGAGAAGGTAGAGAGGACCAGGGAAATAAGAAACGAAAGGGACACGCGCGCTGCTCGGAATAATTAGCGTCCTCTGTTCCCGAGGACGCTTTTCACAGGATCGAGGACTCGGGGAGAATCTATTACGCCAAACGCGCTGATAAAAAGTCCGCTGCTGTTTTCCTTGGAAATTAATATACATTTTTCAGAGTATTCTTGCACTTCAATCTCCCGTGAATCGTGGAAATCGGAACGTTTCTTCGAAGGGAAACGATGAACTATCACCGTTCAATTTTTCTTCGATGAGCTACCCTTCACCTAGTAGTTCGAAAAATGAAATTTTAACCTCTCGCGCTCTAAAACTCATTTAGAGATTTGGCAGCCATGGAGAATGTTGCTTTCGCCTGTTTCAGATAGTCAATGTACAATAATTTTGTTTATTAACGTACTATTTACTTTCGCTAAGCTCGTGTAATATTTTAATACCGACAATTTGGAGGAAATGCAAGAAAACTGTCCATTCTACTTCGAGTGGAAATTTCATTTGAAGATAACACATTGATAATAGCAGAATAATCGTTTGCTTTGATCCGTGGGTAGTGAAAAACACTGATTGTTGTTAAATTCGTCTCTTTTGCGTAATGTAATACATTTCTAAACTATCTAGTTTGCAATGCAACTGTCGATGTGTGTAACATGTTAGCAATTTGAGAAGAAAATCATCTGCACGTGCATGATACGTCTTTCCAGCGCAAGAGGTTAAGAAGCCAAAGTGATCGGAGACGAAAAGTGACAGGATAAAACTGAAATACTAGTGGAGAGACGTATCGAAAGGATTGAATCGCAGAGAAAACGCTACGGGAACAGGAGGAGAAACGTCTGTAATACGGGAAACACGTTAAGGACCGAAAAATAAAGTAACGGGGGAGGAAGAAGAAGATCTGTCGATGGCTGGGGGGACGGTTGCGTCGAAAACGACAAAGTAACGAGAATGGAGGAAGCGAAAGATTCAGGCGCTCGATTGTATCGCTTGTATCCCTGCGTCCAGGATGGCCGATTATTTTTCTCCGTGCCTCCCCGAGCCTTTATTGTGACAGCGTCTTATTGTCGTCCACTTCTGGAAAATTGCGCGGCATGAATGCGCCTTTAAGATCACCGGGGTCAGTGGATCGTCTACCCCCTGATCCTTCGGGATCCTTTCCCTTATGCAGAGACTCCGTGAGAAGATCGCCAAGAAGCGACGCGACATCGAACACCGGCAGGATTTTCCTTTCCTCCCCCTCACCGCCCCCCTCTCTCTTTTTCTCTCATTGAATCGCGCCTTCGGTGATCCTTGATCTCGTTTCAAGCACAATCGTAGGAAATTTCTGCGGAGAGGAGATTTTCGGCGACACCGGACTAATACGACTCGCGTGTTTCGGCTTTCATAATGGATAATCGACCGTGATTTTCGGCGTCAATCGTTCGTCGATCGGGTGCAACAGTGATCGATCGCTGGTTAACACTAAAACTACCGAGTTAGATTGACTTTTCGAAATTCTTCTATGAAAACTGGAAGATTGCATCTAGAGACTAGTTGATTTACTATTAAGCTTGCGCATTGTTGAATCGACTTCTTTAATAATTGCTCAGAGAAACATCTGTTATCTTTTGAATTGCAAGTAATATCGGAAATGGGTTATTTTGACTCGTCTGGTAGTTTCAGTGTTAACACGTTGAACGCCGCACGGTTTCACAGTGCGAAATACACAAAATGGTGAAGGTACAATATTAAATCATTTGATTGAATCGCGTTATGATTATTTCTCATCTTCCTCAACGTCGCCGCATGTGGTAGCATTGTTTGTAATGTACAAATGGTTTCAAATCGCCGTTTAATCGAATGAACTACAGTAATTTGATTCGGTTGGGGTCGCCGGCGACCCCCATGGCATTGAACGTGTTAGACTTCGGGAAATTCGGAAAGATGCGGTGTTCATTCAAGAATGAATAGATCTGAGGATTCTATTTTCTATTGTTTTCAGGCACGTCCGATTCGATCGCGCTAATGACAACGCGATTGAAATGTAACTGTTACTCGGTGGCCAGTTACGTTCTACGATTGTTAATTAGCACCCGGCGCAATTATCTCGATCGCGATTGCTGGTTAGTAACAATTAACGTTCGCGGAAAGTAACCAGTAATCGAATCACCTGTAACGTTTGACTCGTCGCCCCGGCGGAGCGGTAATCAGATTACATTTTACGCAACCCGGCGGCTCGATCGAAGCCGAGATTTCAAGGAATAAAGTCACGCGCTGAATCTTTCGGAATTTTCACTTTCTTTTTTTTTTCGATCTACGAATCGCGGCACGTTCGAACGCGCCGCTCTCGAGCGCGGGAATGCGCGATCGAGAAGCGCCCCAGTCGAACGCGACTAAATGGATTAATTAAAAATTCTACGGGCTCGTTCGGGCAAACGAGCAATTTTTAACTAACGTCTGTCCTTACGGATAGCATGCATCGATATTTCCTTGACAAAAGTCGTCCCGAGCTCTTAGAAATGAAGGAATCGCGTGTAGACCGGTTTACCCTGTACACACTGTTACTCGGAAATCACAACCCTTTCTCACTATTATTTAACTCGAACGAAAACATAGTAACCGCCAAATCCAATTTTAGAATCACAATTCCGTTGAAACAACAATAAGCAGCAAGTAGATTATAATTTCATGGTTTCTTGTGAAACATCCTATGCATTCGAAACCTTTCTTTTGAGACAGGTTTATCAGTGTAGCAGAGGGCTAAAGTTTAACTCGAATACAAACACAGTAACTGCCAAATCCAATTTTAGAATCACAATCCCGTTGAAAAAACAATAAGAAGCAAGTAGATTATAATTTCATGGTATAGTTTTTTATGAAACATCCTATGCATTCGAAACCTTTCTTATGATCTGACAGGTTTATCAGTGCAGCAGAGGGTTAAAGTTTAATCGAACGAAAGGACAGATCGATTCGCCGCCTCCAGACGCCAAGATCGATCGTCGGTCCGCGCGAGCCAGCCGCCTCGAAAGCACGGAGACGAATTTTAAATAATGCAACGCGATTAGCCGCCGCGCACCCTTCTAAATCCGATGAACCCCGTCGTCGTCGCCGCCGTCGTCGGTTCAAGGGGAATATCGAAGAGAGGAGGACGCGAGGCGGCCTGGCCTCGAGACTTCGCGGCCGACTGTCGGATCCCGGACTCGGAAATTCGATTACGGATTTCGAAAGTTTGCCCGCGTAACGAGACCAAAGTGCATCATCCGTCCCTTAAACTGCGGGGGTGGAGGATTCGAGGAGTGGCGCGAGTAAAACGTGCGAAAACAGTCGAAGATGTTCCTGGTAAAGCGGCTGATACTCTGACATGATGCACTGAGTGAATCGCATCGGAAGCTTTCGTTTTTGTTATTTCGTTTTATCGATTCGTTTGAGTCGATAGTTACGTGCCTCTTGAAAATGAAGTTTTGAAAGATCTCTCGTTGTTGTATGAGGGTTAGTTAGGAATGATTTATCGAGAAAGGGATTTATAGGTTCCTTTTCTAGAAACGTTTCCAATCACTCGAGAAGAATAAGTTTGAAGAAGTGCTTGTAGCGTATAGAGGTATTATGTTTTGGTTAATTGTGAATTATGAGGTTAATAATGATTCCAGGTAGATTCGGTCTAATTGCAAGGAGCATACTTTTTTTAAATAAAATATAATATTGAAAAGTTGATTTATTCGCGATTATATCCGTATTTTATGAAAGTACATTAGGAGATTAGGATAGAACACTTTGATTGCTCGATCCCGTCGCTAAACACGTCTTCCGTCGAGTTCCGAGCAACAGCTTATCATCTATTGTTAGCGCTGCAATGGCATTTGTGTGAATCAGAGGAGATGTCGATGTATGTCTCGTTTGGAAAGCAAATGAACGTTTTCATCGAGTAGCTCTTAAGAAATAATGAAAGAGGGGAATTACTTGATTTTTACATGAGCACTCGAACAGGTCGACGGAAGTCGAAGAATTCGTGTTGTAGAGTAACAGATGAAAGAGTCATTAACTTACTTCCCGGCTAAACGGTATCATCGATCGAAACGCAACAGGGGATTTGCGAATAACTTTTTAATCGAACTCGATAAGGCGGAAACGGAATTATCGAAGAATTTAATAATAACGCACCGGTGAAACATTTATGGAATCGCTGCGATTCAGACTCGGCTATTCCTTCCGTCTTCGAAATGATTTATTTCGAAATTAATTTCGGAATTTTACGATATCCCCGTGCTATTCGACGCACTTCGAGCCTTCCCCAACATCATTTCACCGGCGTGTGTTCCAACGGTAACGGTGTTATAAATAATAAATAAATAAAAGAAAGAATCCGCTAACGAGACGTTTATACTTTGTAACGGATCCTCAAGGCTTCGATCACCCGTAACAGGCCGCTGTCACGCGGAGCAGCGTTCCGCGCGGCGTTACGATGCTTTTTGCTGCGTTTCTATGCGAAACGCGTATTCCGAAACCGATGGTCGCGCTGCTGCGTCTGTCGCGCACGTGGCGTTCTCGTCGGAATCATGCGGTCCGTTCCCGTTGCCGACGAAACAGCCTCGCCGGGGATCTATCGTGTTCGGGCAAACGAGCCGCGGACTCGTCAGAGTTTCGACGATCGATCCGCGACGAATATTAGCCGAGACGAATTGCGAAACTAGCCAGGGTAAATGTTTGAGCGCGAGGCATTTCGGTCCGATGCAATATCCGTTCGAATTTCCAGGAATGCCGCTGGTCTCAAGGCGTTCTGGGAAACACGTGTTCCAGCCGTGGGCACACAAAGAGAGACACTCTCCGGTAAAGTCTCCGGCGCAGGCAAAAACGTGCATCGCACCACCTGTGGTGGCCGGAGACGCGCGGCGAACGACTTCCAAACTACTTCAAGAGGGTGCTCGAGTTACGGCCGAATGTCGGCTCGGCGTCTTCCACAAACATTCAATCCTACGGATAATTAATCCGCTTCCAAGGATTCAACGCGAAAAATACTTCGACTAAAATAAAGGACTCGTATCATCTCCCTAATGAATCTTCTAACAAGATCTATCAACGCGGACAATCGTAATTATCTATCCAACCTAAAAACAATTATCGAACAATACCCTAAACACCGACATCTCTCAATCCACTAATCTCCCAATCAAATATCAAACACCATCGAACCACAAATCGATATCCCTAATTTCTTCCCATTTTTCCCAAGAACTCCAACCCTCCCAATCCTGAAGCACCGAGGAACTCCAGGAAACCGTAACTGCGAGATCATTCACGCACCCCCACAGTTCCGAAAGTTCCCTCAAGACGCGTCGTCTCGTCCGAGGAGATGCGGCGAGGTGGCTCCTCGGGTCTGGAGGGTTACTTCCGGCGTAACCTTGAAAAGGGGAGGAAGGAGCGAACGAAATATGGTCGTTTACCTTGTCGTCGTCGTGCGGGGTGGGCGGCGTGGGCGGTGTGTACATGCGGGGCGCGTAGTCCCCGATCGAGGAAGCGCCACCGGTGGAGGATCCCTGGCTCCTCGGCGGGCTGAGATCGGGAATGGCCGCGTGATAGTCCTGCAGCCCGGTCGGTATCACCCCCGTGGGCACCACGGGACGGTACTCCATCGCGCGCACTTCCATTCCGGTGTCCTTCCGCGTCCAGATCCTGAGCGCCGGTCCCTCTCGTCGTCGTGGGCCCTGACGTTGCCGGTCTCCCCGTGACCGTCGTCGTCGCTGATCCTCTCCGACACCTCTCGACCTCGGGACCGGAGACCGACTTCGGCGACCTTGAGCTGTCCGTCTCTCGCCAGGCTCGAAAGTCTCAGCTGCGACCTTGCCGGGCGCGACGATCGAGCGCGATCCCGCTCCGTCTCATAACCCGAGTCCTCTTCCAGGCGAAACGGCGAAGACGACGACGACGACGACGAGAAACTCGAGGAGCTCCCCCCCGTATATGTTGTTCACTCGTTACGAAACCGACAAAACGATCGCACCACCACTCGATCCTTCGATCCCAGTTCCCGATTCGATCGTTCCGAATCCCTCGTGCGAACGCGACAACTCGTGCACGTCTCACTTCATCCGGACGGACGGACGGTTCTATGATCTACGCGTTATCACTTGTTTACCAAAATCGGCGTTCTATCGGTATACCTCTCGAGTTTATCAACCGAGACGGACCGAGAAAAGGGAAAAAAAGAACAACGGGTCGAGGAACCACCCGGTACGTGTGTGTGTGCGCGCGTGTTACGGACGGCTTCGGTTTCCTTGTCCTCTTTCCTTCCTTCTTTCGCCACTTGGTCCCTCCGCGAAACCACTCGGTGAAAAAGGGTTGGGACAGACTGACAGCCGGACAGACGGACAGACAGACAGACGGACCGACCGGCAAGACAGACGAGACGGACAGACAGAGAAAGGGAGAGAGTGTTGCGGCGGTCGAGGCGATGGATGATGATCACCTCGGCTCGATCTTCGGGCGCACTCTCACCGACAGATAGGATATGCGTGCGTTCCGGTACCTCAGGGTGATGCTCACCCCTTGGCTACTTTTTGCCGACTGAATGTTTTGCGCCGCCGTGGCGGCCCTCGGAGCGGCTGGAGCGTGCACTACCCCCACCCCTGGCTGCCAACTGAAACCGAGTGCTTAGGCGGTCTCTCTCCGGCCGGCAGCCAAGAGTATCCTCTCTCTCGTTCGCTCCCTCCTCGTCGCGCGTCTCCAACGCAGCCGATCCCCCACCAGCCGGCCCACGTTTACTCGCTTCTACTCCTCGATGTAGCGACCGGGATAGAACGAGACGGCGAGCAACGAGCCGGACGAAGATAGGAACACGAACTAGGCGCATACGTGAGAGGGGCACGGAGGGATAATTAAGCGGGCATATCGCGTCCTCCGTATGCTCTGAATCCCTCTTTCTCTCTCCGACTAGCGATCTCTCTTGCTACTTCTCCCTCTTCCTCTCTAAGCCCGTCTCTCTCTCTCACAGGCGCTGATGGTTAGACCATCGTCCGTTCTCTCTTTCTCTCGTTACCCCCTCCGCCGTCGGTTCCCTTCTAGTCGGCCTTTTTCTCTGTCTCTTTTACCCTCGCCTACCGAGACACGCAGAGAGCGCGTCTATTTCGTCCGGGTGCAGAGTTCTTCTGTGTTGCCTCGAAAAATCTGCTCCTTCGCCGTCTCTCTTCCGTTCCCGGCTCTTCGTGCTCTTCCTTCCTTCCTTCGGCTTCTTTCGTTCCTTTTTTTCCTCGGTTTCGCTACCGCGTGTGTGCACACACGGCGAAACAGAGGGAGAGAAAAAGAGAGAGAGAGAGTGAGAGAGAAAGAGAGAGAGCGGTGAAAGGATTCGGAGAGCTGACGATTCGCTTTTTTCGCCTCGTCTTCTTTTTGCCTTTTTCATCTCCCCCACCCCCCACCTTCGAGCGTCCTTTTTTGTTTGTTCTCGTTCTTTTCGAATCGAAGTATGGTAATTGGTTCGGTTAATTGCCGGAGATACGATATTACGCGGACGGGGTGAGGCTCGAGGGGGGCGAGGTACGAGGGATTTGTTGCCGGTTAGAGGACGCTCGGATGTGACGGACAGCTTTAAAATCCACCTCGGAAAATTCGGGGTCTCCGATTTCGTGGGATGACGGGTCGCTGCCGGGACGGCCGGGGGACGACGTAGTCAATATTGGCTTTAGAGGACCGTCGTGGTAAAATTGATATTGCTTAAATAAGGGGGAGGGCCGGGGGAGGGGGGTTAATTAAGCGGGCACGCCGCGCCGCGGCGGCTGCTCTTCTCTCCTACGTTTCGGTTCGCTTGGCCTCCTCCGGCTGCCCTCCTCCACCCTTTTTCGCCCTTCGTCGACGGATGGTTTATTTTATCAAACGAGACCCCTATGAAGATTGTCCTCTGCTTCGTACCCGGCCACTGGATCTAGGCACGAGGTTTTCTCGATGGCCGCGCGCTGCCTCTCAAAGCCGCACGCGAAAATGTCGAATGTCTTTGAAGCAACGGCGCGCGAGCCGGTCGAAATAAAAAGTCTGATTATTGTCGGTGATCTTTGAACGAATGCATTCGATTTGAATCGCAATCAGCTGGGAGAGAAACTCACAGGTTGCTGTAAGAGATGCGTGTAACACAAGCGAAGACACTGAAGAAGTCTTAGGATCCGTCTTTATCAAGAATAATTTCATCCCCTAATCATTTATCGAAAGTCCATCGATTAGCATAACTTTGTAGCTTACTTGGAAGACGTTCTTGCCACGGTTTCCCTCCCGACACGCTAGACAATCGAGTTACGAACGAGAGAAGAGATCATCCTTGAAGCAGCAACCGATACGATCCTGACCAAATGAACTTAACCGAGCATCGGATCGCATAATTCCGGCAGTTCCGTTCGCGTGAAAGGACACGCCGAGAAACCAGTTTCCCCGGATCGATGTTCGCGAACTTTGCGCCTCGTCTAGCCAAAAACTCGACGTTCCCCGCGAGACGCGTCGCCGATATAAATTCATGACGAATCCCTGCGACGGCCTGTCTTCTCTCTCTCCTTCATCCCGGTCTTTTGTTTCCGACAGGCTCTCAGTCGGAACCCCTTCTCGTTCCGTGTCGCTCGTTTTTAGCCGTCTCAAGATACGTCTAAGATAGGAGAGAGCGACACTCCTCTTCGCGTCTCCTCTCTACCGAGCGCGCAATCCGGCAGCTCGTTTACAAGATTTTCGATGCACCGGAGTATCTAACGAGCTCCGTGCGTGCCGCTTATCTCTTCTTCCCCTAACCCTCTTCCCCCCCCCCCCACCCTCCCCCCTCACCGCACCGTCGGCTGCGTTGCTTTCGCTCGGCGATAAGAGGCCGAGCGTTTTTAACCTGTTAACCGGGGAAGACGAATTAACTCGACGTTTGAAATCCACTTCGCCTTTCACTGATTTTTTTCCTGTACACCGTTTTGTCTAATTAA
Source organism: Nomia melanderi (assembly GCF_051020985.1). Lineage (NCBI taxonomy): Eukaryota > Metazoa > Arthropoda > Insecta > Hymenoptera > Halictidae > Nomia > Nomia melanderi. The sequence goes on from NC_135012.1 coordinate 5,744,428, forward strand.
TCTCTCGTTTGTTAACTTGCTTCTTCGCTGCTTCGGTTTCTTCTATTTTCACCGTGACTCTTGCTCAGGCTCTTTGTCCTTTCGTCCTTTTTGTCCTCGCCGGCCGTTCGTTAATTAGGTTCCTTGTCTATCGAGGAGATGGGTGCGTTATCCTTGTTGTCGAAAGCTGCCGATGTCTTGGTACCTACGAACTTCATGTTTTACCGCGGGAATCGATGCGTGAACGCATAACTGTAGTATTCCGCCGCTGTCATATTCGAGCGAATCCTTCGATCCAGATATTTCTGGATCGCTCGGATTATTACCGTCTTCCGAGAACGGTCGTGTGTCGTTGCGCAACGGTCGCAGGAAACGCTCGGAGCTGTAGACAATACGAATTTCGAGCCGGATCCTTCGCAAGGACGAGAAACGCACCGTCACCGGGAGAACCTGGCCTGACTTCCCTTGTTCTCGGCGCGTAAGGATGCGCCCGGGTGCAAAGTGACGCATCGTTTTCCGTCGATCCGGCTCCGAGTAATCTTCTCGCGGCTCGGACCAGCACGTGACACACCGGAGGGGTGGTTTACTGAACGACGTAACAGGGTGGAAAGTTGAAATTTGTCATAACTCCTCAGGTACTTGTGTCTCGTCCTTTTTTCCAACAGTCAAGCACCGTTCCCTGTTTCGCTCTCCCCTAAATCGCCTCACGCTCCGCAGTGCACTACCTACCGGTTTTTGAGAGAGCTCAAATTTTGTAACGCAGTTGTCTGTCCATATAGAAACAAGGTCGAGTGTAAATAAGAATCGAATAAATCGCGTAAGAGGATAAATAATCTAAAACTCTCGAGCTTGGCCTAGAGAAATAAATAATAATCTATAATCCAAAGGTCGGAAAGGATAAATGATTATCGAATAATTCAAGGCTATCAATGAAGTTAACTTCAACCGAGTAAATCAACGAATAAAAAAGCAAAGACCCTTCCTCCTAAAGGATAGAGATACTTACAACCGATGAATTGACTTGTTTACCCAACTAACAGGGGGCTGCAAAAATATTCGTGAAGCCTCCACTTCTTCAGGCACTGGAGTATCATAATTACCGGAATGAACGACCCCAGCATTGAGAAAAAACCGACGGCGAAGCACACAACGAGACATTAAAAAATCCGTGGCGCACAATGAGAAACCCGATTTTTTCGTGAGGGGTGGTCCAAGCGCCACCGAGAAAAACTACCGCGCTCCCTTCCTCTCCTCGTTCTTTTTTCACAATGTTGCTGCTATTTTTTCGTTCTCTCTCTCGGAGCCGAACGTGCCACGACGACTCAATTCTTGCCCTCTCCTCCCCGTATCTGCGGTTGACCGACTTTTTTGCAATGTTCCAGCCGGTTGTTGCTGCTGTTGCTTCGCCCTCCGTATTTTTTCCGCCCGTTTTTTTCTCCCCCGCCAGCGTGTTTCTCTTCCTGTTCCGCGGACGGGGGTCAAACACGGACCGCTCGCCGGCCGTTCCTCACGAGGGTGATCAGGCTCGTCGCGGGGTGCCGCGGCTGTTTGATTTTTCGGCTTGTTGTGACTTTTTTCATCCCTCCGCTCGTCCATTTTGTTCTTTTTTTTCCCTCCACCGAATCCCGTTTATCGAGGCCTCCGAACGAACGACATCTGGCGTAATTTCCGCCGATTGATCCTCGGCCCGCGCCAGATGCCGCACTCGCGTGGAAATTAGTCGCAGGTAAAACAATCACGCAACTCCCATCAGCCTTATCGCGCGCGATCTAGATCAACGAACGCAGTGGAACGCGTCATTAAACGTATCCTTCGTGCACGTTCGCTGCTGCCTCTGTGCCCAGCAGCGAGAAACATTCGGATACCCAATTTTCCGGGTCCATTATGGGACACCGTCCGCGCCGCGGAAAGATAGGATCCGTCGTTTTCAATTCGCGGAAGTGCACCGTAACTCAATTTTGGCTGAAAATTCCGTGTAAACTTCGCCGCCGCGTGGCCGGCTGTTTCCACGTTTCACGGGGCAACGCCGTAGATAATTATCTGCGCGTTCGGTGGACCGGTGACGAATCGCGAGGAGCGATTTTCGGGAATTAGCTCTCCCGTGGAGAGCCGAGCGGAAGGGAATCGCGGCTGAACGGCCGCCATATGCCCGCGTTTTCGCGCCACGGGACTCCTGCGTGGCCGATATTGTTCCGGCGTATCGTCGCGTGTCGAGGGAAGATCCTCGGGTTCGATCTTCGACGATAAGCGAGCGGGGAAAGCCTGATCCGGGAAGCCCAGAGCAAGCGTGCGTAAGGAGGAAGAAGAAAACCGGCCGACAAAAAGGAGCGAAACGGGGCAGCGCGATAGAAATCTGTGTTGCGAGGTGTCCGCGCGAGAGCCGAGCCACCTTGGCACGTTTTATTACGATTAGGGTCGACCAAGCGTGGAGACGGACATCGACGGCCGGCCATTCGATCGGCCTAACCTCACTTCCAATACCGAAAACCAGCGGAGCGTGAACAGTGGCCGTTTTGTCGTCGAAAGTCCATGGTAATGGGCGACGGAGCGGATTGTCTCCGAGCCCGCGTCTTCGGCGGGCTGCCTCGTGACAAGGTGCGTGTACGTGGTCGAGGATAATGATCGGTGAAATCGGCGAGGTGGCGACGAGACCGACGCGACGCGGTGGCCGCCATTGCTTTTTGTGACCGCGCGCCGCGCTCGTGCATGAGAAATCGACAATGCCGATATCCGGAGGAAACCGTGCGGCCCTACTGCCGCGGTTTCCTGGGGTTTCTACGACTATCACTTTTCGAGATTTATTAACGCGTTGACTGGCCACGGTGGCCATCGATCATCGGAGCTTTCGAATTTCTTGAAAACCTTTGCACTGAGAAAGTGAAAATCCCAGTGGCAAACGCTTTCTAAATTCTTCGAGACTACACCAGTGCTTTCCAAAATCATTCGCATATCACGGTATCAGAGAAATCTCCAATCCTGAAGCTAACGCTAAAAAGTGAACCTAACACGTTCGGTATGAATGTCCCAGTCGTGACAGTAGTAATATCATATTTTACATAAAGAAAGTCGAATTATTCCTATAGATATCGTTACTTAGAGTTACAAGCCACGGCACTACGATCCCAATGACTCGTTCCATTCTCATTTCTTCAATATTTCGTTCCAAGATTTACCGGATCGAATGAAACATTACAATTGAGATCGTCGCCGGAATAAACGCTGACAGCGAACGCGTTAACCCGAGTAAATAGGAAATCAAGAACCGCAGACATCGGAGAGGGTGGCTCGAGCACAATCAGGTCACCGCTGGACAATGCCCCGTCCACGGATATTTTCTCCGTTCCCCTTCGGGCCCGCCGTGTCCCAAAAACCGGCTACTCGAGCCGCCCGTTACCTTCCGAGCATCTGTACCCTGATCTGCATATGGTCCAAGCGCTAGCTCGCAACCAGCATCATCCCCTACAAGCTTTTTCATCATCCTCTCTTCTTCCTCTCCCGGCGTCGCGGCTCCGCGTTTAACTCCGTGGAAGCTGGCCCCGAAACTTTTGTCTGAGGGGCAAGACCAACCGAATATCGGCCAGAGAACTCGGAGGGAAGAGGGGACCGCCCTAATTTCAACCGTCCGATCCTCGGTGCACTTAAAGTCGTTTGAATGACAATGATCAGACCCTGCGGGGACCTCAAGACGATTTTCCACATCCACTGGCTTGCCAGCTCGATCCTCTATCCTTTTTTTCTCCGTGTCCCTGACTCTCCTGGCCGCCGCAGCGCCTCCCGGTTCTCCCTTTTTTTTCACCCCGCTCGTTCCTTCGTAGACGATCGATCAAACTAGCTGAAAACGGCGCTGCCTGCAACCCGATATGCAAATATTTTCCACCGCGGCGCGGCTCCCACTTAACCGCGGAGATTAATGATAGCCGCGAGAGATCGGGGCCGGCGGCGCGGCGCGACGATACGCGTCGCGGCTGCGACGCTTTTCGCCCTGAGTTTCGTCACGCTGACGACACCCGGGGGGACTTAATTCTCGATTTTTCTCGGGCCCCGTGGGAGCGATGCAACCGAGTCGACGCGAAGACGTTCCGAATTTGCGACTTTTCGTCTGGCTTGTAGGTTGTTGGCTGTGTCGATCGCGCCGACGAGAATTCTAGTTTGAGGTGGACTCATTGATATGGAGATCCGTTAATCTCATTATTGTGGAGCTTGATGAATTTCAATGTTAACTCGACGAGATTGTCCAGTTCTTTGATCGATGATCTAGAATTCCTTAGTCAATCGTTGAGTGTAATTAATAATTGCAATCGTGAATCGTTCCGATATAATAAAACAGTGTTTCCTGTTAGCTATATTATTCAAAGGAAAATCATTGAACTTCTTTCCTATGCGGATATTGGAATTAATAGAATTCTAATGGCCAAGTGTTAAGATTCCAATCTTGTTCAATTGTTCCCTTTTAGTCGCCTTTTACGACAAGCAGAGATTACTATGGGAGTATTCTACATCGCTCCCATACGGGTTTGTCACTCCTATCACAGTTGTACACGCGATTGATCTAAAGAATCGAAAAACTCCATGTCAATTGTGTTTTGAAGAACTGTGGAGCACTGTATTCAGGGAAACCAGCGAATTCTCTGTCGTCACGGCTCGACGAGCTCCATCGTGAAGTTCTCGCAACGACAAAACGTAAGGACCCAGGTCGGTCCGACTTGGTCTGGTTTTTTCGGTCGGATCCGGCCCCCGCGCGGACCCCACGCCCGGACGAATTAGGAACGCGCGTCAAACCGTGCCCGGGGGCTCGGCCTCTTTCGGATTCGTGACACCCGGTATTGAGCAACGCGCCGGGACAGATCGGATGCGACGCGTACAACAGTTTTTCTGTTCCGCGGCGGCATCCAAAAATACGCCCTCTGAGCCGTGAGGTACTTCGCTTCGATACTGCGTAGGTGGTGAACACCTGGCTGGCTTTTAGTGCCATCGAACACGATTAATAAATCCTCGAACAAATTGTCGAATCTGTCGTCAGTCGTCAGTATTAGAAGATCGAAAGTGTCAGAATTGGAATGATTTGGGGAAGTCTTGAAGTAGAAGATTTGGTAAAGAGGCTTCGGGAAAAAACAATAAGTGATTTGCGAAGATTCTTTTGTTGATTAATAAATCCTCGAAGAAATTGTCGAATCGGTGTTAGAAGATCGAAAGTAGACTTGGACTGATTAGGAGAAATCTTGAAGTTGAAGATTTGGAAAAGAGGATTTGGGAAAAGACAATACGTGACTTGCGAAGATTGTATTTGCTTAGATAACTGCAGATGAATGTGAAGAAGGTATAATGAGAGATCGAAGCGATAATCGCGTTCGATGGTGCGTATATTAATTACTAATGATCGCCAGATACGTAACAGTGCTGTTCTAAATGCTCAATGGTTGCATTTCTCAAATACCTTTAGATTTTTCATGAAACCATGGATAATATAATGCATTCAGATGATGACCTAAGCTCGCTATTCCGCGTTTCTCAAAGGGGTTGCTCCCGTCGCTGAAATTTCCAGCGGAAACGGCCTGTTTCAAGCTGCAGCCTCAACCGTGTTCAAAATATTATTCGTAACGGCGCACGACAAATTACCCTCTCGACGGAAATTTTTTTTCCACCCCGGGTCCGGTCTCGGTCGCGTTTTCGGCCAGTCATTACGAACCGACCCGATGGATGAGGTAGACGAAATTTTTTGCGAAACCCGGAGATTCCCGAAAATCAAGCATGTCCGTGCTTCCCTTCACGACTGCTCATCTACTCTAGAACGGGGGGCCGGACGAGAGAGTCGAAAAAAAAGAAAGAAAAAAGGGGGTGGAACGACAACATCGGTGTAAAAGAGAAAGAGAGAGAGAGAGAGAGAGAGAGAGTGGTATCGGTGCTCGAACGAGGAAACCGACGCGCTATTTGCCAGTGAACAGTCGTCAGCGTGTTCGAGAAACACGGGACCCAAAACAGGCGGGAAAAAAACGCAAGAAAAAATGTCCGGGACTCTCGAGACGTTAATAAAAAGGAAAAAATTCAAACGAACCGACCGAGTCGAAAGGGTTGACTGCCGGGCCCGAAAGGAGGGGGTGGTAATAGCAGGGAAAGGGTTGCGCGGCTGGTTTTATGACACGAATTCTCGCTTTACGACGAGCGCGCGGGGAAACTGGCTTCCACTTTTTTTTTCCCTTCCCTCTCGGCCCGGTTTAATCCTTTCCCCGGGGCCGGAGGAAAGGGGCATTATGGGGCCCCGTACGACGCGCGAGCCGACGACAGCCAGCGGATTATCCTGTTATAAGCCAGGATTCACTGGCCATCCGTCCCCTCTCTGATTTTCACCCTTTTTACCCCTTTCCCTCGGGGCCGGAGATGGAAGTAAAGTTTTATTGGGCCCCCCGCACTTTCGGACGCCTGGCACCCGCGTCATTACGCTCGCCGTAAGATCACGCTGAAGAGAGGCACGTGCTGACGCGGATTTAACTGTTCCGAAAAGAGACGAGTCTCCGATGGAAACCGCGATAAGTTGATTATTGATTTTAACGTGGGTCCGGGGAGTCTGATCTCCGAGGGTTCAGCGGGAAATCGGGACGTCTCATCGGGGAATCGGTTATTTTCGGAGATTTTGGAACTTTAAGACTTTGGAATTGGGAGATATGAATGGGGAATCGGTTCGATTATTTCTGGAAATTTTGGAGCTTCGGAATCGGGAACTTTAATGGTTTGGAAATCTGGAACTTGGACCCTTCGAGATCTAAAAGTGTTGAAATATTGAAATGTTTAATTTAGGAATATTAAAATCTTGAAATATAAAAATTTTGATAATCGATTCAGAGAATGCAATGCTCGTTTAACTTTCCCCATTCGTCTGTACCAGGAGAAGCTAAAAAATCGCACGTGCCGGTTGGAACGCGTGCCCCGCGTCCGCGAAAAGAGATGTTTTTCGAAAACCCGCCCTTCAACGGCTTCCGCAGGTCACCGTGGTGTCAGCAACCGTCCCTTCGTTTCAACCGAAAACTGACCAAATTTTTTTTTTCCTCCCCAAAACCGTTCGATCATCGCGTGACAAGGCAGCGGAGAAGATTGGCTGTGAGAAACTCCGGAGGACCCGGACGTTTCCTCGCTGTTTTGCATCTCAGCTGACCCCCTCTCCCTGGCAAACACTACGTGTGGTATTATCTCGATATCGAGTTAGAGGGGAGGGGGTGCTGCAGAGGCGGGCCAAGTTTTTGGGAAAAATCTCTCGTTCCGTTCAGGAAGTCGCAAAACTCGGAACATATGCGTGACCTCCTGACAAGGTCAGCTCGGAGGAGAGCACTCTCGACGAGCACCTTAGACGCGGGGTCAGCGCAGGTCATGGGAACCCATGGGGGTCTTGGTCCGGCCGACCCTCCACCTTGGCCCAGTGACGGGGTGTTTTCTCCTGACGTCACCAGTGCTGGCCAGGTGACCGACTAACCACCATTCTTATACCTCGTTGCGTCCCTCGCAACTGTATTGGTCCTGGACATCAGCAAACGAGAGGGTTTTTCTAAAGATTGATCAAGTCATCCTGGAGCTGAGGGCTCCAGCTACGGTGGGGCTGAAAGATTTGCCCTTGTTTTTTGGGGAATTTCTAGGAAAAGTAGCTTATTCGGATGTTGCTACTTTGCAGGTAGATTCGTTCGAATGAAGATGAGTGCACAATAGGGGGTTGGTATTATCGTATATTTCAAGGGTTAATTTGTATAATAAAGTATTATAATCTCAAGTATCGATTTTCGGTATTCGGCGTGGATATGAGTTATTTATGATGGGACTGAAAGATTTTCCCTTGTTTCTTGGGGAATTTCTAGGAAAAGTAGCTTATTCGGATGTTGCTACTTTGCAGGTAGATTCGTTCGAATGAAGATGAGTGCACAATAGGGGGTTGGTATTATCGTATATTTCAAGGGTTAATTTGTATAATAAAGTATTATAATCCCAAGTATCGATTTTTGGTACTCGGCGTGGATATGAATTATAACGCATGCAAATGAGACGCGAACATTCGACAGGCGTGAACCATTGTTAACGAGGACGATCGGAGCGCGATCCATCATCGACAAGTGCACTAGATTCAACAGGGTATGCCTGGTTCTGTTTTCTTTTTTTTCTTTGGCGAAGAAAAGGGTTCGAAGGGACCCAGTCATTGGGTCCATTGATCGCATCCCCTATTTATCGATCAATTTGCCTAACTTTGCTCTTTTCTATGCCTTTCTTCGCCTTTCTTCGCGATGCTTCGAAGGGTTGTTCTTGACAGTCCCTCAACTTCTTGACTCCATACACTTTAAATCGACACTTCCGTCAATACCTTCTGTAAACCTCAATTCTACAACTAGCATCAAACAAAATTCACACAATTCACCTACCTACTCAAAAACGCGATTACAAATTTCTCTCGCAAATACACCCCCAAATCAATCCAAACATTCATATCACCGCAAGATCAAAATAATTAAGATCTACGCGTCAGGTTTCAGACAGTCAAAACCAAAATTCAACAAAACTACACGCACACTGACGAAAAATCTGAAAGGTACGCGATACGCAACACAATAGGCTTAATTAACTCGCTGGTTCGCTAATTTCTACTTCGCGAGCTCACAGTTCGTTCGCGACTGACTCTCCTCAGTTCTAATCCATATTTCCTCGCTTTGCGTTTTTCCAACAAGTCGCGGACGTTGACCTAGACCTATCAACAGCACAATGATCGGTCAACGCGACGTTGACGCTCGCAATTGCCCAGTTGCCACGAACGCAGGGTTCCTGCATCACAATATCTCCTAATTACCATTCTCCCTGACAAACGTGAAGAACCCATTCCCCGAGATGAAAGTGAAACCGCGCGACAAACGAGGAGCCACCGCAACAAAGAATTACCAGAATGTATAACAGGGGGGCCGGGCGAAATCGATCAGCGAAATAACGAGGCGCGATCAATCGAACCCTTTTTTCCCCGGCGCGAAGAAGAAACGCGCCCCGACAATGGAGGGAAAGCGGAAAGGAAAAGAGGAATCGCTGCACCTGCGAGCTCGCGCCACCCCTAATATTTTGATGGCTCAATGCCGGGCCGACAATGCTATCGGCCGCGGATCTGTACACACACGCACGCACGGGGCACCCCTTTTCCTCGATTGCAGTTCAATACCCAAATTGATTCCGGGCGACAATGCCGGCGGCGGGGCCCTCCGCAAAATCGGCCCGCAAACAACCCCTTCTTTCACCTCTCCGCGTCCCGCGCGCGCGCGAGGGGGGGGGGCCACACGCCACGCGGAAGGTGTTACAGAACCCGGGAAATATCAAAAGGAATACCGTGGCACGGGGGCGAGGGAATATCTCGGTCGATCGTTCCCGATCGTCCCGTAATTCCTTTTGTCCGACCGCTTTGTCGTCGGGGATAGGGGTGGAACGAGGAAAACGGGGAACTGGATCGCGGCATGAAAAAAAGAGTCCCGAAGAAGCTTTCGCCTCCTTTCTCTCCCCTTTAGAAGAGGTTGCGGAGTGGCTCGAGGGTGGACGCGTGGGCGGATTAAAAAATTGTGCGGCAAGCGAGCGTCGTCTTGCTTTCTGAAGATACTTCGTCTTTGTATAGAAATTAATACTCGGAATGGAGTGATTTCTTTGATTGGACGGAGGAATTTAGATATTGGGAATTGGAATCTTCTTGTGGAAGAACATAGTGTGGAAGTATTAATCACTGCATCGAGCGTAACAGAGATTTACGCGGAAATCGCATGAATAGAGCCTGTCGGTACAAGAGAAAACAAAATATTGAAGAGAACAGCTGGTATAAGTTTTAGAACTACATATTTATTTCACGTAGCTTAACACATTCCGTGCTACCGGAAATTTCGATTATATCTTGCTTATAAAGTGCACTGATTTTTTAAATGATAGATTAAGTCATATTCAAACTTTTGTTCACTTTTAATATATTTTAATATTATTTCTTTACGTTTTTGTTGTTTCGTGACATGTACCACTGTTCTTTGACACGTGTCTCATAAAAAATGTTTCCTTACACAAATTGCGCGTGTACCATAAATGGTACACGTGGCACGAAACGTGTTAACAGAAATATTAATAATGACATTTTAGAAAACAAAAGTACATTTCATTCGCTGTTACTAAATTCAGATCGCGTAAATTGGGATCGCGCGTAAAAACTACGTAGTGTTCCAATTAACGCGTAAAAAGGAGGCTCGCGTGAAAAAAGTCCGCGTAAATCGAGGTGGAGTTACATCGTTGTAAAGAAAGATTGTAGCCTTGCAAAAGAATACGATTAGCACGTTGAATGCCACGGGGGTCACCGGTGACCCAGGCCAAATCAATTAATTATGATTCGGTCAATTAAACGATGATTATTTGCGAACATTTGTATATTATAAATAATGCTACTTAATGCTGTGATATGTAGCAAGACAAACGTGCAATAATAATACAACGATTCAGTGAAATAATTTGATACTACAGTTTCATCTTGTGTATTTTCACATATCATTATATTGGCATCTTGTTGATTTATTTCATTCTGCACTCAAAGTGGTGAATAAAATGAAGTAATCGGTTAACTGCAACTTTTATACGCTCAAGCGTGAAAGTTTAACGTCATTGTAACTCGAAAGTTACAAAATATATTCGTTCGATGAAATTATGGAAACTACTGAATACATTGTTAATTCGTATTCATATGTGGGTATTTATTAATTTTGTACTGCATAGATTTTTTTATAATCGTGAACAAAAATTGGGCTCATAGAGGGTTAATTTGCAGAATCAGTATCAAACGACAGAATTCGAGTGGAGAGCGTGCGAGAAATAATAAGGAAATATTTACGATTACACCGACAGAAGCAAGAATCCTTTTTCCCGGGTCTAGTGCGCTCGGGGGCCCGTGGCTCCTTTAAGGGGCCCCGAAATGATCAGCCCGCGTCCGGAGTCAGCAAACAAACAAGCAAACAAACACGAAGGAGGCGGTCGCCGGGAAATAGAGAAAAAAATCCGCCGCTCCGGCACGTTTGATCTCGTTCGCCTCGATTTTCGGGGGTGGCCCGGACAGGGGACCGTGTTGGGACCGGCCGATCGCCGGCAGACGAGCCCAAATAGGGCCCCCCTGGACGACTCTCGGGGAGCAAGTGCACGCGGCTACTTCGTCTTTTTCCTTGACCTGTTCCCGACGCGCTCCTTCTTCGTTCAACGTTCGCCGGACTTTCCTTTCCTCCTTCGTCGGGACGGATACCTTTTTCCAGGCTTCGTCTTCGTCGTTTGGTCAATGTCCTACCAGCGAAAGTGGCCAGAATTGCGAGGGTATTTGAAATGAAACAGAAACGGGGATCGGTCCGTTCCCTTCGCAGCCTGGTCGAGCGATAAATTAGCGAGGACTAATATCGGGGATGACGGAAGGTTTCTCAGTTTTTATTTGAACGCTTCGCACTGGATTTGTTTTCGGTTTGTATTCATTCTTAGGGAAGTGAATAAAGTTATTTACAGTGGAATGTTTTATATTTCTTTTGTACATTATTATCGTAAAGGATTGAATTTTTATAATCGTAAAATGTGGTATGTTTTCAGACAATTAACGTTCTATATTTCTATTGTTATTTTCAGCACGACATACGAAAGGGTTGTTTCCCTATGCAAATGACAAGAGAATAAATAATATTAGTAAATAATGATAGGTGTAAGGATAGATTTTCAATGACACCAGATTCGAAAATAAGTCAATCAGGAAACGATAGTATCATCGAAGAGACAGGATTTAATACAACCTTCCCAGTACTCCGAATAATAGATCCAACCCCGATTCCGTCGTGAAATGGAGCGCAATTTTATAGATGGGACATTCGAGCGCTAACGAAGTTGGAACTCCGCTACCCAGTTACGAGTGAATCAACGATGCGGTTTGGATACTTAATGGGGTGACCGTTCCAATCCGAATGCTCCGTTAAGAATCATTCGTTCGACGAGCGGAAACGGATTCATTTTCCCCGGCGTGGAAATGTATTGGTGAAAAAATTGAAATTTAAGGGTGTCAGCGGACGGCGGGACGAAAAAAACGAGCATCCGAACGGTTCGAATACATTGAAACGGACATTCCGACCGAACACCATTTCGACCGCGGCGCCGGCCGGTGATTTTATAAACATTACTTCTCGAAATCCCGTTTTTACGCGGTCACAGAAACCACGTATCGACACTCGATACCGTTGTAACGTAATAACACCGACAGGGGCCGTCGAATTTCCGCGACAGCGAAATCACGAGTTTCCCACCCTCTTTTTCACCGGCGAATGTCACCGTAGCCATTTTTCCGTAATAATTCGCCGCTTTCGAGGATCATTTCGCCGCGAAGGGGAAATTCCGTTAATACCGCGTGCGCGGGAAGCGTCGGCAAATAAAGGGCGTATTTCGCACGAATCGCTGGTCGCCGCGAATTTTTCATTCGAACGGGGAAATTCGTACGGTGGGAGAGGAATCGGGGGATCCCGAGGGTGCGATTCTTTCCGGTTGACTCGAAGGGATTAAGCTTGTGTGCTCGTCGATCTGTTTTGTCGCCCCCGCGCTCGATTTCGCGGCGGACGGCCGCCCTTGTTTAAAGAGGCCGGCTTTGGAAACGGAGCCGAAGACGCGGCCGCTCGAAATGCAGATGTTTGCGGAAGGGATTTCGCGAAGAGCGGGTCGTGCAAGGTGAAAACGGCGGTGCACGGGGGCAGAACAAGTGGTCGAGTATTCCTGTAACGAGGTTAGCCGACGGGGAAGTTGCCCGCGCGTTTGCGGAATCCCTTTCTTCGTCTGTTCGAATGAAAACGGAAATGCTCGCAAGGTTTCTTCAATTTCTACGATCTATTCGGGAGGGATTTGGAATAGTTTTGATACCGGGAATGGCGAATGGAGCAAAAGAATCTATTCTCGGTTCGTTCTTTTCGGATAATTCGGATGATGTAATCGGCTTTCTGGGGAATTGCTAAATGAATTGATTTAGCAACGTGTGAATTAGAGTGACAGGCAATGAAAATTGAAGTAAATGCTCCTTTATTGTTTGTATAAGGACATTGAGGATAATAGTTGTTAATACTAGGTTTACGAACGTTTATTATACAATTTGTTCCATTGTTCCTAGAAAACTACGTGTTCGTCTATAGAAATTGCGAAAATTGTAGCTTCAAAACTGGAGTATTGTAATTCGTATTTGTATAATTGTAATCAACATCGGCTTGAACTGTTACTAAATAATATTTAAGAATTTAGTATTCGTCAAATTACGGGTTCTGTAAATCTAGGATCAAATGAATTCATTTAGCAAAGTGTGAAATAGAATGAATGTCAATGACAATTGAAGTAAATGCTCTTTTATTGTTAGTATAAGAAAATTGGGCCTTACAATAACGTGTGACACTCGTGAACATTTTAAATAAAATTTGACAAACACGAATACTGCTCGACTCCTTCGAATCCAAATTAAATATTGTTCTTCTGTTATCAGTAATTATATTACGGGGCGAACGTAGAATTTTTCTCTTTTTTCAATAAATGATTCCTGACGAAGTTGTATCGATCACAGTTGAAAAATAAATCATAAGGAAAGAGGTTAAGGGTGGTATAACACTAAAGTTACCGAACAGTTAAATTGACTTTTTGAAATTTCCCTATAGGAACTCCAAGAGTGCATCTATTGAGACTTTAATTGATTCAGTTGCGTATTGCTAAATTAATTTTTTTAATCATTTCTCAGAGAAACACATCTGTTATCTGTTTAATAACTGCAAAAGGAAGAAATCAGGAATGGATCATTTTAACCCGCCTGGTAATTTTAGTGTCAGGACGTTGACTGCCACAGTGGTCACTGGTGACCGGAGATTCGAAATAACTTGAAAACAATTATAATTTATAAGATAACTGACGTCGAATAAAAATATTCAATGACGTGCGCAGCTAGATAATATCGTAACATAAGAATTGCGATAGCTAGTAATTAATAATTATTCCTATTTACCTTTGTTACGAAGGTGTAAGTGGTACATAAAAAGCTGATGTTTTCGTGGTAGTGAACGTGTCAATCTGGGTAGTTTTAAGATTCTGACGAGAAATATAACGTTGTGGTTCAGTAGCTTTAAGGTCGTTCGAATTCTGTTTTAAGCGGACGATAAGCTTAATCTTCACCTGTTACGCGAGTGAAATGACTGAACGCGACGAGAAAACAGACGACGTCGGAGGGAGCAAGTTCCGGGACGATTAATATTCAGCAAACAGGCCGGAATCAAAACAGCCGATGCCCCTATTATGGAACGCTGCAAGCGGAATCGATCCCCGGGACCACGTGCGAGGGAACCCGGTGGCGGAAAGTCGGTGAAAGGGAAGAATAAAAAGCGGCCGGAAAAATGGAAAAACGGTCGACGTTTACGCGGCATTAGGCCACGAGGATTATTCAAGCCCCGGCGAAATGTTCTGAATATGTCTTGACGCGGGTAAAGTTGACGCGCGCGGGACCAGTGCCGTATCTGCTCGCAACTCCTGAACCGTGAATCGTACAACGAAACTGTAAACCAAAGTCTCCATAGAAACAGTGCCAAAACAAACGAACAAGACTCACTCAGATTCCTCGAAATTAAATTCATTAACCGAAGGTGTTATTTCATACGAGACTAAAAGAGAAGCATTTAATTTACTAAAGAAAAGTAGAAACTAATTAAGATGTATCTATTTATTCGGTACTTTTTGAAATACTTGCCAAATGAATTTATTTCAAATTTTATTTTATTGTTTGTTTTTTTAATATTAGGGTTCAAAGATTACTGTAAGGAATCTCTAGAAAACTGAGAGAAAAGTAGGGGTACAAGGTTTATCGGCCCAGCCCTGGGGTCGGCGGGTACGCGGGAATCTCCCGATTCATCTCGAATCAAGGAATCGGCTCCAGTCGACTTCCCATTGTGCGGCCGGGCACGAAAACATCTGTAATCCGTTTAGCCGTGCAAATTTCCCATTGACGCGCCACCCCTGCTGTCAAAAATCCACGCCACCGTCGTCTAACCCCGCGCCGAATGCATAATGGCCGGCGAAAATGCGGGAAGCGGATTTTCCAGGAAGCCGACGCTCGAATCGCGGCCGTCCCGCGTGGAAGCTCTGTTCCCGATCCGCGGTCACGGTTGAAACGGTTCGCGGTAACAAAGTTCGCGGGTTAAATTCGTTTCTTCGGTTTGTTTCAGACGCGCGGCTGGAAATTCCAGCGATCCCCCGTTGCCTCGCGCCGTGAAAACGGTGTAAAACGAGGGAAACGAAGAAGCGAAAGAAGAAAAACAAGAAGACGGGAAGAAAGGATGTTTAATATCAAGCAGAGGGAAAGGGGTTGAAGACTCCCTCGGTTTCCAGCGGGAGCATCAAACGCGCAGCTATTATTTTTCCCTTCTTAAAGGGCGAAGAAGAATATCCGAGATTCGCCGAGTTAATTAACTCGCCCGACTCCGGCCGGACTGTATTACGAGAGAATTAAGGTAGACTTTAATCGCGGAAAAGTGAATCTCTCATCGGAAGGAATTACGGTGTAGATCTCGGGACGGGACGGCGCCGCGAATTTCGAGGATTTCCGTCGGGTAAAAATGATTTATCAACTTGCCCGGTGTTTTCTCGATGTGTACGCGTTAGAATACCAATCCGGAGGTAGCCGGAGGCTCGGACAAAGAGCCCGTCGAGCGCAATTTCCCTGAAAAGGGATCTCTAACCACCGTTCACGCCGCACACACGTACGCGCGTCCGCGAGGAACGTCCACTTTCTCCGTTCCCCTCGAGGAGGAGCCGCATTGTGACCGGCCGAAAGACGGTTAGGCAAATTTTCAATGAAATTTTTTTCTCGCTCACCCCTCCCGGCTCCGGGGTGAACGGGACGGACCGGGCGCAGGAAAAAAAAACATTTCGAACGTTGCCGGACGCTGGGCAGGGCCCCGTGGCATGGACAAAGGGGTCCGGAATCGTGGCTCGAGGGGCGGAAAATAAGGAGACGCGGGGGGATCGTGAAAAAAACACGACAACGTGCCATGTGGCGCGTGGAAGGAAGCTGCGAGATTTTGTCCTGTTTTTTTCCCGGTTGTCGGATCGATCCGGGAAAGGTGGAACCGAACGAAACAAAAAAAAAAGTGAAATGATGCAAGAGGGTGCCCGGAAGGGGAACGGGACCCAGGATTTCCGAATTTCGGGAAATCCATAAATTTCGGGGCACAAAAAAGCGCAGGCTGCGCGTGCCCCGTGGATTCGATCCCCTTCCCCGTCGCGGAGGAACGCGAGGCACGGGACACGCCGTTTGCACGCGTCCACGTTTCTCGCCCCCTTTACGGGGGTTTTTTTCTGCGAAAAAATTTCCTCGTTAGCCGGGCCGGGGTGGGGCGAGCGCACGCGACCGCGAGACAAAAGGGTGTCGCGTGCGCGCCACGAAAAAACCGGGCCGCCGTGGAATTTTGTGAAAACCACTTGCGCGTGCCACGGATTCTCTCGGTCTCCCCCCTCCTGGCCGCGTTCGTTTAATGCAGTTGTAAAGGGATTTGATCGATTCATCTCGCCCCGATTTACGGTTGCGAATTAATTTCGAGCGAGGTTCGGGATGTTTCGGAATTCTTTGGGTTAACGATTCATTTGAAGCTTGAAGCGTGAAACGTGAGATTTGAAGAGTTGACGTTTGAAGCTTGAAAACTGAATCAGTCGAAAGTGAAGCGGAACGTGCACTCGTTGAGGAACAGGAGTGTTCGGATTACTTGATAACGATATATTTTTCACAATGCTACTCATAGTAATTGCTAAAAATCATTCTAAAGATGTCACGATCACGAAATATCCACTTTCCTAGTAGTAAGACGAACACGAGGTAGAAGTCTCTTACCAGCTGCGACACAGTAATCATCAACGAATACTCTTATACAGAAGCCGAGGAGAGAGGGTGAGGTCCCTTAAAACGCGGAGCGGCGTCGAATAAAACGCGTGACGCGTTAGTCAAAGAATAACTCGTGTTACATCACCGGAAAATGATTCCAGAAGGCAATCAGGGGCCAAATGGGAAAGCCACGGGAGTAGTTCCCACAGAATCTCTCTCTCTCTCCTCTCGTCTTCGTTCCTCCCCCGAGACAGAGAGCTTGGTTCGTGTTTGATAAGGGCCTACTGGACTTTTTTGTGAAACAAAATCTGACCAGATGTCGGCGGGGCCCCTCCGACGAGGCCAGGTAAAAAAATACCTTTGGGAGCGCACAAGGAGGGAGAGAGAGAGAGAAAGAGGGAGAGGGAGAAAGGGCCGTCGAAGCCCTCCCGATTCGTGTGGGAGGCTGGCTCGGTTCGTCATTAGCTCACTAAATCAATCCCGCGCCGGCCCCACGGGATCATTTTTATAGGGAAGCCCTTTCTGGACCGACCAAAGGGTTGCAACTGGAACACCAGGTATCTCGGTCACTGCACGAGCGTCCGGCTACCTTCCAGCCAACTCCCAATTCTGCCCTTGTAATTTTAATAGGGATTCCAGTCCCTTCCCTTTGATCTTTCACGATCCAGACACTCTTCCGCTCCTCGTAATTGTGCTTAACTTGACTTTGCGTCAACGAAATCCTCTTCGCGACGCGCTATCTCGTTCGCGCTGGCATACTGCGGCGGCTGGGTCGATTGCGACCCTCATTTCGAGCAGATGTTTCTATCGGATTTAACGCATCGCGTACCGGTAACGAGAAATCGCGTTTTTATATTAAGACACTTAGCTATGCAACTTCGCTAATTACCGTAGCATTGAACGAAATATAAAATTTAATTCGAATTGATTATCTATTTAAAATGTATTACATAACAATATGATATCTGAGTTTTTCTATGTATAGCGATATAAGTTGACCTCAGTGAAAATTGCCATCCGCACAATTCAGTTTTCTGAAAATCAGTCGGTACGCAACGTGTTAACGAGACACCGTTGACACGAGGTTTAAGATCGTCCAAGACCCGAAACATTCTCTGTCTTTGGAATTGCGTTTAATTCGACTTTGTCTATGAAATTCTCTTCGCAACGCGTTGGTGCGTTCGATGTTCGAGCATTGCGATGGACAGCCTGTTTTGACCGTGATTGTCGGTGGCAGATGTTCGTGTTGGATCGAGGAAGATATTTGTGAAAGGAGATTTAAGAACGTCTGACGAGTGAGAGGCTGAATATCGATTTTGTACGGTTTAATGGAGTTTTGTGTGCGGATTATAGTTCGTTAACGAAATGCAAAGGCGAAACTCGTCGATTGGTCGAAGATGATCGTCGCGGAGCTTCCTGCCGGAACGCGATCCCTTCCGCGGGCTGTAGCGAGCTGTTCCGGAGACGAGGAGCAAGTTGAACGGAACTCGACTAAAATTACAAGCGCGTGCAACGCGAGCAAAAAGCGGTGAAGATTCAAAGAGCGAAAAGTCCGGCGGGTGCCGGACCCTGCAGAAAAACTGGAATTCAATTTCAACTTAATGCCTTCATGAACAACATCTTCGGGGAAGTTTAATTAAAGTCGCACGGAAGAATCTGAAGATCAAGAAGCGAAACCCTAAGGGTATCGGGTGCGCAAGCAAGCCGGAAGGCTCAAGAAAAATGAGCGCGGGCCCGATTTTTCCTTAACTTTGTTAGCCGTTTACACGGCCAACTAGTTACACGCTGCTTGGGCGAACTTGTATTCTTCCGAACTCTGTTGCTGCGCGTAGAATCTGAAATCACTGGACAAACAACTGATCCTTGCAACAATAGGACGATGTGCTTCGAACTAGACGAATCCCTTCGACTTTTCCGAAAATTCTATCACTACTGTTGTAAATCAACTACGAACATTGATCCTACAATACTGAGCAAACCTCTTCAATCACTTATTAACCATTTAGCAATCAAACAACGTCAAACGATATTCAAGACTTCAACAACAGCTCCCTTGCCTTCATTTTCACGGATACAACAAAACAGCATTCAACCAACACAAAGAACCCAGCTATTGGGTTGTCCGGAAAGTTCGTGCCGATTTTTAGTAGAAAAAACTGCAGACG